>NW_024870694.1:242500-842500 GCF_019054845.1 Dipodomys spectabilis | reverse complement strand
CTGCTACCCATTCATTATTTTCCTTTAGTAGCATTGTCACCATCAATTTTTCCAATTTTCCATGTCTCCATTCAGTACATCAGTAGATTTTCTTTTTAATTTTTTGATTATTTTATTCTTTTTTTAATTTGTTAAACAAGGTAACTATTTTTTCATGTTTTTAGTAGATATTAATTGTATAATATGACCAGGTTTTGTTGTGATCTGGTCATGGGGCCTGAACTCTGGGCCTGGGCGCTGTCCCTCAGCTCTTCAGTTCAAGGCTAGTGCTCTACCACTTGAGCCACAGCTCCACTTCCGGCTTTTTTTTCTTTTTGCTTATGTGGTGCTGAGGAATCGAACCCAGGGCCTCAGGCATGCAAAGCAAGCGCTCTACCACTGAGCTACCTTCCCAGGCCTCATTGTGATATTTCTAAACATGTACAATATATACTTTGATCATATTCACCCTCTATATTACTCATTCTTTGTCATCATCCTTCTATGTCCTCTTGTATCTTTTAAGTCGGTTTCATTTTGAACTATTTGTATTCCGTACTTTCAGACAAGTATTTTTGGCATATTTTAACCAATGTATAAAACTTTAAAAATGTACATATCAATGAGTAGATATTTTATATATGTGTACATTATATAATAAGTAAATTAGGTTAAACATATCTCCCTAACCATTCATCTTTTTTCATGTGTGTGTTAGTCCTGGGGATTGAATTTAGGACCTGAGCTTTTTGGCTATAGCTCCATTTCTGGCTTTTTTAGTAGTTTATTGGTGAAGAACTTGCCTCTCCCCTCTTGGCCCAATCATTTTATGTATCCAAAGAAGGAATATGAAAGATTGGCCACCACCCTATTTTCTCAGGTGCATACAGATATCAGGCTAGCCACCAGATGTGTAGATTACTTGACATAGGCAGGACAATCCAGCTAAACCTGGTTGTAAACATTCCATTATGGGCCCAACTGAAAGCCCCTACATCCCTAGACCTAATGGCTTTTTCATTAACCTCTGCCTCCTTGCTCAAGACCCCATAAACCCTACCTCCTTGCACAACCTCCATTCCCATAGGAATGTCTATGCTCCTCACTGTACTTCAATAAACAGTTCTAGCTTGTTGAGAATAGAGTCTAGCCTATTCCTTTTTCCTTTCTCCTCCATTTTCCTAACAATTGGAGATAAGGGTCTCAAAGACTTCCTGTCCTGGCCAGCTTCAAACTTTGATCCTCAGATCTCAGTGGATAGCTAGGATTACAGATTACAGGTGTGAGCCACAGGCACCTGGCTTCATTCATCATTTTATTCTTCTTGTTGTTGGTTGTGGAGTTTGACCTCAGGGCCTCGATGCTGACCTTGAGATCTTTTTGCTCAAGACCAGCACTCTACCACTTTGAGCCACAGCTCCATTTATGGCTTTATGGTGGTTAATTGGAGATAAGAAGCTCACAGACTTTTCTGTCCAAGCTGGCTTTGAACTGTGATTCTCAGATCTCACTCTCCTAAAGTAGCTAGGATGACAGGCATGAGCCACCAAAGCCAGGCTACAGTCATCACTTTTATGGAGGGAAAAAACATTCAAAACTCTTCCAGCTTTTTTGGAAGAAGAATACACAATCACTGTCTACAATCTTTGTAATTTACTATGCAATAACACACAAGAACAGTTTACTCTTTACCAACAGGTAAATTTGTTTCCATTGACCATCTTTTCCTTACCTCCCTTCCCACTGGTTTTCCAAGTTTCTAGTAACCACCATTCTACTTTCAATTTCCATGGGACAAACTTTTTTATAGAGTCTATAAGTGAGTGAGATCCTTGTCTTTAGGTGTATAGCTTATTTCACTTACCATGATTAACTTCCAGTTTCAAAGAAGTTGTCAGGTCAGATAAGATTTCATTAATTTTTATAGTTGTTAAGTGTTTCTAGGTCTCTATACTCATTGCTTGGTTGATAAGCATGCAGTTATCTGATCAATATACTGATTTTATTTTCTAGGTTGATAACCAGTAATAAATTGTAGAATCATCATAGTATTCTATTTTTAAGTTTTAGAGGGATCTCTATACTCAACAATGAGTATACAAATTAACGTTTTGTTTTAGAGGAATCTCCATACTGTTTTCCATAATAAATGTTCAAATTTACTGCAGTGTATAAGAGCTCCCTTTCCTCCATAGACCATATAGAATTATTTTTTTTCAGTGTTGAGCCTTGGGCATTATAGACAAGCATGTTGTCACTGAACTACATCTCCAGCTTGTCTTCTATTTCCTCATTTTTATTAGTGTTCATTAGTTGTACAGAGAGATCTCTTTTTGGTATTTCCACATATGCATAAAATGCACTTTGATCAAACTGATCCTCTCTATTATTTTTTCCTATTTCCCTTCCATATTTTAAAAATAATTATAGTAGGCTTTCATTATTCTATTTTCATACACATCAGTTCCTTCAACTATATTCACTCCTTACTCTATTCTTTTCTTTCCCACCTCCCATTGATATCCACACCCACCCAGAATTGGTTTTACATTTATATTATTCATTTCTAAGGACTGATTCCACTTCATATATAGACTATGAAATAATTGTCTTTCTCAGTTTGGTTTATCTCAATATAATGATCTCTAGTTCTATTAACTTTTCTGCAAATGACATAGTTTCATTCTTTATAGTTGAATAATATTCCATGCATATATATACACATATACATACACGTTATGCCACTTTTTCAGTTGTAAAATATTTTGATAAATGTTTCCTTTGCTGTAATGATTTTTAGTTCCTGTAGTTTTAGGGCCTTCTCCAAGAACTGCTTACCCTATGTCCTAAATATTTCTCCCATATTTTCTTCTGGTAGTTTCATGATTAATTGTTTAATCCATTCTGCATTAGTTTTGCTTACTTTAAGGGGGTCCAAGTTTCATTCTTCTTCATTTCAATGTCTAATTTTACTATCACCCTTTTTTGAAAATACTGTCCTGCCTCAAACATGTATCCTTTGTTCTTTCCTTGAAAATCAGTCGCTGTGCCTTCCTGGACTTTCATGTTGGCAGTCCTGCATTATCCTGTGTTCACTATCCCAAGTCTGGAATTGTTTGCATATAGGAAAGTCCTTCTATATTGACCACTGGAGATTCCTGAAGCTTTCATGGGCTGCAAGCACTGTTGGGGAATTGTCAGGGACTGTGTACACCACTGCATTCTTCCAAAAGAGAAGCAAAGCTCAGGTAGTATCTTCTCCTACCCAACCTGTTACTACACAGCAACAGTCTGAGACCAAGTCTAACTATGCCCTTCCCCTACTGCCCTGTGAAATTCAATTCCTCTGTAATGCTGGAGTGGTCCCTATTCCACGCTTTCTTCAGACATTGACAGGTACATATTATATGAGTTGTCCTGCATCAATTGGCTATAATAAAGTGGTTTGAGCCCTCACAGGTGAACTCTACATAGCAGTTTTCTTGATATCACAGCCATGCAACCTTCACCATACCTTTCTAGGCATGCTGGAAGGACTCCATCTCTGAATAATTCCAAGAGGCTGATTGGTTCCCTAGTCATACCTCATTTGTCTATAGCTGGCTGAAATAGTTCTTCCATTTCGTGTAGCTCTGCTATGCTAACGTGCCAAGTAGCCCCATCCTGTACAACCATAGAAATTGAAAGGCACCCCCTTTTGAGAATGCATGTGTAATGCACACATATAAGCCTTCTGGGGTAGCCACACAGCTGATACCTCATCATTATCATCAGTATCCTTGGCCACGGGGTTGTTTATAGACCCATTTCTCTGCAGAGACAGACTGGATTTTTTGTTTGTTTGTTGTTGTTTGTTTTGTTTTGGGGGGATTTTTGGTCATGGGGCTTGAATTTTGTGCCTAGGCACTGTCCCTCAGCTCTTCACTCAAGGTTAGCGCTCTACCACTTGAGCTATAGCACTACTTGCAGTTTTCTGGTGACTTATTGGAGATCAGTTTCTTCAGGAACTTTCCTGCCTGGGCTGTCTTTGAACCGTGATCCTCAGATCTCAGCCTCCTGAATAGCTAGGATTACAGGTGTGAGCCACTGGTGCCTGGCTCAGAAAAGCTTTCTGACTGTACTGCTGCATGTGCGTATTAAAAGGCAATAGTGGAAGAAATTACACATAGACGTAAACCATTAAATAGGAACTAAAGCAATGAAGACTATAAATCAACATTATAAGACATATCTTCGGGAGAAAATCTTTTACTATGAGTGCCATTCTACAAAATCCAGAGCTAACTGATTGTCAAATAAGTAAATATTAATGCAAGACACAGAAGCATGAAAAACAAGACAATTCTCTAGCAACAGGCCACAAACAAAAGAAAATTGGTAGAACACCTAAAAAAGAACTCAAAAGAACAATGTCAGTAAGTTTGTTGAGACAGAAAAAACCTCAGACTGGTAAGTCAATGCAATTAGGGAAACAACTCAAGATATTAATGAGAAACTAAGTAAATAAATTCCACTCAATAAAAACCCAAGAAATCTAAAGAAATCAGTAAGTCAAGTTTAAAACATGTTGAGAGCCATAACAAGAGACTAAATCAAGAGCTTTTCCTAAATCTAGTGAAGAGATAGTGCCATCTTTGTCCTTTATTCTTTTCATGTGCTATATTATGTTTATAAATTTGCATATGCTGAACCAGAATATATATATCTATATATTCATTATATATGTAAAATATAGTAAGACACAATGGAGAATATTTAACCATAAAGAAAGATTAAATTATGTCATTTGGAGGAAAATAGGTAGAACTAGAGGTCATCCAGTTGAATGAAATAAGTCAAACACAAATATCATAGTATTGTGTCTCATATTCACAGTCTAGAAATAATAATTGAAAGGATCCACCACATCCATCCCAGGAGACCACCTGGAGGCAGGCACAGGAGAAAGATGATTACGAGGTTTATTAGAGGAGCCATATTTGCTCTAGAGAGTTTGCATGGCAGCCTCCAATATCTAAGCAGCAGGGTCTGGGGTTAGGAAATGAGGTAGATGGGAGTTCAGGTGGGTCTGGGTAGAGAGAGGGAGGGGCCAGCTGTATAGCCAGAACTCCAGGACAGGGAGGGGCTCAGGTCTGGGTGGAGCTGAGGACCAAAGGTGGGCATAATACTTACAATAATAACAACAATAGACACAACCATAACAACAACAACAATAATAATAAATGCATGAATGTAAAAAGAAACAGCTGGAAAAAATATTTTGAAATCCTACCTTTGATAAAAGACTAGTCTACTATTTATTCAGAGAATCACAACCAATAAACAGCAAACAACCCTATTCAATAATGGGCTAGGAAAGGCCTGGATGCCCTTCAATGTATGAATGGATCAAGAAAATGTGGTATATATACAACAATGGAATTTTACCCATTAGAAAGAATGATTAGAAAAAATCATTAGAAAGAATGATATTGGGTCATTTGTAAAGAAATGGAAAAACCTGGGGGAAAATTATGTTAAGTGAAGTAAGACAGGCCCAGAGAGACAAAGAACACATATTTTCCCCTATGTGTGGAAGCTATATTTAACTTATAAACATATAAGTAATTATATTGTGTTGTAATGCAAATATATACAAATGTATTAACTTAGAAGGAGAACTCAAATAGTGTAATTCCTTAGAAAGGCAAAGTCAAAGTTCAGCAAAATAAAACACCAGGAAGTTGGTACTTGTAAGGGTGGGGTGGGGTCAAGGGGAAATGTAGACCAGAAGAGAGGGAGAATACAGTCAAGCATCCAATGTATATCCTAAAAAACTAAGAAGGGTGAGGGAAGAGGTGAGTACAGGAATGTTGAAAGGGGTAACATTAACCAAGATAAATTGTATTTATAAACTGCTTTATTAAGTGGCAAATCTGTTATACAACTACTTAAAGATAACAATAGAAAAGAAAAAGAAAAATGGGCTAGAAACATCATTAAACATTTCCCAATATAATAAAAATTGTCCAGAGATATATTCAAATTATCAGGAGGCTGAGATGAAAATATTGTGATTTCAAGGCCTGCCCGAGCTGTGTTACATAGCAATACTCAACTCAAAATAAAATACACTTCAAGTTTAGGAATAGTTAAAGGAGGTAATGTTAAATGTTCTCATCACAAAGAGATGACAATATTTTATATATATGTATATATGTGTGTGTTGGAATATCAAATTGTATCACAAATGTGTGCACTTGTTTTTCAACTAAAATTAAAATACAATTTATAATTGTATTATTATATCCATGTAAGAACAAATTATTCAGCCATAAAAGGACACTGTTGATACATGCTATTATATAGATGAGACTTAGGAATATGCTTAGTAAAAGATTCCATACCACAAATATTACCTATTTTAAATTTCCATTTCTATAGAATATCTATAAGTGGCAAATATTTAGAGAGAATGCAAATCAGTTTTCATCTAGGACTGGCCTAGGAATTAAAGCTTACTGAAAATGAGTGCAGGAGATGTTTTAGGTGGGTGGACTTGTTCTTAAAGTGTATTTTGATGCTTAGTCACATGACTTTGTAAGTTTACTAAAAATCACTGAATTATACACCTAGAGTGCATGCATTTATGAAACAAAAATTATACTTCAATGAAACTATTAAAAAGGCACATTGTTTACAATTTTCTAATTCTCTTGTCTCCAGCTATATCCAGACATAGGATGTATATATTGCTAAGTTATATGCCAAGATGTATTGATTTTAAATTCTCCAAAAATTTCCATTTAAAAAGTAAAAAGATTACTAAAGCTGTGACCTGTAATTTCATAATATGACATTATGACTCTAAAAAAGCACAAAATATCAATTATTATAAAAATTTTTAACATTACACAATTACATACTTACACAACTCCTTTGTCAGTGATAATAAGATCTTGAACAAGATAGATGTGCTATTAAAATGGCCAGCATTATGTTTTCATGTCCCATGTTAATTCTTTCTTTAAAAAAAATGAAGTAGATAATTGCCCTTTCAATTTAATCTTCTGTAATGATCAATTCTGACCTACTAATTTGTAGTGTATGATTTAAATCTGCAACCATTATATATTTCTACCAGCAGGTGGAACCCTTTATATTTATTTAGTCTTTAGTACAGCAATTGTGATTGGTTTTCATTTTTAATGATTTTTCTTTTATTTAATATAAAAAGAAGTTATGGCACGTAAGAATGATCATCCTATATCCCCTACAAAAATCTATACATTAATGAAATTCACATGAACATATTCAATCAAACTTACAAGTTCACAGAGCACACCCATCATAGAATAATTCTTAAAGTATTTTTGTACTTCTTAAGGTGAGAAAAACATATATGGACTAAAATAGTTTTTATCCTCCAAACTAAGGGTTTTCAAGCTGTTCCTGCAGAGTCCAGCTAAGATTTGAAAGCCTTAAGATCTCTATCAAATTTGCACACTGCTGTAGCAGTGCACAAACAGTGGTAGATACTGTTTAAGCAGCTGAACGAGTCTCTGTTCCACCAATATTTCATTAAAAAAAAAACAATTGGCAGACAGATTTGTTTTTTGGGTCAAATTGTTAAGCCAAACCCTAGGCTGGTAATATCTAAGTTTCAATGGACATCAGAGTCACTAGGACTTATTACAAATTAGATTACCAGGTCTGATCTCCAGAGTTTCTAATTTAGGCTTGTCTCTGGAAGGACTGAATAATTTGTATTTCTAATAATCTTTCAAGTGATACTGATGGTGCTGGTCTCAGTAATATACTTCACTCTGAAACCTCTGTTTCACTATATATTATAATTTCAGCTGTTGTGTAGTTGTATTATACTAAAGCAAATAAAATAGACTTAAAATATGAACCTTTAATATTTCCTAAAGAGGTCATTTTCAAGGCAGAAAAGATCAAATCATTGGGAAGGAAGGCTTTATTATAATGTGACTTTTGTGGTTCAATTATCTCTGTCTCTTATGGTTATGTAGTATTTTGCTTTTGAAAGATCCTATAGAAAATACACCTTACAGAGGGTCATAGGCTAGAAATGTGTTGACATTAGTGTAACAGAGTAAGAAAAGGAATCACCCATCATTCAGAAGCAAACACTGTTTTCATCTTTACATAATCTCTGTATTTTAATGCATGTTTTTACATAGATAAGGTTATATTGGGATATTTAGCTTTGAAATATGCGTTCTAAGGAAAGTGATCAGAATTGCAACCCTAGTAATTAAACATTATTTATAACCATCATTGGAATAGATATATACCTTCCATTACATGAAGGTAAAACTATATTTACCCAACTATTCTTACCTTATCCATAATTCTTGGATGTTTATGTCCTTAGTCTTTATTAGATATAGTCTTACAAAGAATATCATTGTGCATAGGTTTGCCTGTATTTTAAATTTCTTTCAAAAGTAACAACTGGGCAGTGGTAGCTTGCACTTGTAATTCTAATTACTTAGGAGACTGAGAGATAGAGGATCAAAGTTTGAAGCCAGCCAGGGCCAAACAGTCTCTGGGGTTCCATTTCCAATCTAAATAGTAAAAAGTCAAGCTGAAGGCATGGCTAAAATAGTAGCGTGCCAGTCAAACAAGCTGAGCAAAGTTCAAACCCTGGTATGGACAAAGCAGAAGCAGCAGCAACAACAAGCCACCTAATAAAAGTGAAATTACTGATATTTTAAGACTCATGACAGTATAGGAATTTGAGGGTGATATTTTCAACCTTACTGTATCAGAGGAACAGATTTAGTAAGCCATATCTAGCACTGGATATTCTCTATACCTGTTTTCCTGGTTAAGAAAATCCAATTTTCCTAACTTGGTTACAGAGCAGAAAGCAGGTGTCATTGGCCTAATTTGTCCTATCATTAGAAAAAATAACTAAACTTTCCCTTCCTCCCTTTGCTTTCTAGACCATCTGAGTCCTTTCAGATGTCAAAATATGACAACAAAAAATCCTCACAGTTCTAGAGGATAGGAATCTAAGATGAAGACATTGGCAGATTGAGAATACAGGAGGGTCTGTTTCTGCGTTTGTATATGATGTGTTTTCCCTGTGTCTTCATGGTAGTAGAAGTAACAAGACAGATCTCTGAGGGTTTCTTTTATAAAAAGTTTCAAATCCATTCCCAAGACATTCATGGCCTAAGTGCCTTCTAAAATTCCCATTTCTTAACACCATCAAATACAGGATTGTTTCAACATATAAATTTTGGGAGGACACAAAATTCCAGACCATGGCACCCATTAACTCTCTCTCACTCTCTATAATCACTAGCGTCACTCACACAATGATACAATCACAAGACACTTGGCTTCAGAAAGGCCACACATTGAATTCTCTCAGGTGTTGTGGCACTTGGCAGACGCATTTGTTAGGTACTTCTCCAAAGGTGTAGAGCAAAAGCACTATCTGGGAGCAAAACTATATCACAGTATGACACTCTAGCAGTCTCTGTCTTTGTACACAGCATGGAGGAGGCAAGCTAGAGTTGCTGGGTTGAGATAAAACAACACAGAATAAAGGAGGGTGTTGTTGCTATAAGAAACCACAGGTGTACTGTAGCTATTGCAGTATTTGCCCCAGGAAATTTCCCCCTGAAGACTATGTGGAGAAGAGAGAAGTTTTATAAGCTGGACTGTTTGGCTTTGAAAATAATTTTTGGCAACTAGTTCTTCCACAACTGTATTTGGTTCAGGCTGGAGTCTATTTATGGACAAGGCCATGGCTCTGTCCTCAAAGAGCTTTTATCCCAGAAATCTATGCAAGATTATCTAAAAAGCTCAAAAAAAAAAGAACTAGAAATTTCTGTCTTCATTAAAATTTATTATAAAGATTGAAAAGAAGCAATAATGACTATACTAAAATCAAAGTCTGGGCTCATAATCAAAAATTTCAGGTCCATTTTTTGCTTTGCAATTCCCCAAAAGTGTTTTCAGTAAGAAGTTTGGGGGAGAAACTGTCATTACTGCAAAAGAAATGCAATTCTTGTCTAAGCAAATTTGCCATAACATGGCCCATACTATATATTTTACCTTAAGTTTCAGCATGAAGTCAAAACTTTAATCAAGTCAGTTTTCTCTTGTTTTTGAATCATCTTCCATATCAATCTCACAGTATCAGCCCCAATTTCTTGACTCCTGTTATCCCTACATTTGGAGTTAATTTGACTTAACACCTCCTGTGCTTATGAAATCCTCTCCTGTAAGAACTAGTCTAGGCTTTAAATGCTATCAAGAACTCGCTCTTTCTCAGAGTTCTTGCTAAAAGAAGCAAGCACAATTGCAGAGAGGAAGACAGGAATGAAACATGGAGATGAAATGTTCACATGAAACCTTCTATAAGAACAACCGGGTAATTTTAATACACATAAGATAAGCAAGAAAATGGTGAAATACTAATCTAGACCCTCCTGAGGCGTTTGTGATATAGGAGTCACCCAAGGAAAGAAAATATCTGAGAGGAGAACTAGATTAAAAAAAAAAAACTTTTTTATGTAAACTAGAAAGAATCTTTTTCTCGAGAAAAATAAAAACTCTGGAATGTTCTCAGAGTGCTAAAGATCAAAGGAGAAAGAAGCTATCTGTGATGATCCCACCAACCTGTGCCAAGTTTTCCCTCTAACCCACTACCTACACATTGGCATTTCAGAAGCATTATAAAAGACTTTGGACTCAACAGTGGGAGAACAGGGGAATAACCCAAGATTACTACTTAACAGAATGAGGACTAGGTCAAATTTAAGTTGAAAAGTGAGTATGCAAGCTACCTTTATTTCAAGCAGATTGTGTGAACTGAGACTGAAAACCAAATCCCTGTCCGTTTTTGATCTCTACTCCCAGGTAAAACTGTGTTCACTATCACTTCCACCTTTCCTTAAAAATATATTTAGAATGAATAGATAAAATTGAGGTAAAAGCCAGGTGCTGGTGGCCCACTTCTGCAATATTAGCTAATCATGAGGTTGAGAACTGAGGCTTGTGGCTGGAGGCCAGCTGGGCAGAAAGTCCATTATCCCCATTAAACTACTTAGAAAAAAAAAAAAGCTGGAAGTGGTGCGGTGGCTCAAGTGGTAGAGCACTAACCTTAAGCATAAAGAGGCCCAAGGACCGCACCTAAGCCCCGAGTTCAAGTCCCAGAACTGCCAAAAAAAATTTGAGGTAAAAACATGTCTACACAGTGTTAGTATTTTCAAGCAGCTAGTCACTGGTATAAATAACCATGCGTCATGTTTAATTGAGTTGATAGTTAAAGCAAAGCAAAACAGTTTGATCCACAAACTCTCTGTGGTGATCTTTTCCAACTTGACCAAATTTATAGGAAATAAGAGCAACAGACCCAAGTTTCTGTATTTGTATTTCTTGCTTCAAGTTCAGGATGAAAAACATAGAACTGTTCAGAGTTATTTTAACATTAAACACATTCATCCTTGGAACCAAAAAACGCTAATGCTTTCCTATGCCCATATGCTGAATAAAACTAAAAGTAAACAGAACTAGCATATTTTGGGAATTGCTACTATAGTCATCAAAGCAATTAAAAATGAATCTCAAGGTGGTTATTATAGGAGTATTTGTTGTTATTTATGTCTGAAAAAGAGACACGTTTGTAGTGGTATATTATAATATGTACATTAACAGTATTTTTTTAAAGCAAGAAAACTCATCTATGTCAAAAATAGACTCATTTTCAAGACCAAAAATTTTAGATCAACATCATAAGGATAGAGGCTTTTCTGTACTATGACAAGTTTAGTGTTTTATTTAGTTTAGTATTTAGATTTATAAAAGAAAAAATAGATTGAGAATAATCAAGTTTGTTTGACTCATTCCTATGAATATTCATTCACATGGCAACTTGCTATAGGCTTCTCATAAATCAAAAGGCCTTTAAAGAATTAATAGTACAGTTTGTCCCTTAACACCTAGCTTACTTTTTGTGGTATATTAGCCAATACAAAAAATAAGTTATTTGGTGGCAGTTTTATCCCTATTATGTTTTATGTTATTCTAAAATGTTTTACAGAGAAAGAATTTTCTGGAAATCTCACCAGTTTACATATTTCCATAGTTGTATAATTGTTCTTTTATGGGAATTTTATCTCTTTAAGCAAAGGGTAACACATGTAGGATAAAAAAATGTTCTATAGTGTTCTTTATATTGCTAAGTGTTATAGATTAGAGCCATGCCACATTCCTAAGAAATCTTTATTATATATCTTGTAAAGTTTTATATGTAATTCTTATTTTTTTGAATTCATATGGACTACAGTGTATCATACAACTTATTTTTTTAATGAGACCAAAACTATTAAATAGCAAATTACAACAGTGGCTACCATGATTACAGATGCCTCAAACATATTAATAGTGACTGTTCCTCCTGTATACCATGAAAAATGATGGACATAAAAAGTCTCTGTGTGGTCTAAACCCATGTAGTCAAGGACACTGTTATAGTTACCAATCAGCCTCATAAAGCCAAGATTCTTTCTTGGATGACATTTTAATTTTGAATCCAGAGTTGGCACACATTACACCTGATGCACATGTGATTTCCGGATCCTGTCCAAATCAATGCTTTTCTACATTTTCCACAGCTTTCACAAATGTTTTTTTAAAATGACAGAAAAGCATGAGAAAGTCTCAGCTACCTATAGATTTGCTCTTCCAATTAATGTCTGGGATTCCTTCTCTTGTTATCTTAATTCCAGATTTCAAACTTTACTACAGAGCTATAGTAGCACAAACAGCTTGGTACTAGCACAAAAATCGGCCTGAAGACAAATGGAACAGAATATAAGACGCAAGAATAAACCCATATACCTAGAGCTATCTAATATTTGACAATGGAGACAAAAGGATAAGAAAGATCAACTGCAATTACAGTGTATGAGTCTCTACAAATTTTCTTCAGTATTATGTTCTAGAGAACTTTGGGCTAATCATAATGAAGATTTAGATTTCAAAAGAAGGGCAGAGTCAAGAGAAAGGCCTGATATTTTCATGATGTTAAAGGGTGATCAGTGAAATAAATATCTTTATTGTGTTTGCTCAGCACTCTTTTAAAGTATTACCCCTCTAATTAAGCCAACCATAAGTCCATAAGTGTGCTAGGTGAGGGAGAAACAGAGAGGAAAAAATGGAAAGAAATGAAGAGGGAATGTGAGAGGGAGAAGGAGAAAGAGAGAGAGAGAGAGACTAGTTCTGCACTATCTACTAGCCATAACTGATTTGCTCCTATGTGAATGCCTAGTCCTATTTGGGCAAATGAGTTCTTGTCCTGAAAATTTTGTATCAGGGATAGTTTCCATCTACTTGTTTAGATAAACCGTAACAGGTAACTACACGGCTGTTTGTAAATATCATTTTTAGGGATGGATGAATGAATGGATGGATGGATGGATGGATGAAGAGAAGGAAATGAATCCATACTTTTCTGGGAGTAGTGAGGTGTATTTAATTCTTTTTTTAGTTAACTACTTTCTTTTCTTCCTTCTCCTCTAGTTCATATGAATATGGAAAGTGGCAACATAGTTTTACCTGTCTCCATTCTGAGACCATATCATTCCATAAAGACAAATTCCATGGGAAAAGAAAAACAACAACAGTAACAATAACAACAAACAAAGCCAAGTGCCAGTGGCTCATGCCTGTAATCCTAGCTATTGTGGAGGCTGATCTGAGGAATTTTATTCTAAGCTAACCTGGGCAGAAAGGTCCACAAAACCCTTATTTCCGATGAACTACCACACACACACACACACACACGCACGCACGTACGCACGCACACACGCAGAAACTAGAGTATGGCTCAAGTGGTAGAGAGCTAGCCTTGAGTACAAAAGCTCAGGGACAATGCCCAGGACCCAAAATCAGCCCCTCCTCTCCCCCTCCCCCCAACCAATTAAAAGAAAAATCACAAAAACAAACTCCTATCTGACTTTATATCCAGAAATAGAAATTTAATACTTTATCAGCCCAATTAAGTGTTTGTCAGTATTTTTGGACTCATAGTCAAGTTTCAAAAGTTATATTAAAAATTTTCCCAGTTACTCTGGGTAAAGAGTTTTATAGCTATTAATCAGGTTAATACATTTATATTGGAATTCCTCTATATTCCCTAAAATTAGATTATTGCTCATCTTTGAGGACACAGTTCAAATCCATCCCTCATATGAAGTCTCACTTGATCCTTATTCCTTTTAAGAACTTAGTTGCTCTTTCAGAGCATTTACTAACAACATGCTTATCACTTTTTCCAAGTTGGTTATGGTGTCCAGGATGCTAGCATAACCCTGTGGAAGGGACAGCTGAAGGGAACTGGTCTTTCATCACATATCATGCCATCTGCTAATTTCCACAAATCCCTGTATCCACAGATGAGTAGATAACCAAATAGTAACTCTACCCACAACCATGTATCGACCATGCCTGTATGAAAAAAGCTCAACACAAATGAAGTTTGAATAATTAGCTAAATCAAGCAGATTTGTTCTCTGAAATTTTAAACTCTAGGAGAGAGGAAGACAAACAAGAAGACAGAGATTAAAACACATGCATAGAGTAATTGTATAATGGTATATTAATGGTAGAACAATGGTAGAACAGGAGTCCAGTACTGTACTGTCATGAATCCAGTACATGCCCCTAGAAGCTAACATACCATAATATTTAGCTTTACCAGAGCTACATAAGGTCTCAGGCATTCACTGGATCAAATGTGTATTGCTTAAAAATTTTTGTCTTGCAAGTTCTCAGCACACACAAAACTCATACCTGAAGGCAAGCGCTCTACCACTGAGCCACCTTCCCAGCCCCTAAAACTCATACCTGAAGGTAGTATTTTTTTTTGGGAAAAAAAAATCATGCAATAAATCTATGGAGAGTCACGGTGAGAAATGAGGGTGAGCAAGAAAAATATTGTGCTATCATTTGTACTTACTTCCCTCCACCAGCCACATTTACTTTGGGAAACTGCAGCAAGTGAAATGGGAATTACCTCTCAGCTTCATTGCATACCACATTCTGGCAGCACACTAGTGACTCATTATATTGTAAGTGTACAAAGTAACTCAACAAAGCTTAAGCTTTTCTCCAGTCTGTGATATTTTGACATTTCCAGCTATTAATCTTTAATAGGAAAGATAAATCAAAGGCAGGTTACCTTGGAAGTATTTTATTTAGCAATATTCTTAAATTATATCTCATAACTTTCATCCTTCCTTGGGAGTATGTACTTAAATCTGCAACTTTTACAAAATTTTTAAGTTTCTGTTTTAACTGAAAAAAAATAAATATTGCTCCCCAAAAGAAATGTTTTAATGTCTTCAGGATTAAATTACTTGCTAGTACTTTTAATTAAAAAATTTACTGAAGATATTTCTCCTGATTTCAGAGACTAGTTTGTGTGTCCTTTCCTATTAAATTCCCTGTATCAGTCATCTGTTCTTTAGAAACCATGTTAAATCTTACATTTTATGAAAGGATTAGGAGAAAATGTCATTTTCAACCAATTTCTCCTAAACTATGATTTATTCTCTTGTACCTTTCATTTCCAAAGAAAGATATTGTTTCTTTCCAAGGAAGACTATTGGTATTAATCTGAAGATTTGCCTTTATTGGAAAATATTATCTATACCCTTTGTATTATGAATAAAAATTAAGGTTGTACTGTTCATAAAGTCTAAAATACAATTATTTTATTTGTGCATCCATGTTAGTAGAAATTTCCATTGACACAGAGCAATTATACATATATGATGTAAAACATTCTACAACATATTTCAATTGTGCTTTTCAGCTACTGCTTTTTTATTTTTTTAACATATTGAAAGTTCATGATAGCTCTGCATTAAACAAGTCTAACAATATTTCAATGCAGTTACAATAAATGTCTCTGCCAAATTTCCTTAATTTTAGAAATGTTTCATTTTTTTATATCTGATGTAGCAAGTGTGTGTGAGAGAGAGAGAGAGCACGCTGGTATTTTGACTTAGACTCAAGGCCTAGAGCTCTCAGTTTTTTCTGCTGATAGCTGTCACCACTACTTGTGTCACTTCCATGTCTGGCTTTTTGCTGCTCCATTGGAGATAAGGAGTTACCCAGGCTGTCTTCAAACCTGGATTTTCAGATTTAGCCTCCTGAGTAGGTAGGATTATAGGCATAAGCCACTGGCAGGGCTGGGAATATGGCTCAGTGGTAGAGTGTTTGCCTAGCGTCATGAAGCCCTAGGTTCCATTACCTCAGTATCACATAAACAGAAAAGGCCGGAAGTGGCTCTGTGGCTCAAGTGGTAGAGTTCTAGCCTTGAGCACAGAGAGGCTCAGGGACAGTACCCAGGCCCTGGGTTCAAGCCCCAGGATTGGCAAAAAAAAAAAAAAAGCCACTGACACATGGCTGTGTTAAAATGATCTTCACAAACTTCTCTCATACATTGTATAAGAGAATTCTTAATCCTAGATGGTCAAACCAGGACAGTCATTATGTTTGGATAGGTGGAGATTTTGTTTAACTACAATTAACACAAAAGGTCACCTTAAAGTCAATATGGCTGGTGGGATTCTCCATTCTTTTCTGGGCCAATATGATGTAGCTATAAGTTTAGAGTAATACTGTCAACATCAATGGTTCATAATATGATTTTCCAGAACAAGTATTTCTTAATTTCCTGAGATACAATAATGTTGAAATTGGCAAGTATTCAAGTGAAAGGAAGAGTCATACATCTCTGACTTTTAATCAAAAGTTAGAAAAGGAGAATGAAAGGTATAGCTCAGTGGTAGAATACTTACTTAGAATATGGGAGGCATTGGGGGGTGGGAGAACGACAAAAATTAAAATGATTAAGTACACCAAGGAAGACACATAAAAAGCAGAGATAGTATGAATGATAGCCCTCTGGCTCTCTTGCTCAAGTTGTGAATGCAAAGAAAAAGTTCTTAAAAGAAATTAAAATGCTACTCCAGTAGTCACAAAAGCGATAAGAAAGCAAAACTGCCTAATTGCTGATGTAGAGAAAGGTTTAGTGTCTGGAAAGAAAAATCAGTCAGCTAAAACATCCCTGAGGTTAAAACCTTATATACAGCAAAACCCTAAAGGTCTTTTTTTATTTTTTTATTTTTTTTATTTTTTTAGATCCTTAATCATTTTATTAGAAAGTGAGTATGTGATTTTTTAAATATTTTTATTGTAAAGATACTATACGGAAGGGTTACAACTACATGAGTAAGGTAATTAGTGCTTTTCCTATAGAGCATTGTTACCTCCTCCTTTGTTTTTGCCCCTACCATCCCCTCCCTCCCCACTTTTCCCATTCCTCCCTCCTCCCACTAAGTTGTACAGTTTGTTTTCAACATAGTGTCTTAAGTTTTTTTTTTTTTATTTATTTTTTTATTTATTTTATTTTATTTTATTTGAAAACATACTGTACAGAGGGGTTACAATTACATGGGCAGGAAAATGCATACATTTCTTACTAAGCATTGCAGCCTCCTCCTTTGTTTACCCTTCACCTCCCTTCCCAGCCTCCCCCCACCCCCCCACCCAATCATACCCCCTCGCCCTCCCCCCCACCGACATTGTAAAGCTGGTTTTGACATGACATTTTGTACTTCTCATTGTTGCAACAGGTCCACCTGAATCCTTAAACGACTTGTTTGTCCCCGTCTCCTCCACATGTTATACTGACATCAAATATAGTGAAAGCGGGGGTTACACTGTGGGGGAGGGACATACAAAGCAACAAAGAAATAATATTATAAATGCGTTAGAAACACATGCATGAATGAAACAAAAACATTAAAATACATATTTGAGGGTTCGTTTTCCTAACATCACATTCTCTGACTTTTTCCGCTTGACTCATACCTATACTAGATATTGCAAATAAGGGAAACCATGGGACCTATGTTTCTTTGGGCCTGGCTTACTTCACTTAATATAATTTTTTCAAGCCTTTCCATTTCCTAACAAATGGGGCCATGTCATTCTTTCTGATGGAGGCATAGAATTCCATTGTGTATATATACCACATCTTCTTGATCCATTCATCTACTGAGGGGCATCTGGGTTGGTTCCATATCTTAGCTATGGTAAATAATGCTGCAATAAACATAGTTGTGCTGGTAGCTTTAGTGTGGCCTTGTTTGTGGTCATTTGGGTAAATGCCCAAAAGTGGGATTGCTGGGTCATTGGGGAGCTCTATATGGAGTCTTTTGAGGAACCTCCATACTGCTTTCCAAAGTGGTTGAACAAGTTTACATTCCCACCAACAATGAAGTAAGGTTCCTTTCTGTCCACATCCCCTCCAGCATCTGTTGTTGTTAGAGTTCTTGATTTTTGCTGTTCTAACTGGAGTGAGGTGATATCTCAATGTTGTTTTGATTTGCATTTCTTTTATGGCTAGGGATGTTGAACATTTCTTCATGTGTCTATTGGCCATCCTTCTTTCTTCTTCAGAGAAGCTTCTCTTTAGGTCTTTCGCCCACTTACTTATTGGGCAGTTGTTTCTTTGAGGATTTGTTGTTGGGTGGTTTAATTTTTTGAGTTCCAAGTATATTTTAGATATGAGACCCTTGTCCGTTGTATGGCTAGTAAAGATCTTCTCCCAATCCGTGGGCTTTCTATTGATCTTGCTAGCTATGTCATTTGCCCTGCAGAAGCTCTGCCACCTTATGCAATCCCATTTGTCCAACCTTTCTTTGATTTGTTGTGTTTCCGGGTCTCTATTCAGAAAATTTCGGCCTGAGCCAAGGAGACCCAGGGTTTCTCTTATTCCATCCTGTAATGTTTTCAGAGTGTCTGCTTTGAGTTCAAGGTCTTTGATCCATTTGGAGTTGATTCTGGTGCAGGGTGATATATAAGGATCTAGCTTTAGTTTTCTACATGTAGTTAACCAGTTTTGCCAGCACCATTTACTGAAGAGGCTGTCTGTCTTCCATTCTATTGTTTTAGCTCCCTTATCGAAGATTAGATGGCTATAGGTCTGTAGATTCATTTCTGGGTTTTCAATTCTATTCCATTGGTCCTGAGGTCTGTTCTTATGCCAATACCAAGCTGTTTTGATTACTATGGCTTTATAGTAGAGTTTGAAATTTGGTATTGATATTCCTCCAGCAGTGTTCTTTCCGTTGAGGAGCATTTTTGCTATTCGGGGTCTTTTATTGTTCCATATGAATTTTTGGATTGCCTCTTCTATTTCCTTGAAGAATGAGGGTGGAATTTTGATAGGTATTGCGTTGAATTTGTAGATAGCCTTGGGAAGTATTGCCATTTTCACAATGTTAATCTTTCCAATCCAGGAGCATGGGAGGTTTTGCCATTTTTTAAGTTCTGTGTTGATTTCCTTTTTCAAGATTTTAAAGTTTTCATCATAGAGGTCCTTCACTTCTTTAGTTAAGTTAATTCCTAGGTATTTTATTTTTTGTGGGGCTATTACAAATGGAGTTGCTTTCCTAAGTTCAGCCACACTTTTCTCATTGTTGGCATACAGAAAAGCCATGGATTTTTGGGGGTTAATTTTATAACCTGCTACTTTGCCAAAGTTTTGAATCAGCTCCCTAAAGGTCTTTAATTCTGGCTAGGCCATAAGACATAATGAATATATCTTCATAACATAAATCAAGGTGAGCCAGGTGCAGGTCGGTGGCTCATACCTGTAATCCTAGCTACTCAGGAGGCTGAGATCTGAGGATCATATTTCAAAGCCAGCCTGGGCAGGAAAGTCCATGAGACTCTCATCTTCAATTAACCACCAGAAAACCAGAAGTTTCACTGTGACTCAAGTGGTAGAGCGCTAGCCTTAAGCTGAAGAGGTGAGGGACAGCGCCCAAGCCCAGAGTTCAAGCCCCATGACCAACCAAAAAATAAAAAAATAAATAAAATTAAGGTGAAGCAGCAAGTGCTGATGTAGAAGCTGTAACAAGTTGTCTAGAAGATTCAGCTAAGATAACTGCTGAAGGAAGGTACATTTTACAACAGATTTTCAATGTAAACAAAGCAGTCTTCCTTCTCTGGAAAGAAGAGACTAGGACTTTTGTAGGTAGTGAAGAAAAGCCAATGCTTCATTTCAAAGCTTTAAAGAATAAGCTGTTTCTCTTGGTATGGGATAATACAGCTCGTGACTTTAAGCTGAAGTCAATATGCATTTACTGCTCTGAGAATTCCGTGGCTTAGGAGTTATACCAAATCTATTGTGCCTATGTTCTATAAATGGGACAACAAGGTTTAGAGAATGGCACATCTGGTTATGGTATGGTTTCCTAAATAGTAAGCCAACTTAAAAATTCCTTTCAAAATATTATTGCTCACTGACATTGAACCTAGACACTCAATTGCCCTGCTGGAGATGTCAATGAGATTAAAAATGTTTTTTCACGATTGCTAACTGAACATTTATTCTGCAGCCCATGGATCATGAAGTCATTTTGACTTTCAAGTCTTATTACTTCAGAAATATATTTCTTAAGCTTCCCTATATGATTCCTCTGATGCATCTGGGAAAAGTAAATTAAAAACCTTTGGAATGAGTTTGCCATTGAAGATGCCATTAGGAACATTTATGATTCATGAGAAGAACATAAATATTAGTAGGGTTTGGAAGAAGTTAGCTCCAACCATTGCAGGATTCAAGACATCAGTAAAGGGTGCGATATTTGGAAATAGTAGGAGAACTAGAATTAGAAGTGGCACCTGTGATTCATGATAAAACTTTAACAGATGAGGAAAAGTTTTATTTCTTATGGACAAGTGAAGTTGTTTCTGGTCATAGAACCTATGCTTGTTATAAGATACAGTGAACATTATTTAAACGACCAAGAATTTAGAATACTACATCAACTTTATTTAATAAAGTAGCAGCAGACTTTTAAAGGGTTGATGTCAACTTTAGAAAAAAGTTATACTGTAGGATAAATGCTATGAAGCAGTATTGTATACTACAGAGAAATTCTTCCATGAAAGAAAGAATTGAGGCAACAAACCTCATTGGTGTCTTATTTTTCTTTTCTTTTTCACTGTAAAGATGCTGCACAGAGGGGTTAAAGTTAGATGAGTAAGGCAATGAGTACATTACTTGTCCCTCATTGCTGCCCCTTCCCTTCCTCTTGTTGTGCCACTATCCCTTCCCTCTCCCACCTCCCACACTCCTCCCTACCCCACCCCATCCCCCTTCCCCCTGCCTGAAAGTTTGTTTCCAATATTCTGTCTGGTGGGTATCCTTGTTGCAATGGGTCAGCATTTTTTATTCCCTTTCCCCTGTCCAGATTAGACATATTTATATACAAGATGCAGGGTACCAAAATCAAGTAGAGTGACAACAGGGGATATGCCACATGGTACATTTAAAACAATAATAAAGACAGAACTCTAGTGACTATATCTTGGGGTTCATTTCACTTAGCATCATCTTATATGGTCATATGTACATAGCTTTTGAGCATTTCAGCTCATCTGATAAGATTATCCTATATGTATACTCATTATTGCAAATAATGGAAACCATGGGACCTAAATTTCTGTGGAACTGGCTTACTGCACTTAATAAAATTTTTTCCAAGTCTTTCCATTTTTTAACAAATAGGGTGATGTCATTCTTTCTGATGGAGGCATAGAATTCATATGTGTGTGTGTGTGTGTGTATCACATTTTCTTGATCCATTCATCTCTTTGAGGGGCATTCATATCTTAGCTATGGTATATAATGCTGCAATAAACATAGTTGTGCTTGTAGCTTTAGTATGGCCTTGTTTGTGATCATTTGGGTAAATGCCCAAAAGTGGGATTGTTGGGTCATAGGGGAGCTCAATGTAGAGTCTTTTGAGGAACCCCCATACTGATTTCCAGAGTCGTTGGACAATTTTACACTCCCACCAACAGTGCAGTAGGGTTCCCTTTTGGCCACATCCTCTCCAGCATTTGTGGTTATTAGATTTTTTTTATTATAGCCATTTTAACTGGAGTGAGGTGGAATCTCAATGATGTTTTGATTTGCATTTCTTTCATGGCCAGAGAAGTTGAGCATTTCTTCATGTGTCTATTGGTCATTCTTATTTCCTCTTCAGAGAAGTCTCGTTTTTAGCCCACTTTTTGATAGGGCTGTTGTTTCTTTGAGGATTTGTTTTTGGAGGATTTAATTTTTTGTGTTCTAAGTATATTTTAGATTTGAGGCCCTTATCTTAATAGCAGCCACATAAATAAACAGAAGCAATCCATCCTTATTGATGCTCAGCCATCAATATTCAACCCATTATCAAAAAGATTTTATCTCTCACTGAAAGCTCAAATGACCATTACCATTTTTTAACAAAATAATTTTTTAACAAACTAATTTTAAAATAAAAGGATATACTAGTTTTGGATGTCTAATGCTACTTACATATGCTATAAACTACAGTATAGTGTAAAACTACCTTTATATGCATTGAGTTAGGAAACTAAATTTGTTTTATTGATAAATCCACCTTAATGATCTGCAATGGAATCTGCAGTGTCTCTAAACTGTGCCTGTATGCCACACAGCTATTTGTTTCAAATCTTTTCTGCCTATAGAGCTCTACTCATCCTTCAGCTGAATGTAGATGAGCCTTGAGATTTGATTCAGCTAGCTGAATTTTTCTAGTGGACCTTGCCCAATGCCAGAACTTCTAATGAAACCATAGAAAAATATGCAACTTATCATTGTAAATGATAATAGTCCTACTTTATTAATATTCTAAACTATTAGAATGTTACCTAATATGGCAAAGGATAAGTCAATCAATAGTGTTCTTAAACTTCATATCCTAGATATTGATTCCAGGATAGGTAATGATTTATGTTGGTCCTCACATGAAAAATGAATGAAAAACAGAGCTACTGTCTGATAAATGAATGAAAAAATTTGTTATTTGGCTTCAAAGGATACAGTGTACATTTATAAGGACTAGGACAATTATAGCTACTACATATATATAAACAAGAAAAAAATAATTCTTGAGAGTTTGATCAGACTACATCCAAAATGTCACAACATCTGAGCTTTTATCTGTTATGTGACCCAAGATACTTATTACTCAAACCAGTTTGTGTTGAATATCATGTAGTAAATGCCTAAGTTTTCTTGGCATAATTGCCATACAGAGCTCACTTGAGAATCAAGTCGATAAGTACAGAAAAGCAAATGCACTTAAAAAGGGACCAGGAGAGATTAATTGTTGGTGACATTGCAGACCTTTCTTCATTGTAAATTAATTCAGTATTTTTCTTATTTAAATTAATCTGAGTTGGATTTCTTCAACAGGTAAAAGTGGAGACTTGACTGATTGTGTGTCGTAGTGACTTGGAGAAAATTATTCAATTATTTTTTATTGAAAGTTCTATCATGAGAACTAGATATGAAAGCAAAACAAAGAAATGAAACAAATAGTACCATCTTTCAGAATTATTATAAAACCACTGATCAGAAAAACTAAATTTTATTATTCAGTCTAAATCACCAACTTACTATTTTAATGGTTAGTACTGACTAAATGTTCAGATTTTTTTTTTTTAAAGTGGCTTAGATTCTGTCACCTTCTTCATAGCTGGTTAATGCCCATTCCTTATCTTTCCAGTGAATAATTATTGTCTTATTAAACTCCAGGCTCCAGAGAATTCAGGACTCCTCTTTCTCCAAAACTACCAAGACAAAAATAAGTATGTGTATTAAGACCAACAGGACTGGTAGCTCCAGAACAAATAGCTAAAATTTCTAATGTAGCATGCAGCTTTGTCACCAGTGTAGATTCATTATACTCTCTTAAGAGTTATTTTCTGAAATATCCTTCCTGGAAGCTTTCTTTCCTTATTTACTTATATTTTTCCCGGTACATGGGACAAGTTTACTCAGAGTCTAAAACTCACCTGACTGGCATGGTTGCATTTGTGCCATGCTTCCAAGCTGGCTTTTGGATGGTTATTTTGGAGATAATGTCTTTTGGCCTTTTTGCTCAGATTAGCTTCAAATTGTGATACAGTAATATGAACCTGGATAGGATTTTAGGTGTCAGCCACAGTAACTGACTGGATGCCTTCTTCATTGGATCCTACTTCAGACTTTTCTTCTTTACATCCATTATTGTTAGAACTTTGGTTTACAAAAATCTCCCTTATGTTATTTTGGGTGTGAATTGTTTTATTTTCATTTTCCCCAATTTCTTGATAAATATGATGTCTAATTCAATTTTATTTTACTACAAAAAGGGTTTTAATATTCTTTCCTTGGTATTATGTGCCCATGTTCTTAGTGAGCTCTTGTTCAGAGATGTAGTTCTTGGCTCTAAATGGCTAAAAACATTGATGGCTATGTATTACAAAAATGGTTGGGTGAAAAAGGTTATATTTGCAAACAGATTTATTTTGAAGACCATCTGAAGTTACATCTTCTCTCAGAATTTTCCCAATTTCTATTCTCCCCAGATGTAAACATTTTTACCTGTTTCCATATTCCATATCATTTACAACATTATGACTGTTAGTGATGTCATTTTAATTATTTATTTTTGTCAGTCCTGGGGCTTGAACTCAGGGCTTGGGCACTGTCCCTGAACATCTTTTGCTCAAGGCAAACACTCTACCATTTGAGCCACAGCACTACTCCCAGCTTTTTCTGTTTATGTGGTACTGAGGAATGGAACCCAGGGCTTCATGCATGCTAGGCAAGCACTCTACCACTAAGCCACATTCCCAGTCCCTGTCATTTTATTTATAATATATATGCAGGTGTCTATACTTAGGATCCTTATACAATCTAATCTCTTTGAAAACAAAGGTGTTAAGCATTTTGTTTTGTTTTTATTGTCTAGGTGATGTACAGAGGGGTTGCAGCTACATAAGTAAAGTAGTAAGTACATTTCTTGTCAAATTTGTTACTCATTCCCTTGTTATTCTCCTATTGTCCTTCCCTCCTCAATCCCCACCCCCCTTCATTAAGTTTAAATATTAAGTAATGGTAAATTCAGTGCACTACAAATCTTGCTAATTTTTTAGGCATTAAGCAATCTTATTTCTGTATTTCCATGTATTCTGCCACATGTACCATGGCCTCTTCTCTCTGTTCAGAGATCTTTGGGGGGAAAATGCCAAATCTAGCTTCAATTTCCAATAACCATTGCTTCTGGAAGAAGTTATGGGATTAGCTAAGTAGTTTGGTTAATTTTACAGAATTTTCTCCTGTGAAGTTGTTTTGTATGAAGCGTTTCAAATGGTCACTATGTCAGTTTAAGCTACATTTACAAATAAAAACATTTTTGCCTTTCACACTCAATAGTATTTTGTACCCTTTTGTACCCTGCTGATTTTGTAGGTTCTGAGAGCCTTATACATAAAATCCTCAAGATGAATATAAAAGTTTGAGTTTGAAGTATTGTGCCTTTTCTTTTCTATCCACCAGCTCTAAGTTATTTTGCTCAGGTTCAGCAGGCAGATCTCTAGCCAAAGCCAGGCACCCTGTGTGGAAAGCAAGTAGTATGTGGCAAGACTCGGTTATATTTCAGATGATTTGATGCCAATTTACTGACAGTTATACATCTTATAAACATTATTTTCACATTGCAAATACAGCATATTCTTTGTATGAATGCTATTTTTGACAAAGCCCCTTGGCTGGTGACAAGTTACTATTTAAGTTCCTTAAAAAAAAAAAAAGTGCCACTTCTTATTTTGGTAGTAATTGTTTTCCTCCGAGGTTAGAGGCAATTCTTTTTTTTCCTGCTTAGTCCTTTTAAGGAAGTCTTTTTAGGAATCCATCCTGGGTTTCCTGCTGGCCTTGAGCCTCAGAGATCCTCTACCCTCCCCAGCCCCCTTCCCCCCTCCTTCCCTCCAAGACTTAGTACCGGACCAGCATTTTTCTTTAGAATTTGGCTCTGGGGAGTGCTATGTTGAGTGACAAGTGGATGAGAATGAAGGTTTTATTGAAGCATCTGAACCGCATTTAATTTTCCGTGTTGCTTTATTTGTTCCTTGCAGCTCCCAGGATATCGAATTTTGTGGGCTCCAGTTGGGTCCCTGGTGCTTAAGTCGTTTAGTAACAAGGAACATAATATGTCCCCCCCCCCCCCCCCCCCCCGCCCCAGGATAATAAATCTTCATTTGTATTGAGCGTGGCGGCTGACTCCAACATGGTTTACGGGGTATTTTTCTAACATCTTCCGCGTTCGCTTTGGGTCCTGGCACTCTCCTGACCTGGTGGGGCCACCGATGCCCCATTCTGGAGGAACCCAGGCTGACCCGGAGTGGCCTGGGGCCGCAGCCACGCCACAGCCTCCGGCCTGCTTTCCCGCCCACCGCCCAGAATCCAGCTTCCATCCAGCGGCCTCAGCCGTCGGCGACGGCGACAACCCCTCCCCCCTCCTCCCCCTCCCCCCCCACCTCCCCCCCTTCTCCCCCCCACCTCCCCTCCCGCGCGTCTCGTCGCGCCAGACAGCGGATAACCGCCGCCTCCGCTGGGGCATCCCGGCTCCATAGGCCCAGCGCGCTCCAGACACCTGCCTCTCACTGGCCACCACCGCTGCCCCTCACCCTGAAGCCCCCTCAGCAATTGGCCTCAAACCGCCACTCGTCATTCTCCGGCCTCTCTTCCAGTCCCGCCTCCATCGCCGGGTCATTTAAGTTTATCACAAATAAATAAATAAAGGAGGAAATAGAAATGCGTAGAAAGTAAAAGCAGTTGAGAGGAGGCGGGGGCGTGGAGGAAAAGGGGGTGGGAGGGAAGGGGCGGAGGAGTAAACAACCTAACTTGATAGTGTCAGTGTCGACGAATCAACGCTCAGTCCAGTCCGGTCTGACGGGCTCACTCGACCAATAGTTTTACAGTTCTCGGATCACTGAACAACGAGATGCGACTGACCTTTCCAGAGTGGGCGAAGCTGCGGCGGGAGGTAGGAGGAGTGAGAGAATGCTCGACCAATCGTTTGTTAGTATTATTTTGAGCGAAGTGTCCATGCACCAATGATTGTGTGAAATAGCGGATTGGGTCTCTCTTGGTCCAATCGAAAATGGAAGTGATGAGGGAAGGAGTAGTTGAGGGCGGGGACAGAGGAGGGAGGAGGAAGAGTGTATTTTGTTTATGGGCGGTAACCTCACGAGGGTCCTTACGTTCTTACTGGCCCACTGAAGCCCAGAGTGACATGAGAGTTACCCAATAGTGTGGAAACCTAGAGGTTCTTCGAGTGAAGCGCCCAATGTGGGCCTTCTGCCGGAGAAGTAGGGGCGGGGGGAAGTTTAGGAGTTGAGGAAAGAAGATTAAAGAGCGCGAGGAGGTAACGCCAAAAACTCTAATTTGTTGTGGGGCGGGTGAGCTGGCGGGAGGGGTGTGTGTGCGAGCCGTGCGGGTCCTGGCGTCTGCGTGTCTCGGGGAGTTGGGGGCGGCCGGGCGGGAAGGAGGAGAGCGGGGTGGGGCTGGGGAAGGGGAGTGAGTTCCTCAGCGGGGAGAGCCCGCCGGCGGGTGGCCGGCCCCGCCCCGCGCGCGCGCGCGCGTCCCCGCTCCGGACGCCCCTCCTCGCGCCCGCGGTGGCCTCACCCGACCCGGCGGGGAGGGTCCGCGGGTGTTGTCTGGAGCGGGCGGGGCGTCCCGCCGCTGGAACCCTATCTTCCGCCTTCTCGCTCGCTCTCTGTTAACTCCCTGCGCCTGGAGCTGCGGCTGGCACGTCAGAAGAGGAGCCGAGGGGGGTCGAACCGGGGTTGGGGGGGGGGGGGGGAGCCGCTCTTGGCGCCCGCGTGTCTCTGGTCTCCTCCCTCCTAGCCCTCGTCCCGGCCCCGGCCCGACCCGCACGCGCTGGCCCGGGCGCGCGCTGGCTCTGGAGCGCAGTCGGAGCCCTCGGGGTTGAGGACAGGGAGGTGGGGGTGTGGGGGGGGGGTGGGAGGGGAGTAGGCGGGGGTGGACGGAAGGGGTCCTGGGCCCCGCAGCACCGGCTTTGGGGGGAACGGAGTTACTACCCACCTTTCTTTTCCTTGGTCCTCCTTGGAAACATTTTTAAGTAATAATAATACATGGGTGGACGCGTTTTGACACCTGCGATAAAAGAGAACGGGAGGCGTCGGGAAGTTTCATCGCGATCATCATTTCCATGCCTTCCTGTCCGGGTGGCTCGTAGGTGTCTCTCCCTCCCCCCCCCCCCCCATCCTCCCAACCTGATCATCTTTACAAGGATGCTGAAGGCAGGAGGCAGGGATTTTCCCGAAAAGTTCTATTGATAAACACACACTTGTACAAGCATATGCTAGGCACACACACAAACTATAAACATTAGCGAAAAACACAATATGGCGTACAACTACACTACCTAACGCGGTAATCCGCTGATCTCTTACCTTGGAACTGGGTTGAAGGAGGTCAGGACCAGGGTGATGACTGCTCTCCAGTAAAAGAAAAAAAGAAAAAGTCCGAATGAAACAAGTAATTGGGGAGCCTGTGGGTTGTAGGACTGTCCCTAGAATCAGCACTGGCCCAAGCGAAGTGGAACAGGTTACATTTCTAGAGGTGTGCAAATCGTCTTCACTATTTTTCTTTTTCTTTTTTTTTTTTTTTTTTTGCAGTTTTTTTTTTTTAAATAGCAAAATGTTGCCGAAGTGGAATTTGCTCACTGCATGTCCCTGTGTGAATTTCAGAGGTCACCCATTCTCTTCCATGTGTTCTAATGAACTCTGTTCTAAAGTTACTGCTGTAACTTGTTGCTGTTGAAAGTTTTAAAATATGCAGTCGTTTTGTAAATTCTATCGTTGTCAAGACAGGTTAAATAATATCATTAATTTAAATTCATAAATGATTTATTTTCATTCCAGTTCCTAATCTCAAGGCCCCTTTCCTGTCATGTGGGAATAGACTGCTTTCCTTCTCTACCCTCCTTCCTAAAAGTGTAAGAGTCAAGATTTCACTTCATTCTACCTTTTTTTTTTTTTTTTGCCTTACACCTACATATGGCTGTACCTTTTGTAAAAGAAAAAAAAATTACATTGATTTTTTTTAATGCCCTTGCTCATTTTCATTCATAATCAGAGTGTGGTCTGAGTAATACATAATCTTGAACCCACTTCTCCCAAGGAAGATTGTGGCATTATCCTGGAGGAATCAGTGATGTTAGTCACTGTTCGTTCTGTGCTTAAATTGTAATTCCCCAGATTGAGGGTGTGATGTTTCAATTTAGCTCAGATTTGAAAGGCTTTAGGTTTCTGAACACAATTTTGAAGTAAATAGGTAACAAGAAAATGTACTAGAAATGTACTAGCTGCTTAGGCAGTTGAGTAGTTTTGAGTTTGGTTTTTAGATCTTACAAGTAGAATACAGGCCTTTCACAACAAAGCAATATACCCTTTCATGGTAAAGTTTTCAGTTTTACAGGCTAAAAGAAAGATGTTTAAGATTCTAAAATGTAAAATTTTATCATTACCAGGAAGAAGTCTTTACTCTCAGCTCTTTAGGCTAGTGTTTATATACTGCTGTCATGCTAAGGAAATGCACATAGATCATGTGTATGTTGACTAGCTACTGAAAAACAATGTAAGTAGAATAACAAGGAAAGAGAAAACTTTAATTTGAGGGCTATAGGGAGATAAGGCATCATCCTTCTAGTGTCATGCCTTTCTTATGTACTTAGGTTGGAAAGTTTTTAAAACAAGTATCCAACTTTTTTGTCAGTTTACTAAGAATTTGACAACTTCATATAGAAAGAAATCTAGGGGAAAGCCACTTAAAATATTGTTTTTGTCTTATTAGTATAAGTCTTCAGAAGTCTTTCTAGACAAATTAGACTTACTAGAAAAAAGCTAGACTGAATAATTAGCTCATTTTAGGAAAGCAGTAAAAGCTACAACTAAATTCCTGTAAAGGATCCATAATTTATAAATGAATTTCAAATTATTCCAAGTATCTTCAGAGTAAGTGGTAAGGAGAGGCTTCTTTAAAACATTTGGAATATGGGAGTGAAGCTTAATGGACTCTATTTTCTAATTATCATGTGTTTTTTTTTCTAAAATGGATGGTTAAATCATCAAATTATTCAAGACATTATTCTAGGTACTTGGATTACAATAGTAAATAAGAGAAAAAAAATGGTTGGCCCTAGTGGAATATGTGTTGTAATGTTACATATATTTTGTATGCTCATTGCTAGAAGAGATTTTGTTTTCCAACAGAACTTTGAATAGCCTCTTTCTCATTTTATAAAGTGGTTTGAAAGAGCTTATGGAAATTTGAGAGAGAAAAAGGTGTTTCCCAATTGCCAGCGACCAGGAAACCTTAGTTAGCTAATTTGTGGTTTTTTTTGTTATTGTCATAAAATGTTCTCTATCTATGTCAGTAAGTCTTCTCATTTTCTATTGATTAATTGGAGATAATAGTCTCATAGACTTTTCCGCCTGGGCTGGCTTTGAACAGGGATCCTTAAATCTCAGCCTCCTGATTAGCTAGGATTACAGGCATGAGCCACCAGTGCCCTGCTTGCTCAGTAAGTCTTTTTTGACAGGTAGTGGTAATATATTTTCATAATTTTAAGGATGTCTGTGAAATAAATAAAACGTTGCTTTATATTTTAAAATTTTCTCTTTTGAAATTTACTTTAAAAGTTCCCATGTACCATTGTCTTGTTAGCAATGGGTGGTAAAATGAATGCTAGAATATTTGTTAGTTTTTGGCTACGATTTGTATTAGGAAAATTGTTGAAAAATCAAGCATCACAATCTTTTATAGGTGTGGTTTTATCAGGATGAAAGCTGTTGTAATTAATTTATAGCTGACATTAAAGAGATAAGAGAGAGAGACCTGCAAAAATTGCTTTGTTATTTAAACATTTAAAAAAATTTTAAAGCATTTGATTGGCACCTCTCTTACTTAATAGACCTTTGTAGTACAAGAGGAACATTACATATTTTAGAATTATTTTAATCATTTTATCTGTAGATGGAAAAATCCTAGGTTCTAACAGAAGGAATGGTGCCTGAGTTAAATGAGTGTGTAGTTTAACTCTGAGTTAGTGGCTTCAGGTAGTGGGTACTTCACTTTTTCAAAATTGGTTCATAGTTCTCACATAAGTAGTTCTGATTTTCATTAATTTTCTCTGTAATGGTGAGTCTAACTTTGTTAGCCAAATATAAGCTTATTATATATATCCTTTCTTCCCCACTCCTCTCATCCTCAACTGTTAAGATTTTGTATGTCTATACTTATGTTAGGTCTTTACTTTATGCTAGTTTGTAGCACAATCAAACTTTTCCAGAAAGGACACAAATTAATGCATTTCGTACAGTCTTTGGCTTTAACTACTCTTTGGCTATTTATATGCAATACCAATCAGCATGTGAAAGCTAAAAATAGGAAGCCTGAGAAGGAAATAGAAAAATTTTAAACTAATCAAAGAAACTTTTTTTTTGGTCAGTCGTAGGGCTTGAACTCTGCCTGTACATTGTCCCTGAGGTATTTTTGCTCAAGGCTAGTGCTCTACCACTTTGAGCAATAGTGACACTTCTAGATTTTGAGTGTTTAATTGAAGATAAGAATTTCATAGGGACTTTTCTGCCCTTTGGCTGGCTTTGAACTGTGATCCTCAGATCTCAGCTCCGGAGTAGCTAGGATTAGCCCTACCAAAAGAGACATGTTAATAGAGGTAAGTTGAAGAATGTTTAATAAAATGTTAAACACTAAATTTTTGTTTCTAATAAGAGAGAACGGTGAATGTGCATTATGTATGTGTATGTGTGTATTTACATATGAACAGTTTTCAAATAAAGACATTCTGATACTGGACAAATTCAGTCTTGCTCTGTGGTCCTTGATATGGAATGTATTAGAAATTCCCAAGTTATATTGTTTAATATAAATAGTTTCTTAGTTACCAGAACTTTTTTTTGAGCAACATAGAACCACAAGCTAATTAAATTTTTGTAAATTCTGTGATACTCTTCAGCTAAAAATACCATTTTGAAAGTTTTAAAAGCATGTTTATCAAGCAGTCCATATGACCAATGAAACCTAAATTGGATGGAAACTTCATAGAACCTGAATCTACATAAGTTGGTTGAGTTTCGAAAAGTATTCATAGTACAAAAAAATATCTTGACGTGTCAAATTTTTATAGGAATAAAATAAGCCTAACTTTCTTAATATTTGTGAGGTAAGTCTAAGCATGTGTACAGTGCATTTAAGTCAAAATTTGGGATGTTATTGGCTAGACATAATCATTTCTTTGCCAGAGATACTAGGCTGTGTGAGGGCTAACCATCTGTCAAGTGATGGAGACAAAGAAAGGTTTTAATATACTGGTATAAAATTTCCACAAACTTGTTTTGAATTGTATTGTCATTTTATTTTGGCCTTCATAGTCTGTGTTGAATATGCACTGGGTCATTCACCTCACTTTGTTTTATGAATAAACCATTCAAGGTTTAGATAAGGTTATTGACACAGCTGATGGGATCTAGAAGCAAGATAGACTATGTTTTGATTTTGCTTTGATGAAATGATCAAAAACTCACAAGTGGGCCCACCACCCACTAGCCATTTTACAAATGGTTTCAAGCATGCATATTTTCACCCACCCATTCTCAGTTTTAGGTATCTTAATTATTTTGTTTTGTGGATTCAAGCTTTATATTTCAGACCCATTACTGAGCTGTTTGAAGGGGGAAAAGTAGCAACAGGAATCCAGATTGCCTGTTTTAGGTACAATATGGTGTGATGTGAAATTGAAACAGCAGATTGGTGAGAAACTTTAGTTTCAAACAAATATAAACTCGTTTGTTTAGTGAAGTCATACACAAAACAGTCTCTATTGATGAGGCAACATGTTTCTTCAGTAATTTCCACATCATGAGGTCACTTTTGTTCTTTGGACCAGTAGTCTATTTCCAAGGCATCATTTAAGAAAAAGAAGTCCTTGTATTGCTGATTACAATGATATACTTAGATATGCAGGCCAAGGAATTATTTATAGCTGTGTTAATTATATCAATAAAAATAGCAATATTAATACTGTGAGTGTCAAAATCCATTCTTGACAGTATGAGGTAAACAGAATTATAGTCAAACAAAGCAGCCAGTCTGTCTTTACTGTCAGCTCATGAATATGCACTTGAGGAAAAATATACACATAGTTTAGAGAGCTGGGTGTGCTGATTAAATGTCTTTTTCAGTTACTTTTGACATGTTTTAAACTCAAGATTTAAAAGGTTTGTATTTTGAGTTTTGAAAATTTTGATATTCATTATTTTGCTGTTATTGGTTAAGTTTCCAGAGATTTACTTATTTATACTTAAGTGCGTTATAAATGATCAAAAATTCATTTTATGTGTACCTTCCTTTTTGGAACACAGATTACCATTTCAAAAAGGAGGATATGTGACAATTTACAAAACAAATATGGAAAATCCAGTACCAGTATAATCTCCCCTTCTTCTACCCTCTGTCCCTGCCTTTTCTCTTCTTTTCCTTCACATATAAAATGAATCTTTAGCTTTCTTTAGACATAAAAAAACCCCTGATATTGTTTTAAGAGCAATATAATTTTCTTTGTAATCAAGTACAGATCATTAAATCCAAGGCATTTTAACTTGAGGGGACATCTTTCTTTCCAATTCCTCATAGATTTTTCTTACTTCATTGTATGTTGTCAAAAATCTTTAACTGCTGGGCATTGGTGGCTCAAGCCTATAATTTTAGCTGCTCAGAAGGATGAGATTTAAGGATAACAGTTTGAACCCAGAAGAGCAGGAAAGCCATTAGACTCCTATCACCAATTAACCACCAGAAAACCAGAAGTGGAGTTGTGGCTCAAAGTGGTAGAGGAGTATCTTTCTGCACAAAAGCTAATGGAGAGTGCCCATACCCTTAGTTCAGGAGCCAGGACTCGACCCCCCCAAAACCCCAAAATCCAAAACCAAACCAAACAAATCTTCAATGTACAGTTAGTATTTAGAGTGTCTAGTTCTGCTACTCTCTAGTTATATGATGTTGGTCATGTAATGCAATCTGTACGTCATGACCATAGATTTTTCATCTTCTTGTGATGTTTTCTTCAATATTTGAATCCGTTTTAGACCTCCCAGGTGAAATACAAAAGAACATGCGTTTTTCTTTCAATCTTTGATGACATTTTACTTTAATGGCACTTGTTTTTGAATACAGCATAATTTAACTGTAAGCACATAATACAAGTACCAAAAATCCTTTTTAGTTGGAAAACATAATTTAGTAGTTTACAAAACTTTTCCACAATTCACCTGAATTTAGAAGCTTGTATTAATAATAGAACTTATAAACTTTATTCTTCATATTTTGTCCAGCATAAAGTTGTTTAATTCAGGAAATCAAGTAATAATGGAATGAATGAATTCATAGCAATCAATATGCCAATAGAGCAATATATATATCTTCAAAGAAAAAATGATGAAGTTTGTTTTTGTGCCTCTCTAAGAAGAAAATAACTATACTTCAAGTAATCAGGAACTTTCTTCATAAAGATACCGAATTTATCATATCTGTTTCCTGTGAGTTTGCATTCAACAATAGATTCACATAGGAAGGATGGTAATTAGGCAGAGTATTTGACTTTATTTTAGGGTAGTGAAAAGAATTTTTAAAAAAGACTGCAAATACCTCTTTGACATATATAGAAACACAACTGTATGTCATTTATGTAGAAATACAGTATTTAATGACAACCTTGAAATTTTTATTTAAAATTTCAGATTTTTAAAATTGACTCAGATTGCTTTTTGCTAATGTGAATGATTGTGAGAGTCTCAAAGCTAACCAACACTACTTATTCATAAATGGAAACAGCAATCTGTAGAAATTCGTACAATTTTGATTTCTCTGCCTTTTCTACACCCACCCACAAGTCCAGATGTTCCTGATTCTGATCATGTAACATTTTATAAATCACTTCAAAGAGAGAATGTAAATTCTCTATTAAGTAATCCTATTATAGTCTACCAAATAGCTAGTTAATAAAATGGCAAAAAATTAGATTAGCAATTGGTTATAAAGATGGTGTTTGTGTTTCAGTGCATTCAAATAATAAAAAAGATATTCTAAATGTTCTTAAGCAAAACTTATTTGGGAACGTTAACTGAAATCCAGCACATGTATTGAAGAATTACTGTAGATTGCTCTCCAAATACGTTTATGCCAACTAGACTAGCAGAAATCTTAGAGGGAACCTTAGTGAAAGTAGAAATAAATTGTATCTTCTACTCAATAATAAGAATGACAATAACAGTATAGGCAGCATTTGTTGAGAGCTTACGCATTGATTATATTGTCTTTAGTCAGTTAATTATAAAACAAGTCCCTTTATTATCCCAATCTTACAGGCAAGTTAAAAGCACAAAAAGGCTATAGAACATCTTATTTGAAATACCACATCTAGTATATAACTCAAATACAGCTCTAAAACAGAAAATGTAAGCTGTTAATTACCCTGTCATAAGGCCTCTATTATGGGTCCATTTCCATTTAGTGTTTTCTCAAATTAGCATTGGCAGTTTTATTTCAAGAAAGGCTTTATAGATTTGAAGAAAGTTCTAGAGGAGGGCACAGGTGAAAGAATTTAAGTGGGAGGAATGGTTGCAATGGTATAGTCTGGTGTTAAAATTTAACTCTTCAGTCTAGAATTACAAATACTTAGGGGATTTCTCTAAAGGTTTTATAATAAACACATTGGTTATATGCTGCCTAATTTTGGGTCTATAGGTAACAGTGGAGCTGACTAACATGTAGCAACAATGAGTAGGAATAGGTCAAAGGAAATGTTAAATGCCAGGAGTACTTGGAAAGGTAGAATTCAGAAAGGAAAAAGCAATCCAGATTGAGTATCCAAGAACTAGGGATTTACACAAGTGTGATAGAGGGAGAGCAGAAACACAATATTCAAACTGTGGTAGATTGTATTAAGCCCTTGTGCTTACTGTTTGTTATGTGTATCCTCACACTTGTTTCAGAAACCAGTAGCTGACTTTAATATGGACCACATAAAGTTTGTAATACAAAGACTGATATGATTTGGCAGAAAAAACATATTAATCTAGTCTAGGATTAGGCAGTCAGTTTAAGGGCATTACAAAAAGATGTAATTTAGCACAGTAAGCTATATGGTAAACTATTTATGGAGTACCCATTGTGTGCAACACAATTCTGAACTGTTTCTTGGGGAATTTGTAAATTGTTTTCTAGGAGTTAGTCTCTCAAATATAAGAAGGTATCTGTTAGATTTTCTGAGAGCCTGATAGATTTCAATTCTTACATCCTATTTTATTTCATTTATTATGTAATTTAGCCTTTGATCTTCTCTTTCTCATGTTCATAGAGATTTAAATCATGGATAAAGACTGTTTTTTTTTGTTGTTGTTTTATAATGCTAGTTCTGGGACATGAAGTCAGGGCCTCGTGCTGTCTCTCACTTGGCATTTTTCCTCAAGCCTGGTACTCTGCCACTTGAGCTATACTTCTACTTCCAAATTTTTGCTGGCTAATTGGAGATAAAAAGCCTCATGGACTTTCCAGCTAGGGCTGGCTTCAGAAATTGATCCTTGGATCTCAAATTCCCAAGTAGCTAGGATTACAGGCATGAGCCACTAGTGCTTGTCTAGCATAGGCTTTTTAAATGAGTTTTTTAAAACTTTTCTTCCTATGTAACTACAAAGAAAAAGATTTAGTTTTATATGATAGTATAAATACATTCCAAATGATCAGCTCAGATAAAATCAGTATATGTAAGTTTGGATTATATTTAGAATAGTCAGCATGAGTAAAGAAAGGAAATTATAGTAACTTTATAAGTTAATTTTAATTTCATATAATGTATGACCTCAAACTAGATATTCATATAACATTTGTCTACAAGGTACAAAAGGTTTTGCAAGTTATTTGTTGTTGAGCTACAATACATGAGTTGTATTTCTGAGTAGTAAAATCAGTGAGAGTGCTATACCATCACTAATGTTGATGATAACTGAATTTCAGATATATTATTCATACTCATAGTGTTAGTTCATTAGGAAATACAGTACAATAACAATATTGTATGCTTCAAATAGTTATGAGCAAATATATTGTAAATAAATATATTGACAATTAGAAAAATTGTCAACATTCAGAGCAACAGTTCCTCTTCAGGTTCATTGTTAGTGGAACTCTAATTTTTGTTCTCACATCTTGTGATATATTGTTTGCATTTCACCTTTTTAATATAACTGGCCCTCATAGAAGTACCTTTGAAAACTCAAGTTCATAGTAATTTTTCTGTTCATAAAGAGTTGAGAACAGCCCGGCCCCAGTGGCTCATGCCTGTAATTCTAACTACTCAGGAGGCTGAGATCTGAGTATTGATGTTCAAAGCCAGCCCGGGGAGGAAAGTCTGTGAGACTCTTTATCTCCAATAAACCACTCAAAAACCGAAAGTGGCACTGTAGCTCAAGGGGTAGAGTGCTCGCCTTGAGCTAAAGAGCTGAGGGACAGTGCCCAGGCCGAGTTCAAGCCCCACGACGGACCAAAAAAAAAAAAAAAAGAGTTGAGAACAAAGCACTACTATGTTGAAGGAGTTTTTAGAAGAAAAACTGAAAAACAGTATAGGGAAAAATACAGGATTCTAGGTGCTTCTGATCCAGATATTCTGGAGGGTCAGGTCATGGGGCCTGAACTCTGGGCCTGGGTGTTATCCCTCAGCTCTTCAGCTCAAGGCTAGTGCTCTACCACTTGAGCCACAGCCCCATTTCCGGCTTTTTTCTTTTTGCTTATGTGGTGCTGAGGAATCGAACCCAAGGCCCCATGCATGCAAGGCAAGTGCTCTACCACTGAGCCACCTTCCCAGCCTCTGATCCAGATATTCTGTATTTGAACTAATATATGTTTATATATTTATAATATAACATACATGTATATTATATTAAACAAGAACCAAATGAGAATAGTTGTGTTTTTATACTTTTAAATTATATATACCTTTCTACCAATTTCCTGAATAATGATAAGTTTGATTATTCAAAAAGTAGATGGCTCTAATGTAAAGTATATTTTATGTTATTGTTTTATATGCAGTTTCACTCCTAACTCTTATTCTTTGAGAATTTTATATGCAGTTTCACTCCTAACTCTTATTCTTTGAGAGTTAACACTTAGGAAAGGTAACATTTAGTATCATACTGCTTTGAAATGAAGTATTTTAAGGACAGAAACCATGCTTTGTCTTCATAGCCATAGTGCTAGTATAGTATTTGACACATAAGAGGGATTTATTTTTTTCTGGTCAGGCTATTTTGTATGTATCCAATGAATAAACTTTAATTCTTGCTTACCAGCCTATCCATATCCTTATTTTCAATCAGTTCTGGTTCAACTTTAGCATTGTGAAATTTGTTATTCCCCATTATAGGTATTCTCTGTACTTTTGTAAGACCCAAACATTTTTATACATGCTTAATGTCTTATCCTTTTAGTACTTAATGAAATTCTATCATGGCAGAAGTTTCAATAAAAGTTATATTTACCGTGATTCAGAAAAGAAGTATATCAGATATTGACCATCAATGGTAAAGCGAATCTACTACAATCAATTCAGGATATTGTGTTGAATAGAGTACACAGAGATACATTACCTACTGATTCACGGATGAAAACCAGATTTCATATCCTATATGATTACAATCTGGATAGTAAGACAAACAAAGCAGAGTACTTTTTGTTCTTAATAGGTTGCTACAGATCTTGAACATTTTATAGGAGCATGAGAAAAGAATATTTGTAAATTTTTACATAATTAGAATAGCTTTAATTTTACTGTATTGTCTGAAATAGAAAGCTAGTCTAGCTTAATATTTTAATATTATTATTTTAATGTTAAAATATGTAATATGTTATATAAGTGATTTTTATAACCACAGCTCTTCTAGAAAACAAAAGAGATAATTGTGCTATGAACAATACAGAAGGTAATATATATATATATATATATATATAAATCACATGTGTGACATGTGTTTCTTTTCTGTACAACAGATAACATATGTTTTCATATTTGCTAGACTTGGGAAAATTTAACTGGCCAAAGTCATAATTTGCTTTTCTTTAACTGAAACTTTAACCAATGTATGAGGTTGTTTTCAAAACAAAGATAATTCTATCCTGCAATAATTAAAACTGGGATTCCATTAAAACTTACATAAAGAGTGATTAATAGTGGCAGTGTATTTTGAAATGTGTGTCTGACAGCATACAGAGAACATAGTATTCAGGAATATACTTTGTAAGGAAAATACTAATTTGGGAGAAAAATTATAAAGTCTAAACCTACTTCAGAAACACATCTCCCATCTCATCCCAAGACTTTTGTTTTTCAATTTAAGATTTTCAAAACAAGTTGAATGGCTACTAGCATTTGTCAACAGCTCCCATGATACCCTGGGAAGAGAATTATTACTCTAAACAGTCTTTATTCATTTTAATCATTTATGTCTAAAAAGCCAAACTAGCTAAAAAGCCAAAGTAGCTGTCCATGAAGTGAAAACAAAGTAGGACACACCAAGTGTTCTATCATGTGGCTTTACAAGGAAATGACAGACTGCCTTTGTTTTTCACTACCCATGATGCTTCTGCCTTTAGGGTACTACACCCTGAGCTTCAGTGACATTTCAACAAGAAAATGTCATTCCATTTGTGGAGACCAAGCAACAAGTGAGACAGGGAAGATCAGGTAGGAAAAATCAGAGTACCGTCAAAGCAAAAATCAATGGAACTTGAATTTGAAAAAAAAAATTTAAGTCATGAACGGAAATTCAAATAAAGAATTTAATATACTAAAAAAAATCTCAGGTGAATAACACATTGTATGAGTTCAATGAAGGTCATCCTTGAAACATGTATTCATGAATTAAAATATAAAAAATATGTCATATCACAGGAACAAAAACATAACAAAATATTGAATATAAAGTTATTATCTGGAGGATATAGACACCAAGACATGAACAATATGAACAGTAAGAATTACAAAGGGAGAAATTGCAATAGAAAGAAAAGTATAGTTAAACAAATACTGAAAAGAAATTTCTCATATTAAGAAAAATCAGACTGGAAAAGTGGCTTAAGCACAGGGTCCTGAATTCAAACCTATTACCTACCCAAGGTAGGTAGGTAGGTACATAGATAAAGAGATAGATTGAAAAAACAAGAAAAGAAGGAAAACTTACTTATTTAAAAAACAAACAGAAAAATCAGTTTGAGAGTCTGGGGCTAGTGCTAGTTATCCCAGTTACAGTATGAACTGTAAATAGGAGAATTGAAGTCTAGGCCAGCCTGATCAAAAAATAAAATGAGGCTCTATTTAAAAAATAATCAAAGCAAAAAGTTTGGGTACATGTTTTTAGTGGTAGACAGACTGCTTCACCAAGTATGAGACCCTGATTCCAAAATCTAGTACCACCAAAAGCAAATGGAAAAGGTAAATTAGTTTTTGACTTGAAAGTGTGTACTGATTTTGGTCTTGATTTGAAAAGAAAGACACACAGACATATTCTGCTAAACAATTCTGGATTCTAAAATCTAATTGAAACATTGTATAAACTCTCAAGTAGAAAGAGCCATTTCTTATAAAGCAGTAAATATCAAAGTATTTTAGGATTTCATATAGGCATTGATATGTAATTTGAATCTCTAAAAAGTTATTTGCTAGCCAAGGTGAGAGAAATGAATTTAGTGATATAATGGAGCTTGAAGTATATTGTTATATACCTCATCTGAGAAAAATGACTGAGAATAGATGAAAAACAAATTCAGGAGAACAAAGATTTTAAGATGAAGAAGACGAAGATGAAAATAATGACTAATGATGAGCATTCATATATACTAAATTGTAAATATATACATATTTCATCAAATGGATAAAAATTGTTGGCTAGTAATATGCAATAGGTAATTTCAGGCTCTTGAAGTTAAAAAGCCATATATCTGTGAGGAAAATTTGAAATGTATGGAACCATCTCCTTAAACATAGTAGTTAGAGCCCTGGGAAGTTGGATAGGAGAGTAGAGGGGATTAAAGGAAAAGAGCAAAAGGAGGCAAGGAAATATATTGTGAAAGATCTGGTTTAGTATGAAGGAAAAGGGGTATAATCTTTTTATGAAAGAAAAGGCTCATTTATAGGTTTATTGATGAATGGTAAAGGAAGAGAATATGATAGAAAAACACTTAGAATTTCATATTAACATGGAGGTAATCGAATAGCCATTTAATCAAAATACATAAAAGGAAAATGATGAAGCAATATGCAAAACAAAAATGTAATAGGAAGTTTTAATGTGGTCAATTACTGCATTAAATATACATGGATTATATTCTATCAGTGACAGATAATATCAGATTATATTAAAATACAAGACAGTCAAATTATAAGAAATGTACCTTAATGTTATTAAAAACTGATTATAAAATAATGAAGATAAAGACGCTAGGCTAATGCAAATAATAGGAAAAAGAAAAACATAAATGATTACATTGATAATAGACAAGCTAGGAAATAATGTTAAAATTTTTGAAAGATATAAAGGAATTATAAAATGCTTAGTTTAAGAAGAAAATAATCATATAAATCGGTATGCTGTCATTTATTAGAAAGATCCAAACAATTCTATAAAACACAATAACTAATGGAAATAAAAAAATAATTAGAATCTATTATCTGTGAAGAATCTGACAATCTTTGCACACTTTTTGTTTTGTTTCGCACTACTTTGTTGAGGTTGGCCTTGAACCCTTGGTCTCAAATGATTCTAATGCATTGGCCTTTCAAGTAGTTGGAACTACGTGCATGTGTCATATACCTGGCTCATTTAAATATTATTGAGCATCTCTCTTTGTGGGCACAAAAAGTCAATATTTAGAAAGTAGAGATTTTGTAAGCATATTATCTCACTATATGCAAGAATAATTAGAATTTAAATAGTTTTTTAAGTTTAAAATCAGTACTGCAGAGAAATGACAGAAAACGTGCTGACAGAAGTCACTTAGAAAACAATGAAAAGGAAAATATTTTATGTAAAAATGTATGGAAAATAACTAACGCAATTGTCCAGCCTGAAATGCCTCTGTTTTCAAGAATGATGGGAAATAAATACTATTTAAAATACTATTTAAAATTAAAGAGTAATACAAGTAGAGGAAGAGTGAAATTTTAAAAAGATTAAATGAAGAAAATAATATAAAACAATACCTTAAAAACATAAATCTAAAAATTGGCCAAGTTTTAGTAGTGTGGGAGTAAGAATCAGTACAATAGTAGGTAAGAACTGTATTACAAAATATTTTAAGACTCTTCCATTATTGTGTTACATAAACATGTATAATCTTAATCCTCTAGACTCTCACTGTACCTTACTATTAAATATACAAAGATTGTGATTTGGAGAAAGTCAAATGGATGAGTGTATCTCAATCTAAATTAATTTTGTTTATTTTTCAGTAGTATGCTCCTATTAAAAAGCTTCCCGACTCAGTACTTTTTCTATTGTTCTTTCCAACCCCCGCCCCCTCCTCCCTCCAAAGTTGTAAAGTTCATTTTTCGACATAACGACTTGTACATCTCATTGTTGCAATGGGTCCACCTGTATCCCTATTTAAACGATTTGTTTCTTCCCTTCCCCTCCACAAATTATACCAATATCAAATACAGTGAAAGCAGGGTTTATACCGTGGGGGAGGGACATACAAAGCAACATACAAAATCATCTTATAAATATGTTAGAAACAATGGCAAGAAAGAAAAACCATTTGAATCCTTAACTTGTGGTTCATTTCACCTAACATCAACTTTTCTGCTTGACTCAGACATATACTAGTTATTGCAAATAAGGGAAACCATCGGACCTATGTTTCTTTGGGCCTGGCTTACTTCACTTAATATAATTTTTTCCAAGCCTTTCCATTTCCTAACAAATGGGGCAATGTCATTCTTTCTGATGGAGGCATAGAATTCCATTGTGTATATATACCACATTTTCTTGATCCATTCATCTACTGAGGGGCATCTGGGTTGGTTCCATATCTTAGCTGTGGTAAATAATGCTGTAATAAACATAGTTGTACTGGTAGCTTTAGTATGGTCTTGTTTGTGATCATTTGGGTAAATGCCCAAAAGTGGGATTGCTGGGTCATAGGGGAACTCTATGTGGAGTCTTTTGAGGAACTTCCTTACTACTTTTCAAAGTGGTTGAACAAGTTTACACTCCCACCAACAATGTAGTAAGGTACCCTTCTGTCTCATCTGTTGTTATTAGAGTTCTTGATTACAGCCATTCTAACTGGGGTGAGGTGATAGTATCTCAATGTTGCTTTGATTTGCATTTCTTTTATGGCTCAGGAGGTTGAGCATTTCTTTATGTGTCTATTGGCTATCCTCTTTTCCTCTTCAAAGAAGTTTCTCTTTAAGTCTTTAGCCCACTTATATATTGGGCAGTTGTTTCTTTGAGGATTTGTTGTTGGGGGATTTAATTTTTTGAGTTCCAGGTATATTTTAGATATGAGACCCTTGTCTGTTATATGGCTAGTGAAGATCTCCCAATCCGTGGGCTTTTTATTGATCTTGCTAGCTATGTCCTTTGCCATGCAGAAGCTCTGCAATTTCATGCAATCCCATTTGTCCAACTTTTCTTTGTAAAACAATCATTTCTTTTAAAAAACATTAGGTGAGGCTGGTAGTGAAAATTACCTGAGTATATTATTTGATACTGTATACTTAATTTAGTGAAATTATTTCAATCAAAGATTTTCTCTTCTTGCTTGTATATTATCTGGGTAAATATGAAGATTACAGCCAACTGTGATTTTTTTTTTTTGGCGGGAGCAGAACTGGACTTTGAACTCAGTCTCTTGGGATGTTATGCAAGTACTCTTATCACTTGAGCTACATGTCCATCCTTTTTTACTTTACATTGTTTTTTCCAATAGGGTTTCATTAGAATATCTTTTTTGCTTGAAGCCATTTTTGGACAAACATCCAACTACCCCTTTCTCTTACGTAGCTGGATTACTGGCTAAACTACCAAGCCCACCTTGTTTTTTGAGATAGGAAACTGCTATTCTTCCCCCACTTCTATTCCTAAGTTTCTGTGGTACAGACATGCCATTGCTACATCCAGCCCAATTGTGATATATTAAGTATTTTTTTCCAGCTGGAAACACATTAGTATTTCTTATTACTGTAATAAACTTTTGGAAATATATTCTCTTTACCTATTCCAGTTTACCTATTCTCTTTACCTATTCCAGTTTATTTAATCCTTCAAGTTTTAAAATTTCTTGAATGATGATGTTCTATCTTAAAACCATGATGTTTTGTTGGCTTTTTAAAAATATAAAGCTAAGTTTTGAGTTGACCAAAAAAGTCCTTACTTAAATCTTTTTATTAAAAAAGGCATTATATGTATTTTTACCTTAAATTGAATTAAACTTTTTAGCTTCCCTTCCACTTCATATTTGGAAGTGCTGAATAATATAGATTTATGTGAGATTAGCCGAAAATTGTATCATCTGGGAGCTAACATATAGAATTTCCAACCACCATCCCAGACCTAAAGAATCATACTAATTTCAACAAGCTCCTAAGTTATCCATCCTACATTAAAGTTGGAGTAATATTTCTGAAATACTTGTCATTTAAAATATTGGACTTTGGGTACACAAAATTGGCTAATCACGATGTGATTTGTGATCATTGTTCCACTCCTTATTATCATTTATTTTGTGCTTTTATTCATCCATTCATTTATTATTAAAACAATACTTAGCTACCCAACACTCAGAAAAGAATTACAACATTAAAAATAATTCATGTGTATCTATCTATTCTTCCCTTGCCCACACCAATGTGACTCAATCAGAGATGAAGATGATCACTAGCATAAAATTTGTTTTTTAAATTATTTTTCAAAAAATAAAGTTACATACTGACATATATTTACTATTTATAAAATTTTGAGCAAATAATGCTTGTTATCTCCTAAAATTTGCTTCTTTTTCAGCTCCAGGTTATTAAAATTTATGTTGTGTGTAACTTATTCACAGAGTTAAATTTTCACTTCTATATGCTATTTGTGACTATATCACAGTATATTTAATATTTCTTTAGCTATTAGATATTTGAGTTATTTTTTAGTGACAAAAGACATTCTCTTTGGTGGTTACTCTGTCATAAGCTATATGTAGATTCAAATTTACATAAAGCTGTCATTGTTTTCTAAATGGTATTACTTATTTGCACCAGCAATAGCCATTATATCCATTGATTTATATTATCTTTAACCTATAGTATGGCTAGATATTTAGATTTTTGCCACCTTACTTAATAAAAACATCACATCATAGTCTTGATTTGAGTTTTTTTTGGTGTGGCTAATTTGGCTATGAATATGTATATATTTTATCTATAGTTTTCTATTTTGCTTTTATTTGTTTATAGTTATTTTATGTATTTGACTGGATTCTTGTCTTTATATTTTCTTTAGTGCATTTTAATAAGCAGAAAAGTCTTGATTTTAAAGTGGTCATACTTAATATTTTATGGAAGTAGAACATTAAATTGTTTTCAAAAAGGAAGCACAAAATTTCTGATTAAATCTGTTTGCATGTTCTTGTTTTTCTTCAGGGACTTATTATGCCAGTTCTATACCTTAAGGTTTTAAGTAGACATGTCTGCTTTTCAGCTTCTGGTTCTTGGTTGATTTAACTATCCCAAAACCAGTGATTCATTTTCTCAATTAGTAGAGCCCCATACTAAGTCTTTCTGTATATAAAATGGAAAATCCTTCAGAATTTCTTTTTAATTTAATCTTTTCCTTGAATGTCAGTTTCACCCTGTATGTCAGTGAAATTTTTACTAGAAAAGATGCCTTATATATAAACAATCTATTTGTCAATGCATACTTAAAAATATCTAGAGTTTGTTCAAAATATTTCTTAAAGTAATTGCTTATTTTGACTTCGGGTTGGTTGATATGATGCGAACTTATTAGATTTAAAGCAGGAAAACCCAACAAAATATGGTGTTAATATGAAAATATTTAAATCTATTCATTTGTAATAAGATGTATTTATTTCTTTTGATTTGAAATTGGTACCATAGATTCCTATAAACTATTCACTCATGTTACTTTTGGAAGCTTTTTATAAATATAAAGATAAGTTACTTAGTGGAACACTATCCATATTAGAATTATCATTAGCAGTTTTTAGCTTTAATAATCAGTCTGTGCCAAACAATATTTAATGAATTTGTATATGTATTGACTCGTTTGTTCTTACTACTTTTTGAGGTAGTCATCTTTGCATTTCAAAGATGAGGAAATGAAAGTCTGAGAGTGGATTAAATAGATTAGAGCTTGTTTATTAGAAGTTAAAATGGTATATGCAGTTAGTACAAAGGGCCGCTGCTTTGAAATTTCCATTATTACTCTTCAGTAGAACTAACTTAATGACTTCCTTCTGTACTGTACAAGTACGAGTATTTTTATTCAGGAGAATCAAGTCAAATGTTAACATTTGACTTTATATTCTAATATTTTGAAATTTCCATTATTACTCTTCAGTAAAATGTTAATATTATATTCTAATATAAATTTCAAAATCGAAAACTGGTGAATCTTTATCAAGTACATGAGAAGGCAGGCTGCATGGGATGTAAAAAAAATACTTCAAACTTTAAAAGAAACAGACTTCTAACACAGATTGTATAAATAGTACAAATTATTTTTCTTTATTGGAATGCAGTAGATTAGTGAGTATGTGAACTTAAACATTAAGATTAATATTTATGTTGTTTGAATTTAAACCTGCTGCACACTTTTTTATTCCTTCCTTCCCCTTCCTTCTCTTCCTCCTTCCTTTCTTCCCTTCACTTCCTCCCTCCTTTCCTTTTCTCTCTTTCCTTTTTTTCTTCCCTCCCCTCCCCTCTCTTTCCTTCCCTTCCGTTCCCTTTCCTTCCCTTCCCTTCTCTTCCCTTCCCTTCCCTTTCCTCTCCTCCCTTCCCCTCCCTTCCCTTCCCTTCTTTCTTCTTTCCTTTCTTCTTTCCTCCTTCCTCCGTTCCTCCCTCCCTCCCTTCCTTCACTTCTTTCTTTCTTTCTTTCTCTTTTTCTCTCTCTCTTTCCTTCCTTCCTTCCTTCCCTCCCTCCCTCCCTCTCTCCCTCCCTCCCTCCCTCTTTCTTTCTTTCTCTTTCTTCTCTCTCACTTGTTTTTCTTTTTCTTTTTTTGAGGAAATGTTTACTATCTTGTCATACTTCTGCCTCATCGTCCTGAGTAGTTGGAACTTTAGGCACAGGCTATCATTGCCTGACTTAAAGTTTGAGAAATTGTAATGTTAATGGAATTTTACTGGCATATTTCTTTGTATCAAACTCAAAAAGTTAGAAAATAATTATTTACAACATTATTCTTCATAGGGAGTTCAATTTATGGGAAAAAATAGCAAGGCTATCTTATTGACAGACTTTCATTGTATTGTCCTTGACTTTTTATTCATGGTTTGCAAACTTTGTTGTTCAAATTTCAGTGACTATCAGATTAAAAATATTTCTTTCATCATTTATCTTTCCTTATTCAGAGATTCTTCGGTTCTTTATTTTAAATCAGCTCAATCACTACAGAAAAAAGTGCAGGTAAAATATGAAAGGTAAAGTGCGAATTATTGAAATTGATGAAAAATCATTAAAAAATATACAATTCCTTCAATTTTCCCCTATTTTATTGATGGAGACAAAACTTTTGATGATGTTGAGGGATTTGTTTAAAGTAGTAGAGCAGAGATTGATACTAAAGCAGCCCCAGGTTCAAATTTACATTTTTAGCATTTAGGTTCTAGTTCCTCTAAATTAGTAAGAAAAGAGGTGCAAGAGAAGGAAACTTAAAGAAATTATTCTTTAAGAGGTGGTCCCTTGCATCATTTAAGAAATTAACTGTTCTCAGAATTTGAAGAAGTAAGGCTTTTGTTTTAGTGGACCATCCAATATTTTAGATATGCATATTTTTGAAGAAATATATTGGTAATAGGGAAATGCAATGTTTTTACCTGAGAATATAAAAGTATATGGATTTCATTTAAGACCTCTTTGACACTTTGAACAGGTATAATAACTATTAAAAGTCCTTATGTGAGTATACTTTATGTTCTATGTATAGCTTTTTCCTAGGAATATATTACCAAAATATTGCACAGATTTTAAAGTTCTGTAACCATTAATGATAATATAACTATATTCTTCAAGGACTTTTTTAAAAGTAAGAAATTCTTGGCTTATCTACATTAAAGCCTGGATTTGTAACTTACTACTTGCAAGATATTGTACATTATTTTCTTTATTTGAGGTTGACATAATTTTTTTACAAATGACGGACAGTGGAAAATTACTTTAAAGGGTGTCTGTGATTATTATATTCAATAGTTTATATGAAAAAATTTTAAGTTGTTATGTGATAGACAAAATTTAAATTGTTTATGTGACTCATGACGCATTAGAAAAGATTTCTAACAGGGCTGGGAAGGTGGCTCAGTGGTAGAGCACTTGCCTTGCATACTCGAGGCCCTGGGTTCGATTCCTCAGCACCTGGAAAAAATTATATTAAGTGAAGTAAGCCAAGCCCAAAGAAACATAGGTCCCAAGGTTTCCCTTATTTGTAATATCTAGTATATGTATGGGTCAAGCAGAAAAGGTCAGATAAGGTGATGTTAGGAAAATGAACCCTAAGATATGTATTTAAATGTGTTTTTTTCTTTCATACATTTGTTTCTAACGCATTTATAAGATTATTTCTTTGTTGCTTTGTATGTCCCTCCCCCACAATATAACCCCTGCTTTCACTGTATTTGATGTTGGTATAATTTGTGGAAGGGAAGGGAAAAACACGTTGTTTAAATAAGGATACAGGTGGACCCGTTGCAACAATGAGAAGTACAAGTTGTCATGTGGAAAACGAACTTTACAACTTTGGTGTGTGTGTGGGAGGACTGGGGTGGGGGGGAAGAAGAGGGGGAGGCTGGGACGGGATGGGAAGGGGAAACAAAGGAGGAGGCTACAATGCTTGATAAGAAATGTACTCATTATCTTGCCCATGTAATTGTAACCCCTCTGTACAGTATTTTCACAATAAAAAAAAAAAAAAGAAAAAGCCAGAAGTGGCTCTGTGGCTCAAGTGGTAGAGCACTAGCCTTGAGCTGAAGAGCTGAGGGACAGCACCCAGGCCCAGAGTTCAGGCCCCACAACCGGACCCCAAAAAAGAAAAGATTTCTAACAGTAAAATTTGAGACTTTCTACTTTGAGAAGAAATGGATGAAACAGCTACTTAATGACTTATGCTTTATTGGTCAGTTTATTTTCATTTAATACTTTTATTCCATATTTGTCAATAGGAAAGTGACATTTAGGAAAAATGATAACTTCTTTAATCTGGATGTTTCATTCAAATCCAGGTTTGACCTTAAAGCACATTTTCTTTCTGCTAAATTATTCTACTATTTATATATCTGAAAATGGAGTTTATTCTCCCAAATAATAAAAAAATAATTAAAAACAAGATAGAAATCTGTTCTTTCAAGTTCCATTGAGATACAAAGATGCCTTTCATTACTTCTTCTTTTTCCTTTATCCAGGCATTTCACATTGATTTCTTAATTGTTTTTTGTTTATAACAACACTGAGTTATAGGATGATAGCATGAAATACACATAATTACATAAATATATATCACAAACTAATTTGTATCCACTTCAAGTTCATTACCTGAGAACACTATTGGCTTATAATTCATTTCACAGAGGAAAAACATATTATAAAAAGAAAAAGGAGTGGTATATGCCTGTAATCCCAGGTACTTGAGAGGTAGAGTTAGGAATATTTTAGTCTGAGGCCAACTGCTAGCAAGAAACCCTATATGAGAAATAAATTAGAAGAACTTTGGGTATTATAGAAGTGGTAGAGTGCTTGCTTAGAAAATACAAGGCCTTAAGTTTAAATCTCAATATTGCCAAAAATTTTAATTTCAGCAAAGCAGAAATGATATATTTCAATTCATGGCTAGACAATTAAATTCAAGTTCCTTGTTCAGATTTTGAATTTATATAGATAGTATCTATATCTGAGAAAGTCTAAGAAAATGGAAGTTCCATACAGAGGTGTTCACTAAAGAGAAAAGATAAGAAAAACTTAATTGTGTTCAACTTCTAAATCAGTCTCTGATAGTACAGATAATTTTGTTCAAGGCCCATTTTTTCTTGTACAATATTAGGCATACTAAAACAAATATGAATATGGAAACATTTCAGAATACCGATACAAACTTACTTTTGTGTTTCCCCATCTCTTTTCTATTGGTACAAATAAGGAAAATTTCAGTTTCAAAGTCTCTGGAAAGTGTCATTTTTACCTACAACATATAGTAAAATACATATAACAGCAATAACATGTTTTACAAACTATTTGTCCTCTGTATTTGTTGAATACGTTTATCGACTCATTTCCAAATTGAGTCAATCCATGGTAAAGATTTATGGTTACCTAGTCAGTATTTACTCCAGTGGTCACTACTGGGACTTCTGGAATATTTCTGTCTTGTGAAAAAATTGCTATGTTTTTTCATAGGCTATTAGTACATGAGTAAATGTGGGCACAACCATTTTAAATTCCCTTTGTTTTCATTGCACTGTTAAGTAAGACATAGGGTATAGTAAACTCTCCCAAAGGATTGAAGAGGAGAACATATCCTTGAAAATTTCAATTTCTCAGAATTTAACATTAGGCATCTTTAAAAAATAAATATTTGGGCCACCTTGACCCTGGGAATTCCTTACTGTTCTTTCCTGCCATTCTTCCCTACCCTTTTTTTCCCTCTTTCTCTCTGTTTTCTACCTTCAGATTATTTATTTTTTACATAGCATAGTTTAAGTTCTCAAGGATTATTCAGGCTACTTTCTGACTCCAATAACCTTACCAAGGTGTTTTTGTAAATCAAATAGTTTCATTTCTAAGAATAACTCTGAGACTGACTTCAGATTTCTGCGTGAATGTTTAGAAAGTTGTACATGTGAAAAAAATAGAAGATAAATGAAGTATAAATGCAAACTGATTTTTCTTCTGAGAAATGTAAATTAAAAAATTTCTGGTTAGCTGGGCGACGGTGGCTCACGCCTATAATCCTAGCTACTCAAGAGGCTGAGATCTGAGGATGGCAGTTCAAAGCCAGCCCAGGCAGGAAAGTCCGTGAGACTCATCTCCAATAAACCAGCAGAAAACCGGAAGTGGCGCTGTGGCTCAAGAGGTAGTGCCCTAGTCTTGAGTTGAAGAGCTGAGGGACAGCGCCCAAGCCCAGAATTCAAGCCCCACCACCACCAAAAAAAAAAAAAAAAAAAATAGGTTAAAGGGACATTTTTTTTAATTTTATGCATATTGTGAATTTAAAAATACATTGAGCTTGAAGACCATTTCATTTTTGCCCAATGATATTTCCTATGCGATTTAATATGTATAATTTTATCCAGATTTTTGGGATTCGAACTTAGGGCCTTCATGTCCTCACTAGGCTTGCTTGCTCACAGTGGCCAGTGTTTTACTATTTAAGCTGAATAGCTCAGTCCAGCTCAGCATTTTGCTTTGTTAATTAGAGATGCAGTCTCTAGGATGGGTCTGTCTCAGCTGTTTCCAACCTCCATTATCTGGATCTTAGCCTCCTGAGTAGCCAGTGGCATGAGCCACTGGCTCATTATTTTTCTTTCTTTTTTGTTTTTGGTTTTTTGTTTTTACTAGAAATAGGATTTGAACTCAGACCCTCACATTTTCTCTGTTGCTTAGTCAGCCCACACTCTAAAACTTGTAACACATCTTCATCCTAGTTTAATAGATTTCTAAAAGTACCACTTATAGTTTGTTTATATCATCCTCAGAATTAAAATTTGTTAAAGTCTTTAATTAACCCAGCCTTATAAAGTCTATATACCATTACTTTGTCTAATTATTATGTTATTCATTTGTTGAAGAAGACTCGATTGAGCTCCAGTTGTATATCAGGTATACTGCCAGGACAACATTCAAAAAGCTATTCAGAAGGACCCCCTTGATCTGGTGTGCCAAGAGTATCTTTCAGTCCATTAGGACAGATAGGAGTATGAAATTATAAGAAATATATACAAAATTAAATATAATAAATCTTTCATCACTGAAAACAATCATAACAGGTATTTCCAGTGATTTAATACTTTATTTTAATCTTAAACTTAAATGTTTAATAGAATTAAAATTAGATATACATTTCATGTTATTTGCCACTATTAATAAACACTGATTTATCTACACTAATACTTTCCTTGAGACTGAAGGGATGCAGTTTTAGTCAGATAACCAGAATTAAGGATTATCCTCTTATTGGGACAAATAGAATTAAGTGATAATGATGCCTTCAATGACGAAGTTATCTACTTATTCATTTTAACCCAACAACACTAGACATAATTTTCTTTTTTAAAAAATTGTTAAGTAGTTGTACAAAGGAGTTGCTACTTAATAAAGCAGTTTATGAATGCAGTACATCTTGATCAATACCACCCCTTTCAACATTCTCACCCTTCTTTCTCCTACCCACTCTTCTTCATTTGTTTTGTTCCTATTTACTAAGGATTCTCAAACTATTATTTTCACATAGTTTTAACCTTTAGTTCTTTGTTTTCCTTCACGATAAAGATACCTTTTGGAATTTTCTTATGAAAAAAATCTTCAAGCCGGGGGCCGGTGGCTCACACCTGTAATCCTAGCTACTCAGGAGGCTGAGATCTGAGGATCTCGGTTCAAAGCCATTTGGGCAGGAAAGTTCGTGAGACTCTTATCTCCAATAAACCGCTAGAAAACCAGAAGTGGTGCTGTGGCTCAAGCAGTAGAGCGCTCGCCTTGAGCTGAAGAGCACAAGGACAGCCCCCAAGCCCAGAGTTCAAGCCCCATGACAAAAAAAAAAAATCTTCAAAAATCTACACATTATTATTCTGTTCAGCAACATGTTACAAAAAAAACATTAATGAGGGGCTGGGAAGGTGGCTCAGTGGTAGAGCACTTGCCTTGCATGCCTGAGTCCCTGGGTTCGATTCCTCAGCACCACATAAGCAAAAAGAAAAAAGCCGGAAGTGGCGCTGTGGCTCAAATGGTAGAGCGCCTTAAGCTGAAGAGCTGAGGGACAGCGCACAGGCCCAGAGTTCAGGCCCCACGACCGGACCCCTCCCCCCCAAAAGAAAAACAAAACATTAATGATACCTGAAAAGGAAGTTGGAAAAAAGTGTGACATAGGACAGTTGTAAATGTTTCAAAATTATTTTCCTTTTTCCTTTAGAAAATTGAAAAAAAAATACTCATCATGTTTTTTGAAAGTATTCATTTGTCAAGGTAACTCTGACCAAGATATATTCGTTAACTCTAAAAAGTAATGAAAATTTATGTTCCAGGACAATAGTTGCTACTGCTTTCTACAGTCATTTAAGTCTATGTTCTATGAGCTTGTAGAAGATGCTTAGGTAGGAATTTTTTTAGAAAATTGATACAGTATGTTCAATTCGTCTGTAAGCACATCATTGGAAAATAAACTGCTTCTTTAAAACTCTATTGCTGTCCTGTGTATATACACACGTACCTCTTTCATAAGTCACATTTTAAACAGGCATTTATATTTATTTTGATGGCTTTTATTTTTAACTTTCAAAGGGGAAAATTAGCACAAAGTTTAAGGCAACTCATTATGTCCAATATCAGATAATATTGTGGCAAGATTATTTGCTTAGGCTAATTAGCTTGCTTATATATCTAATTCCTACCAGTTTATGAAGGCTTAAAGGTCATGAACTATATCATACTTTTTATTCTTACTTCCCCCTACCCAAATATACCATATGGTATATTGGACTGAGTATATGACTGAATTATCTTTTTTTTTTTTTTTTTTTTTGCGGGTCCTGGAGCTTGAAATCGTTGCCCGGGCACTGTCCTTGAGCCTCTTTGTGCTCAAGGCTAGCACTCTACCACTTCAGCCAGAGCGCACTTCCAGCTTTTTCTGTTTATGTGCTACTGAGGAATCAAACCTAGGGCTTCATGCATGCTGGGCAAGCACTGTACCACTAAGTCACATTCCCAGCCCCTATAGACTATGTTTTCAAGTTTTATCTTTAGGATCTTTCTGTAGAACCAAATTACCTCATGACACACAATGTAGGAGACAATGTAATAATTTTATAACTTCTGCAGCTGATAGTCAATTAGGACTAAAGTCAGCCCCCTTTTTCAAGGTTTTGTATCTACAGATTCAACCAGCTGCTGTCAGAAAATATTTTTAGTTGCGCTTGAATGAATATGTATAGATTTTTTTCTTTGCATTATTTCCTAAACAATATAGTATATAAAAACTGTCATAGCATTCACACTGTATAAATGTTTGGAAGAATATGGAATGATGTGTATACGTATTATGCACCTGCTATGCTATTTTATATTAGGGACTTCATATCTGAAGATTTCGGTACTTTTGAAGGTCCTAAACGGGTCCAGTCCACTCCAGATAACTAGGAAAGACTGTTCCTTCTCATGGTAGTGTGGTTACTTCAAGTGTTTTTAGACTCAGTTTCAGAAAGGGATAGTGCCTGTTGAGCCCAAGAAAATACTAACAGGAGCTACTTACCTTGCTTTGAATCTAGTAAAGCGAGTAGGTATAGGAAAAGTGTTGGGATACATATTTTTCATGCAGCCATTTTTAAAAAACATTTATTATTGGTAGTTCTGGGATTGAACTCAGCTTCAGGATAGCAAGGTAAGTGCTCTACCATTTGAGACATGTCCCAACCCTTTGCTTTTTGGTTTATTTTGCTCAAGCTAGCCTGGGATTACTATCCTCCTGAGTCTGTCTCCTGAGTAGCTGTGGTTTCAGGTCTGTACCACCATGCCTAACCTTTATTCTTTGCTTCTTTTTTGGTGGGGGGGGGGGGGGAGATACTGAATGTAGGACCTCACACTAGAGGCATACATAGCTCTTTTGGTTTTCTCTAGATTATTTTCAGGGTTTCCCTTCTGCCTGGGCTATCCTCTGACTTCATCTTCCTGTCTCTGTCTCCTGCATAAGCTGAGATTATAGGAGTGCACCAAAATGCCCAGCCATTTTGTTTCCTTTTTAAGTTCAGCTCTTGGCCCCAGTTTTTTTTTTTTTTTTTTTTTAAGAAAGGATGAATAAATTTCTTGGACCTTTCCATTTCATTTTTCTTGTTCTTCTTAGATTGAAACAAACCAAAGTAAAATACCCAGAACCAGAATGTGTAAGTCTCTAATTTGAAGGATTTTGTCAAACCATAAGGGTGGTGTTATTGATCTGTGTTCTCATTGTTTAACTAACATTCTGAAATATTCTTGTTAATGAAATGAAGGTAGAGTTGAGATATAACACCAAGGAATACATTCTAACTTTCAAAGCACATTATTATGCTAGGCTATATAGATAAGGATGAATGTACAATCAATACACTTAGGATTCTAGATAGATAATATCTATCTAGATTCTAGAAAGATAGTCTAGATTGGTTGTTAGAATGTGGTACAACTCATCAAGCATAGTTTTTGTTTTTTTCACATTGAGGAATCAGGAAAATGTCTTAAGCTAGTTTTGTTTTCTGGTGTTAGTAATTCTGTAGCTGCACATGTATCACCTAAAAAAGAAAATGCACCTGGGATTGGGAGTGGCCTGGGGAACACATCGGGTAAAGAGTATAACAGAATTATTTTGGAACTACTATGTAAAAATAAAGGTTAGATGGATCAGACAATGACAGTTTCCTTTTAAAGGAAGGTTTATATAGATTCACTGATTATTTTTAGTTTTTCTTTATAATACAAGTGCCAATAGTACCTGCTCTCATTTCAGATCCATATTCTTTGAAATCTTGTCCTGATTGTGAAGGTAGTTTCTTATGGGATTTATTTCTGTCATTACACACTATGTACTGTATACACTGCACCTGTTCATACAGAGTACATTATATTGTGATGTTTATATAGCTACATGCTTCAAATATGAAGCCAGTATGCCCTTTTTAAGAATAATGGTGACTTCATTAAACTTAACTCTGGTTTTGTCTCCAATTTTGTATATGGTCTCGATTTATTTGCTGAACATTTTAATTTCTTCTTTGTAGTTATCAGTTTTGTCTGAGATCAGTTTTCCTTTTGTATAGTCTGTTGCTTTCAGTGCCTCCTTTAAGAATGCTCTGACTTTAAAATCATTATTAGGCTTTTGTCAGAGCAGATTTGTTGACATTCTTCTCACATTAAAAAATAAATGTGAAAGATTGCACAAATAAGCTCTGTACTTCACTACTTCCTGCTAATATGCAAAAAATGTATTTATGATAATTACATGTATTCTGTGCCAGGATTGAAACAATACATTCCTCATAATGGAGCATAAATAAAGAAGGTGGAGCCAGCTGCTCTTAAACTGTTTATTTGAAAGCAGGAATGATATAGAGACTATACCTTTTTTACTGTTAGTCTGGCAATACTGAACCTGTTGCTGCATTAGACGAGTTGCATTTTGCTGGATAGGGGAAGGAGGGCTGTCTGCTGTCTGGTAGGAGGGCTTTGTCTGTGCCTTTCTCTCTCTGTTTCTTTCTGTTTTTCTTTCTCCTCTTCTCTCTCACTCGCTTGCTTGCTGTGTTTCTGTTTCTCCCTCTCTCTCTCTCTCTCTTCCCCCTTGTCCCTCCCTCTCTCTTGCTCTCTCTCTCTTCCCGTCTCTGTGGTTTGTAAGGTAGGTTGCAGTGTGTGTATATACACAACATCAAGAGCAGGAAAATGGACTCATTAGGGAGGCAGGCAGTCATTACCACTCACACTGTACTTCCAGGGAGACACCGATTATGAGAAGAGAAACTCAGCGCTGGGGAAGAAGGTAGGGCAGACAACTTTCATAAAAAAAAAAAAAAAATCCTGCTGCCTCAGTCCTCCCTCTATCATATTTTTCCAGTCCCCAATGCTTTTATTCTTTCTTCCTTGAATTTTAATTTCAGTATTTAAATTAGACAGTGCTAATGCTAGTTTAAAATTTGGAGCATCTATAGGAGGCCTACCCTAAGTAATTTTTCTTACTTATTTAAGGGTATGACCTTGTGATTCAGTTTTATTACTTTAAAAATAATTATAAACAAACCTATTTTTTCTCACTAAAGTACGAAATAAATCAGAATCTTTCACTCTTTTAAAACAAACTCCTCCGTATGTTTGTCTCTTTGCTTTTCTTGTCTGTTTATGCAATTCCATCTGTCTGTCTATATATCATCTTGTCCTTATTTATTGCTAACTGGGTTTTGTAGTTATTTGCCAATGAGTTTTAGCAGCAGTAACAGTGTGGGTATTACCAAAGTGAGACTCTTGTTCTTTGTTTTACATTGAAGTTTAAAGTCCATATTTACAGTTTAAATCCTTGAAGCAGGTTGAATACTTTTTGCCAGCATGTTTATTTGATGCCATTCGGCATAAGGTAAGGGGTAGTTCCTGAGGGTGGGTAAGAAGCAAATAATAATTTTTTTTATCATCACACACATAGAAATATTACGTGTATTTTCAAAAAAGTAGGTTCTCTGCTTTCTAACTTTTATTTTACAGATGAAGTATTACATTTATAAGAACATCACTGGTTAGTAAGAATGCAAACTTTCTTAACAGTTTTTATTCTGGGACAGTTTCCTTTTAGTATATTACTGTTTATTTGTGCTTGGGGAGGGAGGAGTAGGAGACTGGCCTTTTTCTTTCTTTAACAGAGTGTATCAGTCCATCTTACACAACAACTACAACTATTCTCTTAGCACTTGGGGGACCATAAATAATGTATTTTTAAATTTCATATGTAGTTTTGAGGTACTTTTTTTCTTTATGTTCTTTTCTTTTTAAGGTAGGAACAGTTACATTTTAAAACTTAACTGAAATTGTTGAAGAATTCTTCCTGAATAGTGTTCACCAAAATGGGAAGGAGTAGTTAGTTAAATATGAGCTATTTGAAATAGACTTCTTAATGCAGTTTTATTTGGATTTGTCCAAAAGTCTAATGGTTATTAATTTAAGAAAAATTAAGGCAGTAGTGAGACACATTTTTTTCCAGCAATTACATGAGTAGTGATAGAAAATGGATGCTGATCTGTAGAGATTATTGATAATAACAATCACTTTTTTGTAATACATTATTTATTTAAGTGGCAGGCTTTTTTTCTTAATTCCATTAGGCCTCTCTGACAACACAAAGAAGTCTATAAAGCAATATTCTTAACCCACCTGGGATGCTAGGGCAAATTCCCAAACACATTCTCAGGTTCAAATCTGGTAAAATGTTTATTAAAAATCCATTATTCTAGGAGGATTGTGATCTTTGCTGCTTAAAAGTCTTTTTTTAACCACCTGTTCTTAAAAATTTATACTGATACTTTTAATTTACTTATTTTCCTAAGCTGTCTTTTAAACTTGGAAGGCTAGCTTTGACTAAGAGTCGTACAAAGTACATTCAGGTCTTCTCAGAGATTTCTTTCCCATCTCACAGAAGTCTAAGGGAGAACTTTTGAGAAGTCCTTTAGAAGAATGTATTAATGTAGCATACAGTAAATTGTATTTTGAATATAATTTCTTCCATTTTCACACAGTGACCTCAAAATTTCTTTCAAAACTAATAGGTCAAAGTATGCATATCCCATGCACCTGTCATTTTCTATATTAGCATTGTGAGACTTATTTAAAATCCTACTCTTGTTTTCAAAAGAAATCTTTTACATATTTCTTGACTCTTCATTTTCTTTTCATGTACACAAGTACATGTGAAAATACCAGTGTATATTATATGCATTTATTTACATATATGTGTGCATATATGTATGGATAAGGCAATCATAGACTCTTTGTGCATACATATTTTAAAATCCCCATTAAGTATGTTTATATTAACCACAAGTAAATGAAAAATGAGGACTGGAGAAAGTTAATTTTATTTTAATCTTCTAGAAGAAATCAAAGCAAGTAACAGTCATTTCTGTGGTTGTTTTAATTTTTAAATGTGTATGTTTTCTTTTACATTACAATTCTTAGCCTTCAGTAGATCCAAAACAGTTTTGGTATGAAAAATAATTTTGCCCTTTTCTGGGAGGGTTGATCACAATCTAAATACAGCTGGACAATGTAAAATGTACATAAGTAAACTTAAAACCAATGTGCTCTGCTGTATAGGGATTTGGAAAGCTGAAAGGCTTGCATCACAGGAGGGCTATAGAGTGCCAGAGAAATTCATTAACCAGCCTTGCTGGTTATGGTGGGCTCTCTTATCAGCACATGAAATCTGCCTGTTTAGATCCCTAAAGCCCTGGTCAGGTCACAGTGTGTTTCATTTTAATGTTGGAGCAGACAGTTATCTAACACACCCAGATGAGGAAGTGCTCTAAAGCAGTTATTTCATGCTTTGCCATGCCCTGTAGCTAAAACAATTTGGTACTGAGTGACGTGTGCTTTATAACTCCTATCGGATGAAAATCAGCTTTGCTCTTTGAAAATGGACCCAAACAGTGGAATGCCAAATAGTATGATTCAAATGTTAAGCACATGCTAGCTTAAAACTTCTTAATATTTTTAACTTAAAGGGAAAAATGACTTGATTATTTTTAATTTAAGGCTATGTAGTGATTTCCTGGATCTCAGTAGGGTTTTAACAATTACAGATACTTTTCTTTCTTTATATTTTTATGCAAAGCCTATATTCATCCAAAGGATAGCAGCTGCAGACTTTCCCCTTGAAATGTTAACAAATAAATGGCATTCCTGTTTATTTATCTATTTTTGAATTTTAATGATTAGTCCTTGTGCTAATTAACAAATTCCCGTATTCATAAAATCTGGCACTACATAAATATCCAATTGTGTGATTATCTACACATGTTCTGACTTTTTATAAATATAGAAATTATCAGTGGATGTGTTCATGGACTTGCCCAACCCTGAGTAGTGACTGGTCATGCTGCCACATAGGAAGCCAAATTCAGACCCTGAACAAATGTGTTGCCCCAGGGTCTGGCGAGGTGTGTGGAATCAGCATCTGGCTCACATTGCTAACTAGTGATCTTTTCTGGCAAAGTACTGGTGTTGACATTCTTTAAATGCTCTGTTCCTAGCCTTCTTCAGCCCTAGGGTGGTCTTGCAAGTACAAATGCTGATCATGGGCATTAGAAGTGACTTATGTTGGATACTACTGTCGAAGTACATTTTAACAAACAGTGTTCTTCAAATTTACTGAATTTTACACAAGGAATAAAATGATATGTTTATTCTAACTCCCTAAACTAGTGAGATATGAAGTTAGCATGAAAAATCAAAGAGCACTGAAAAGAAAATCTAATTTTTTATGGGTTTGTGTAAGCAATTTACAAGCAAATTATAGAAATCAAGTGTTACATTAGTGCACCTTACATCAAGGACAATAAATACAGTTGTGTAAATATGTGCCCTCAAGAATTACTAACTTACAAATTTAGCTATTTTAAGTAATTTTTTTCATACGATGTATGCCATTTTGCTTATTTACAATGCTCTTAGAGTCAATGTTGACCAGTTATACTTGTTTCAAATCTTCAAGTCAGGTGTACTATTTGTAGGTATAAAACTTGAAACTTGTAATTTTCTTGAAAACCTTTCTTCCTTTGCTTAAATAATTTCTAGAGTTTTGTAGAATTTCCAAGAACCACAGACAATGTCAAGTTACTATCAAGGTCTTTTTCATTCTTTACCAAAACTCAGAGACAATATCCATGTTCTAGAATTTCTAAAGGATGCCTAAACTCGTTTTCCTCTTACATAGATATTATACATTTAATAATCATGTAATGATTCCAATGTGTAATGTATCAAAATATCTTTGAGCTCTTTTCTACTTTCAGTATAGACAAGTTTTAAAGAATATGGGAAGAAATAATGCCATCTAGTATTACTATTATGTATGCAGCAACCACTACAGCAGATGTTGGAAATAGCATTCATTGGCTTAGAAGAAAAAGTTTCTCTGCAACTCTGGCTGTTCAGCTGTAATAATGAATAAGTGGTATGCTATTTGTACACTAAATTGTGGAAAAATTATGCTTCACTTTGGCTTTATAACCTCTCTTCTACTCCAGGTTGAAGCTTTTTGGTGATTCTACAGTTCACTTGAAAATAATCAGCTTGAGGACATGGCCCTTGCCTTTCAGGAATCTTTTGACACTCGACTGAAATTCCAGCCGAGTGTTCTGTAGTTCTCTTAGGCAATAAAGCCCTTATATAACCACTTTAGCTTAGACAAAGTTTGCTACTCACTTCTAAGTGAGAATATTTAGGCAAGAGAAGGTATTGTAAGTTCATTGATTAACCTATTTTTCAGATAGGAACTGAATATATTCTTAAGTTTGAATATCCATTCTTACCTTTGGAACTCTGATGGAAAGGTCATCATGATATTAGAAGTAATTTTGGCGCTGAACACTTCTATCTCAAAATGAATCTAACATTCCTATCATACATAAAGCATTTAAATGTTGTTTATTTAAAATATAGTCAAACTATTAATGTAAGAATGTATACATAGTAATAACATTTTGTTCGTAGGTAAATTCTTAATCTGAAATTTTATTTGAAGCCAAAATATTTGTTATTTAAAGTAAAACTTTTTAACTTCTAGAAAGTTTTCTTTTTTGTTTTGTTTGACTAAATTAGCTTGGATATTTATTGTCTTTACTTTTCCTTTAAAAAATGTTTTGTGAATTGCTATTGCAAGCAAGTTGTGATTTGTTTTTGCAATTTCCTTTTATAGGATGAGCTTCTTTCCAGTAAATGGAATGTAACTGAAGGAAATTAAAGGAATATTGTCAGTTTGCTTAAGTACCAACTTCAAACTTAATTAAAAATGATTATGATCAGAACACTATGAATGTTCTGGGCCATATAACTTTTTGGTTGATATATATATATATATATATATATATATATATATATATGGCCATCACTTTAAACAGAAAAGCTTTATTTAGGCATCAAGAAATCTGAACAGCAAACGTATCCTTCTTTTATTTAAGTAGAAATTAAACAAGTATTTTTCAAGGATGCTTCATATTGTTGTTTGTTTTCCTTGTGGATTGTTTCCCTCTACCCCTTTAAATACTAAACAATTCTTTTTGACCCAATGAATATTCATTGAACATATTTAGCAGTGTCCTCTGTTTGTCTTCCTGGTCATTGTACCTATTCCATTGGCTTTAGATAGGACGAGAAGAATCATAATACTTCAAAATTTTCTAGTACCTGAAATCAACAATGATCTTTATTCCTTTATCATTTCTCCCTGTGACTTGTCTCCCCTTAAATACTAACAAACAATTCTTTTTTGACCCCATAAACATTCCTTGAATATATTTAGCAATGTCTTCCCTTCTTCTTCTTGGTCATTGTACCTATTCTATTGGCTTTAGATAGGTCAAGAAGAACCAGAATACGTTAAAAATGTTTCTAGTACCTGAAATCAACAATGATCTTTATTTCTTTTTACATTTCTGTAGGAGCTTAAAATAGCATGATTAAGAAGCAAGTTGTGGTAAGTGGAGATAATATAAGTAATGCTGAGATTGGAAAGAGTAGGGGATTTTGACACTTTTAAATTTAGAAGTATGATGAAAGAAAAGACCCTTTGTAGAGACTCCAGTGAAAGTTGTTTGACTTATGTATAGCTTTAGCTTTCCATCAGTCTAAAGCAGATCTAAAATTCCTGTTCATTCCAAGACAGATTCCAGTGGTACTACCAAAAGATCATGGAAAAAAAGGACAATATATTTTCACATTTGTAGACTTTCAATCCCAAGTTTCCTTCATACATTTACTCATTAACCTTTGAATTTGAAGTTGTGAGCATGTTTTCATAGAGAACAGATTTCATTTGTTTTGATAAAAAGCCTTCCTAACAAGTATTCTAAAAACAAGAATCATGGGAAGAATTAAAAATGGATTCAGTGATTGATTGAATAAGATTTTTATGTGTATCCTCTTGTAAAATCTAGTAATTTTTATATAAAACAAAATAAAAATCTCTCAACTCTGTATCAGTCAGAATAGATTCAGGTTTTGTTTTATATAATGACTTTTTGAAGCCAGTTTTGTATAGTAGTTTTGTATAATACTTTACTCCATTTCCTGCTCACTTGCCATTTTCTTTCTAATTCTTAAGTTTCAAATTGTACTCATATTAATAGTATAACCACAGAATGACACTCTGGTAAAATCTCTGTACAATAGTTTCAGTCATATCAACTAAGCATGAAAATACATGGACAAAAGTTTTAGACACTATTTTCTTGTTATGTTGATGGAAACTCTACAATGTGGCACAAAAGTACTTCCTTGGGCCTCATGAGGTATTAATTTATGCCAAGAAAAGGCTTTAAGTGATTAAATCTGGAGGCCTGGTTTGCAGTTGGTTGCAACTTTGAGTAAATTGAAATCTCCCATTCCTCATTTCCTTTTTGCAAAATGTGAGGAAAAGTTTACTTTTAGATTTTTTTTAATCTTAAAAAAACGTGTGATTTCATTTAAAGTGCCTATATATGTGGGTACATCTTCTTGAATTTTCTACCTCTAAATTATGAGTGTATGTAGAGAACTTTAGATTGGTAATGAGAGGAGAATAAAAAGAATGTATGTAGTCTGAGAGTATATGCACTTTAATAATTCTGCGGTGCTTTGTTTCCCTTGTAAGTAGATATCACAATATATTGTTGGGTATGTTTAATGATCCAGTGAATGTAATAACCCAAAAATTGTTGTTTGTCAGACTAACTTACTTAATTGTATCTGGGTGGTTTGATAAAAGGCTGTTTTTAAGTAAGTGAAGTGCTGTGCGGTTACTATGGTTCCACTCCTCCCCACTGGCCACTAGATGGAGAGGCGGTCCATGTCCACAGCTTGCCCATGGTAAACAGCTCACTTCTGAATTTCTACTGGCAAAGCTGAACTATATGCCTTTGAACATTTTTATGAACATAGATATGACATTTTGGAGAAGCCATCAGAGAATATATTCTCTTCTATAAAAGTATGATGTGATATTCATGAAATGCAAAATGATTTGCTTCTCCTTAGGCCACTATTAATGCTGGCAGAAATAAGAGAAGGCCAGTATTACAACTCTGGTTTTAGTTGTCACAATAGGGCCTTTTGCCTCTTTTGAATTTGTCCATTTAGAAAGGGCATTGAAGTGAATGTCAGCACGACAGTGCCACCTTGTGTCCCTGTTGTTGTGAGAGTAACTGGTGCATAAGCCAGTAAGAAGCAAAGAACAGGACTTTGGCAAAAAAAAAAAAAAAAAGCAAATTGTTTAAGCTTAGAGTTTGCAGTAGCTGTACAAAACTTCTATGAAGCTAGTGTGTTTGGCAATTCTTACTATTTAGTGAAAAGTTAAGATGAGTGAATTTTACTCCTCTCACACTACTGTCTATTAAAAATTCTATTCCATGCTAAGAACAAACAGGGATTTATTTAATTTAGATGACTTGGTGGGAATTGGTGGATATGTTTATCTAGTTCTTAGCAACTATAAAATCTTAGTTTAGTTATTTCAGATAGTGAGATACTCCTTTTTTTCAGGATCTCATGTTAATTTTGTATGCATTTCTTGGTAATATCAGCTCTCAAATTTCTAAACATATATTCCAAATAAGCCTGAACTCAGGCATAGTTTCTGTGTCTTTTTTTTATCCTGTTTTTAATATCTCTATAACATTCATCACAGAGCCATTGAAATGTCTGAGGTCTGAATAAATTATTATATTTGGATTGTTTGTAATAGAATCTATATTATGCTTGTGTTGTTATAAATGTATATATAGATAGATAGATGTCTACACATTTTTAGTTTAAGTACTTTTAGAATATTTTCTCTTTCAAAAGAAACTTTTGGTATCATCCCTTTCTAAACATCCCTTTTATAGAGTTACTTCCTTTTATGTTAAAATGACCTTTTTCTTTTGTAGTTAGGAAAGGAATGTATTATTTATGTGTTACAACAATGCAGTCGACATTGGAGCAAAGATATTCTATTTCTAATTCTAGCTTTACAACACATTTGCTGTGATACCTGGGTGATATACAGTACCTACCTAAATCTGCTTCCTATTCATAAAATCAATGGACTGGACTTGTTCTAAAGATGCGTTTGACTCAAATTTTTGAAGGTACTTGAGTAATATTAGTATTATTCTATTAACATATTAAGTTTTCAATTTTTAAAGAATAATAGTTGATGATTGAATTGAAAACCTTTGAAAGGATTATTTGATATTTAGTGCTTTCGATGAGGAAACTGATGTTCTTGTAGGTGTCCATTGAATATGGGCAAGGTAAGTAATATTATTACTAATGAGTTTTCCTGTGGGGTTTATTCATATTTGGTATATATTTAAGGATTATTTGAGCTCCCACTTTTCTCCTCTTCAGCTGTAAGTAAAGCAGAACACCAAATAGAAGGATGAACCTATGGTTTTGTATCACACTATAGATTTATAATTTAGAGATTATTTCATGTGATTTTCAGTTTAATTCATAACACAACATTAGAGCTGCTTTAGTTTTATAGATTTTTTGCATGAAATTTACATCTGGTATTTCAGCCCATATACAATCACCGTAAACACTATCAAAAACTGCTCAACTTTTAAGTTTGTTTTCTAATTTGTAAAAGGGCAACAGTGAACATTACCATTTATATTTCACTTAAATGACTTTTTAGTGAAAGCAGTATACACCATGATTGATATTTATTGCCATTTGACTTATTAAAGTGGATAAGAAGGTCTAGGTCAAAGCAGAATAGACATATTGAAAAGAATTCAAAGTCATAGCATTTTTTAGTTGTAAAAGTATTGTGTTTCTCTCTGGAGATAACTTGAAATGTTAGTTACATTTGTCTGAGTTCATATAATAATAGTAACAATATCTCCCCTAAAACCAATCTTTTCTTTTTGGTAAACTTAAGTTTTGCTGTATTTCTTAATAATGAGTCCGTTTTAAAAAATAAATGTGATGAAAAAATTCCTTTCAATATTACGTTCTTATACCCTATTTTAGTGGTTTTTAAACTACTGCATATATAAAATTACTATAGGTGCTTGTTAAATTTATATTTCTAAGCTTCATCTATACTAAGTATATAGTGAAACAAAGGCATGTAGAGAGTTATAACTAGTCTACAAACTTTAGAAAACTCTGGTTAGCTGGTATAATTATCTAAGGAGCTTTTATACTGCCCAGATTTTCAACTTCTATTCTTTAATTTTTTAAATCAGAATCTTTAGACATCTTTATCTTACACAAACTACCTAGTAGATTCTAACAATATTCTAAATTCTGAGACTCATTATACTTCTTAAGGCATATTGCTAAAATGTATTTACTGTTGTGTCTGAATTCATTCTCTGTCTCAAATTATTTCTTAACCAAACATAACCTTACTTTAAATTTAGTAGACCAATGTCTATACTATTATATAATAAGAGTTTAGGCTTGAAAAACAGTTATCACTCTTTCCTTCAAACCTCAAACTTAAGAAAGTGGGATATTATTGAGCATTTTCACATAAATTAATCTTCACTTATAACTCTGTTGTATACACTAAATTTATTCCTGTAAAAGATAAAAAAAAAACCCAGAAATTCATAGAATCCTTTGGCAAATTCAGTGAAACATAGTGACAAAGCCAGGATTCAGAGTCTGTGTTCGTTCTACTATAGCATATTATTATCTAGCATTAAATATTACAAGTATACTTTATCCTATTTTCCCCAATGTAATACATTTAACAAATTCTCACTATGGTAAATGTTAGTGTCTAACACTGGAGACCACAAAGTATATTACAAACATAAGAAAATAATTATAATTAAACTATTCAATTGAAATATAAAATCCTACTGTAAAGTGATTTTTTTTTCTTCTGGAGGTAGATTTCCTGTCTTAATTTAGATTTCTCAAAAAGAGGTCTAAATAGTAATAAAGCCATAGGTTATTACATCTATGAAATCTGTTTTAACCTCAATGTTTTTACAATAAGAATTTGTTAACAGATAAGGAAAAATAGGTTTAAAATTATTAAGTTGCTCCCCAAGATTGCATATCTAGTAAGTGACAGAACTGGGATTAATTTCTCGTTCCATCTGACTTTGACAGCAAAATTAGGACTCTTAACACCAGTATATATCTTTTTTGTGTGTGAAAATACCGTACAAAGAGATTACAATTACTTGGGCAAGGTAATTTCTTATCAAGCATTGTTGCCTCCTCCAGTATATATCTTTATAGTTGATCTCGAGTTCTTTGTTAAGCAAAACCCAATAAATGGTAAATAACTTTGTAGGATTTTTTTTAAGTCTTGTAGTTTGGAGTTAATGCATCCTCCTTTTGGGAAGTCAGTTGAAATGAGTAATCTTTTATTTATATTTTTACATGAGATTTAAACTCTGTGATGGGTCACACTATTTTAATTAAAATTCAATCCTACCTATTGTGACATACCATGAAACACATGAATTTCATAGCATCACTATTGTCAGTCTTTTTTTTTTTCCTTTGCCAGTTTGGGCCTTGAACTCAGGGCCTGGGCACTGTCCCCAAACTTCTTTTCGCTTAAGGCTTGCACTCTACACTTCATAGCTCTGCTTCCAGCTTGTATTCTGGTAGTTTATTGAAGAGTCTCACTGACACCACTGCCTGGGCTGGCTTTGAACCATGATCCTCAGCTCTCAGCCTCCTGAGTATCTAGGATTACAGGCATGAGCCACTGGCACCTGGCTCTTGTGCTGGTTCTTTGGGAGATAAGAATCTTGACTTTTCTATCTGGCCAACCATGTGTTAGCTAGGATTGAAGGTGTGAGCCACCAGTGCCCAGCCTCATGTTTTTATTTTATTTTTATTGTTATTTTTTGTCAGTCATGGGGCCTGAACTCTGGGCCTAGGTGCTGTCCCTTAGCTCTTCAGCTCAAGGTGAGTGCTCTACCACTTGAGCCACAGCACCACTTCTGACTTTTCCTGCTTATATTGTGCTGAGGAATGGAACCCAGGGCTACATGCATGCAAGGCAAGCGCTCTACCACTGAGCCACCTTCCCAGCCCACTATTGCCAGTCTTAAAGTAACTAGTTTACATTTCAAGTTCAAAGAAAATGTTAATAGAATCAATTCATCAGTGCTTCATAAAATAATTTGAAAAAAGATTTCTGAGCATTCCTATTGTTCTTATCTGAAAAAAGTTTCATAGCATAAAGTTAAAGGCTATGCATGTAGCGCAGTTAAGTAATATATTTTACACTTTCTGGTATATAAATTGCTAAAAATGTAATGTTTACAAATTTTTATAGATGTAAAAATATTTAATTGCAACACGGTTAGTTGTTTCAGTGGGAACATAATCTGGATTAGATGTGCCTATCCAATTATGTATCAAAGGTATATTGGTAAAATGTTTCACAACATCACTAACTGGAGATGGGATTTTACCTTCGATAGATGTTCAAGGCTTTTAGGAGTTTCACTTTTATTTTAATTTTCTAAGAGTGGTCTTTTCTGAAATATTTTTTCAAAATGAAAGGATGAAAACCTAAAGTGAAAAAGGTTATCTACTCTTTTTTTCAAATGTAGAAATGAAGCATTTGGTAGAAAGTTCCATTTAGCATCAGAGCATGAATTGGAAAATTTGGTCAATGATTTATTTAGGTGCCACAGGGAAAATTCTGTAGGGTGTTTTTGGATACCTTAAATTTATTTTGATTTGAGACTAGCTTAAAGGGCATGTGTATTTTAGAACAGTTCCCCATTTTCCTGAGAAAAATTCCAGACAAGCTAGTTATAGAAGGTGGTATCCCAACAATGAACCTTTTGGGGCCAAATAAGTACTTTAGCACAACTTACTCCATTCCATTCCTTAAACCAAAGCCTGTCTTGCCCACTAGGCATGTTTAACTTTGACTGCTAATTTTATTTCCTTGCAGAGGCATAGAAGGAGACAGGAAAAAGGAGGGAAAATAACTGATGGCATGTGGATGAGGTTTGGCTCAGGGAAAAACATTTGAAAGAGCCTAGCCACTGTAGGGATGCAAAGAGCAATTGTCATCTGAAACTGTATTTCCCATTTTTACAGATTAATGAACAAAATCTAATAGAGTTAAAAGAAGTTGCCTAAAGAATAGCTGTTTTCCATGTTGAGTTTGCTATTAAAAACTAGGTTACTCATTGGTTTGCTAAGAAAATTGAACAGTCCAGTTCTTCCTTAGATTAAGAGGCACTTTTAATATGCTCATGCCCAATTTTTTCCCTCTGTTTAGGGGTGTATTGATATTTAACAGCATTCTATGAAATATTTCTGATGATTTTTCTCAGATTTGGAGGCTGGTTACCAGATATATTTCAATTATTATAGCTAATTAGTACTAGCTGATCCAGAAGAAGAGTGTGCATTGTTTTAGGCCTTGCCTAACACATAGCAGAAATCTAAACATAAAAACTATGGTAAATGCAAATGAAAGGATAGGGTATTTTTTAACTTCTAATTACAGTTAATACTAGGGTTTTAAAATGAATATAAGATTAATTTGGATAATTCTCCCCATAGTCTGATGTTATTATATGGAGTTAGTGTAGATGAAGGACTGTAATAGAAATGTTAATAACTTTAGTCTTCCATAAAATGTTTAAAACTGGTCTAGATAGCCCTGTGTTTGAACTGCATAGGAAAATTGCTTATTGACCATAATATCATTCTGATTAAGTTTTATGTATTGAGTCACTTTCTCAGTGATGTAATAAATACACACTTTAAATGGCAACAAGAATTTGTAATGTTGTGATATGTTTAGAATATCTTTACCTCCAAATGCCATTTGTAAGCTTCTATATGGGTAACAGCTACCTAAATGAATACACAGTAGTACTTAGAGGTAATGCCAGCATACAGTACAAATCTTGGCCAGATACCCTAAGTTTTGATTAGGAGATGTAAGAGCTCCAAAACACCAACGAAGATTAGGTAGATGAGATGAGACATTGACACATCCACAACTTTGAATTCTGTTCTAGCAATTGGAATTAATTAATCAAGGTCAGAATATATATGCTTTATATATATTTACCAAATATGTTCTATCTACTTGCAAATATAAGCTACTTTACTGGTTTGATGACAAACTCCTTGTTTTTCTTATCTTAGTAATAGAGTCAATAGCTGCAGTGTACATGGGCTAACTTAGGTTATAAGACTTTGTTATGAGCACAGGCTTCTGGTGTTAAACTTAAATTCACACCAATTGGCAGCAAATTAAATATGGTTCTGTAAGAAATATATTGCAGAAGGCTTAAACTAGAAGTAGTTAGAAAATAACCTCTTAACAATAATTTAGGTATTTTTCTCAGAAAAAATAAATTTCATTTAAACTATGTATTTATTAAAACTTTTAAAATGAAAGATGAGAGTTACAATGCCACAACAATATAAAAGTATAAACTTATAGTTGATAGGATTTGGGAGTATATATAACCCAGAACCATTTATCAGTGAGCTAATAGGAAAATATTGTATTTTCAGTATAGTACAAACAAAATGTTTCATTAAACTTCCGTAGAAAAATGTATTTTTTCTTACAAATTATTTTTGGAAAAATTAAGACTGAGTAAAAGAAGCACTGTTCATAAATTTTTCTTACATTAAGGCATCTTAACAATTGTTTTTTTTTTTTTTATCAACTTCTAACTTTGATTGAGAGGGACATGATTACTTCTCAGCTGTACATTTAGTCATCTTACTGAACTAGGAGGGAAAGACTATTATAGAAACATTTCTCATTTGCACATTATATTTCATATGGCTGAAAAAAAAACTCAAGAAGTTTCTTGTTACAGGTGGAAATGGTTACTAAAGAAACAAAAGTTTCTTATCACTTGGCTTGAGGCAGATGTGGCATATTAAGATTAAAATGAATTCTTCTCCACTGAATGCACACAACTCCTATTAATATCTTGGAAATTATGCAGTCACAAGAAAATAATATTTTGTGGGTACATTTGAAAACACATACATTGGGGTATAGAGATTGTCCTACTATTTATGGATACTTTAGCCACAAATCACTTTTTGCTATTTTCTCTTTTACTTGGGTTTACCATTGGGTCGAACGACTTGTTTTTGTCTTAAAAGAAGTCTTTCTTTCAGTGAAAGTTAGGTTCCCTGGTGGCCTGAAAGAGTTAATGCAGTTTCCAAGAGTGCCCAACTTCCTTCCAGGGAGTGGTGCTTGTATGTGAGCGAGTCTGGCTCCAGGATATTTGTTCACATCCCAAAACCAATTTGGCACAACTTAAAATGTCTGCTAGGCAGAGGATTCAGTGTTATTAGGCCACGCAATTAGTGCTTTATTTCATGAGCACCAAATTCACCCAATAGTGTTTTGTTGTAAAGAAGAGCTTGAAATTCACAATAACGGGTTTCATTTATCAGAGCCATATGGGACTCACCATCTTTGGATATATTTGTAAGGCTTTCACAAAGAAGAATCCTTAGGCATCTCAGATTTCGCGGATTGGAGGGCAATCTGGATGAATATCTTTTTTGGAAGTGATGAACTATCGTTTTCATATGTAGTCTCCAATTTCAGTAATCCTTAAGAAGAGCTCAAAACAAAAAAAAAACAGGAAAGAGTTAAATAACTTTCAACTTATTAGTTTTTATTAGAAAATAAGAACCATAATTCTTAGTTCTAGTTCAAATGCCAAGTACACCTTTGATGTTGAAATTTGGCCACCTAATATTTGCAGCTTGTGATGTGACATTTGTGAGAGGAAAGGTGGGTTCTAAGTTTCAACCTATTTTTGTACTTTTTGCTAGTTCTATTATGGTTATATATCAATGGCTTGTTGGGAAACTAGCTACAAGTTAACTGAAAATTTAACATTATGGTACTTTAGATGTTTACCCCAAATTATTTCTTTATGCCTTGCTATAATTCTGTGATCATTAGGGGTTCTATCTTATTGCACCGTATTCTTGAAAATGTCAAAAAAAAAATTTTGTAATAAAATTCACTATTTATATATTTTGAGAGTTAAAAATATATGATCTATCTCCATTTGGCAGTAGTTGATAATACTTAAGTTTTTTGATTACCAAATACTGGTAAGTCATTACTGACCTATAAATATTTAAGTTTTTGTTAGTTAAAATGAATACATATTTAAAACATAGAGCAACGTTATGTTATGACAAATAAACAATGTTTTCAGAATCTTAACTTCCTTCTGCAGCCTTTTCATAAAGGGCATTCTTGGTTCTACCTGTTATATCTGGCCAAGACAGAATATTTACAAGTAATAAATAGCAGTGACAATTGCTACTTACCTCTATGTAAAGAATATGTAAACTTTGTAAGGATGGTTTTAAGTTTTATTGTAAGTTGGCAATAACTTAAAATAACTTGTATGTACTTTTAAATACAACTTTATTGTATTCACCCATATTATTGTTTATGTTTAATTTTTTAACACTGCTTTAGTTAACAATGCTTTTATTAGCATGTTTTAGGCTTCCCAGAGAATGTCTGCCAAAAATTTTCCAATTTTTCCATGAACATGTTGAGTAGCAAGCTAAAATTTAGTATTCTTTCCTACCATTAAACTACATATTGATAACAACATAATATATTTTCAATAATTTTATAAGGATTTAAAAATTTACTCCTTCCTATTTCTTCTCTAATATGTGTTAGATACAACAAGAGAATACGTGGGTCTTTGTTACATAACACATTGGTAGTGTGCACATCTGTATTGTTATGGCTCATTTACTCCCAGGCTATATAGGCCAATAGGGCTCTTGGACAATAAGTAGAAAATTAGAGTGGTAAGTTATAACTGTTTAAATTAACTTTGCATTAATTGTTCAGAATTGCTGAATATTTCATGTTTCATTCTTGGTCAAATGATCTCAAATAATTTAAGAGTAGAATCCGTTTTTAAAGTACTCTTAAGATTTTCATTATTTCATTTTTCCTACAAACACAGGTCTTGTTACCCTATAAGACAAAGCTTTTTATACTTACTTCATTATGGAATTAATGATGTATTCCTTTTTGGTTGATACCTACTGATTATTTTAAGGGATTTTGAAATATTTTCTTTGTGGAAATAATTCAGGGCTTGAGATAGTGCACAGTAATAAAAAATAAAAGATGGGCGCTAGTGGCTCATGCCTGTAATCCTAGCTACCCAGGAGGCTGTGATCTGAGGAGCACAGTCAAAGCCAGCCGGAGCAGGAAAAATCCATGAGACTCTTTATCTCCAATTAACCACCAGAAAACTGGAAGTGTCACTAGAGTACTAGCCTTGAGCTGAAGAGCTCAGAGACAACACCCAGGGCAAGAGTTCAAGACCCATGACTGACAAAAAGAAAAAAAAAGAAAAATAGAAGACGTAGTATAGAATGTTTTATAGGACTTTGGATTTAGTATAAAGTTTATATTGTGAAACAAAGTCACATGAATTGAGGAAGAACATGTGGTGTGATGATCAATGGTCTGTTGCTTATGAATATTTCTAATAAAGGACAGATGATGGGGAAGAAAGATATAACTTGATGGGGCTTATGAGTGAATGATGAAATGATTAGTTGCTGAGAATATGAAGCAGAGATGATGTTATTTGTACTTTATGGCTAAAACTGCCTACCTTTCTGCATTTATACCAAGGTTCAGTGGTAAGGATGAGTGACACTTGTATGGAAGGTCTGTGGTATAAATAGTTTCCATAAATCGTTTGGATTGAACGAGAATTTTACTTGTGTGTCAAGGTAGGCCTATTAGATTTTAAGGTGCGGTGTGTAATTTTTTTTAACTTATGGACTATGTTAAGCTCATAGTTTTTTTAAAAAATCATGCATATATGGGGAGCAGATGTATATGTATGCATGTGTATACATGTGCAAACATGTAAAGAAGGACACTGTCATTTCTAGCTCCTATGTATGGCTCTCTTTTTCTTGTCAGGTTTTCTTTGTTCTATCATTGTCTCATGAACCTGTCTGTGTAGAAAAGATGTATGGTGTTTTCATTTTAGATTATTTTAATATTTTTTCTTGTGTTGTCCTCTCATCTTGTTTTCACTTCAAGAATTAAGAGTGAAGTACAAGACAATTTAGTTCTCACATTCAAGTGGTGTTTTAGCGTTCTTTCCCGTCCGTTTGTCCATATGTTTGCTTGCCTCTGATAGGCTGTGCAGTGAGACGGCAGTTTACTATCTGTGTGTGTGTGAAATTAGCTAATTGGTGTTAGCAGAAATATTTTCACATGTTTTATAAGCAAAGTGCAGCAAGGTATATAAATGTAGATATGATCCAGACACGCGCACGCTCACGACTGTCACTGCTCATGCATAGGCGCTCAGAAGTAATTAATGTTAATAAGATTTTAATGTGCTTGTGAGATCATAATGAGGAGAAATGAATGCTCTGATTAGGAAAAGGTAACTGTGTGTGTGTTTTGGCTTAGAACAAGATTTCAATTTTTATAAACCGCAATTTTAGAACTTGTTTGTGATTGCATCAATTGGTTTTTATTTTCAAATTAGAGGTCTGTTTAGCCATTTGAATGATTAACCACATAAATGGGTGAAACCCTGATCATAAGGAATAGTGCAGGTTTTCATTTGCAAGGCAATGTTAGTGTACAGCAAGGCTATGATGTCTTTTGCCAATGTACCATTTTAATGTGTTTCTAAAAAGCATTTCAGAAGCTATTTGTGGAGACAGGACTTAGATTTACATATGTAATGTCATATATAAGGTTCCAGAGACACCAATCAGACAGTGTGACTATTGTGTCTGAGGTGCAGTCCTGCCAATTAGTGGTGGTATATTAGTTGTCCAATATGTATTACACTTTTTGAAATGTTTATTTAGAAAACAATGAATATTTTCTTCCTAAATATAACCTTAACAAATTTAAGGTAATAAATGAGGTAAGCCAAGTTACTGTCTCATCAGTGGACTCAAATTCTGTGTAGCCAACAGACACATTATGGATTAGCTTAAATCTTGCTGGACACAAAGATCTTCTCTATAACAGTTTTACAAAATATTGTATATTGAGTTTTCACATATATTTTCATTATTATTTTTAATTGTAATGTAAGTATAAATATCTATTAAGTGCCTTGTGGCACATACAACTCATTTAATATGAACTGTATTTCAAGATATTCAGGAATTATAATCCCATTTCAAAATATACAGAAATTTAAAGAAATTCTTGGGTCTAAACTAAGATACAAGCTAGTGATGTTTATTTTCAATTAAACCTACTTAGTAGTTTAGGTTTTCCTAGGTGCATTTCTTTTGAGGTTTAAAATGATGACAACAAGAAAGTGTTAAGAATTTGTTCTCTCAAAATATTCTGAGATTTCTAGAATATTCCATAGTATAGTAAGGTTTAACTTTTCATAAAATCCTGACAGTAATGATTGTCTAATTAAAATAGACATTTTTCTCTAATTTTTAAAATTAACTTTCTTAGGTCTTATTGCATTGAAGCATAATTACGAGAAATTTCCCACTCCGTTTATAAAGGAATTCATCAACCTTTTTCCCCCTAGTACTTGTATAATATCCAATAGTAAATTGTGTTATGTAATCAGATGTGTTTTTAGAATATCTATTTTGTACAGTTAGCCTACGCAAATGCCATTATCATATCATTGTAGTATTTTTAATATGAGATACTTAATACCTAAAGTGTTAGTAGCTTTCTCCTCTCCCACCATTACTTTTCTGAAGTTTCCAGAGTTTTCTTGCTTACTTGTTTTCCAAACAAACTTTCAAATCAGCCAGCAGACCTTGAAAAACAAATGCCGGTCACACTTTCATTGGAATTATAAAAAATTCATAAATTATTATTTAGTTAATATTATTATGAAGGTAAGTAATCTTATCTAAGAACTTGATTTCATTTTTTATTTTATAAACAATTTTGTGTCTAACAAGTATTGTATAGTGTTCCTCATGTAAACTTAAATATGTGTTACTAAGTTTAAGCTGTGGTACTTTATTCATTGATTTATTTACATATTTACTTGCTTTCTTATATGTGTGCTATATTAAGAAAGTTCTTGCTGGGTACCCGTGGCTCACACCTATAATTCTAGCTACTCAGGAGGCTGAGAGCTGAGGATTGTGGTTTGAAGCCAGCTGGGGCAAAAAAGCCCATAGACTCTTATCTTCAGTTAACTACCAGAAGACTGGAAGCGGTGCTATAGCTCAAAGTGATAAAGCACTAGCCTTGAGCAAAAGCTCAGGGACAGTGCCTAGCAAGGCCCTTGAGTTTAAGCCCCATGACTGACAGAAAAAAAAAGAAAGGAAGGAAGAGAGGGAGAGAGAGAGAGAGAGAGAGAGAGGGAGAGAGAGAGAGAAAAGAAAGAAAGGAAGAAAGAAAGGAAGAGAGTCTACTCTTCTATAATATTTCTAATTGGCCTTTTGTTTCTGTATATGAATGCTGTTGATTTTAAAATATATCTTTATACTTTCCTATGTTGGAACATTTTTCTCTTGTCTGTGGTAGCTCAAGGTAGAATTGAAGATAATTCTAGTTCAGTGTTTGCTGTTTATAAGAGTTATTTTGAGTGTCTTAGTCACTTTCAACATTTGTAAAACAGAATAAAACAAAACAAAAAAGACTGCAGATAAACCACAGAAAATAATTTCTCAAAATTCTGGAAGTTGGAAGACCAAGAGTAGATTGCCAGTATCATGAGGTTATGGTAAGTGACCTCTCTGCACTGGAGACTGCTTAATTCTTATTTCTTAACCGAATAAGAGAACCCATTGGTTCCCTGGTGTTTCTTTCATTAGGACATTATTCCTTCATGACCTCACCTGATCCAAAATATCTCATCAGTACTACAACTACTAATACCATCACATTGAGGGCTAAGGTTTCAATATCCAAATTTTGGGAGAGACACAAACATCCACTTATTATACAGATATTTGGGAAGGGATGGGAAGGGGAAGCACATAGGAAGCAACAATGCATGATAAGAAATGTACTCGTTATCTTGCCCATATAGTTGTAACTCCTCTGTATGGTATTCTCACAATAAAAAAAAATATAAAAAATAATACAGATATTTTCCTCCCTTGAAAAATTCAGATAAGAAAACCAATCTCCCAGGAAGACAGAGACTAAACTAGATCATACAGTCAATAAGTACATAATATTTTGTGAGGCATACAGTAGGAACTTAATTACTTGTATCCATTAATAACATAATATTATGAGATATGATACTATGAAATACTATATATTATAATTCTTAAAGTATGGATAATGTTACTGAATTATTGAATGTTACTCTTATCAGTTTGTACCAAGAATAGAATAAATTAAGCAAATGAAAATTGTGTAAACCACAAGATAAACATTTATAATTAAGATGAAGGTATTGAAGATTAATTCTAGATTATGTTTATATATGTGAATGTAATTTCTCATTTTCATTACTTTTTTCCTTTTCTGGTAGTACTGGTAATTGACTATAGTATCTTGGATTTTCTAGGCAAGCATTCTAACACTTGACCTGAATTTTTGCTTTTACTTTGTTTTTCAGATAGGATTTCATGCTTTTGTCAGGCTGGCTGGGGGCTATTATTCTCTTACCTTGATCATCCTAGTTCCGGTCTTGAGTTGCTGGACTACATAAGCCATCATACATGGCTTATTTTTGAGCTAGGTTCTTGCTAACTTTTTGCCTTGAACTGTCATTCTCTCTCTAGCTCCCTGTACCTGGGATTATAAACATCTACCAACAACACCTGGACTTTTACCCTTATTACTCTTAAATCTGTTTTAATTGTGCTTATTTTATGCTTATTAGCTCCAGTGGGTAAGTGGAACAAACTTCTTGATCACCTTTGTTCTCACAAGATGGAAGGGGCAAACAGCCCTTCTTTACTATATATATATATATATATATATATATATATATATATATATATATATATATATATATATGTCTATTCTCAAGGGCTCACCCTTCCGGATTGAATTGCTTCTGAAAAGTCCCATCTTTTATTACTATAGAATTAGAGATAAAGTTTCAATAAGTGAATTTTAGGTTACAAATGTAGAATGTAAGAGTCTGTATCCCATTTTTTAATATGGTTTTTCTTAATTGTAAAAATAGTGTACAGAGGGGTAACAGTTACATGAGTAAAGTAAATGAGTACATTTCCTATTGAGCATTGTTAACACCTCCTTTGTTTTTCCCCACATCCATTTCCTCCCCTCCTTCCCAACTTCTCCCTCCCCCCACTCTCCATCCTCAGTTGTAAAGTTCCTTTTCAGCATAGTGTCTTGTACATCTCATTGTTACAATGTGTCAACCTGTATCCCTATTTAAGCATTTTGTTTTTTCCCTTCCCTTCTCCAAATTAGAAAAATGTATATACCAGATGCAGGGAACTGGAAACAAAAACAGTGAAAACAAAAAATCAGGTTCTCAGGTTTAAAAAAAACAAAATATTTTTGCTGTTGAGTTGTTATTCACATATTAAGCTCTTATCAGATATATAATTTACACATATTTTCTATTTTACCTTTTCATTCTGTCAATTGCTTACTTTGCTGTAAGAAAGACTTTCACATTGATATGGAATTCCATTTCTTGATATTTGTTTTTATTTCTGTACCTTCGTTACAGCCATGAAATCATTGACATGGTTGAAGCCATGAAGCCTTTTATTTTTTTCTATAATTATCATTGTTTGAGTTCTCACATTTAAGTTTTTAATCCATTTCAAGTTAATTTTCTTTATAATCCAAGATATACTTCCATTTTCATTCTTTCACATTTTTTGTGAGGTTATCCATTTTCCCCTGAACTATTTTTTGAAGAGACTTTCTTTCTTAATTCTATATTTTAGCACCTTTGTTGAGGATATTTTGTCTGTATATGTATAAAATTTTATTTCAGAGTCCTATTTTTTGTTCTATATGCCTGTTAATATATATGTTTTCTTTATGCCAGTATCATACTGTTTACTATTGCTTAAATTAGGATTACACCATTGGAAATTGAATTATAGACCTGTGTATAACTCTTCCCTCTTTATTCTTTTTCAAAATTTATTTGGCTATTCATGCTGTTCTATGGTTTCATTTGAATTGTCAAATTGTAGAATTAACTTTTTGGTGATTTTATTTTATTTATTTTTTTGCTGTTGAATTTCTTTTGCTTTTTTGGTCATTTTATTAAATTGGCACATGTTAACATGTGCCAATCTACTAATCTATGGACATAGACTTACTTTCCATTCAGTGTGCTCTTTAATTTTTTCATCATTTTAAAATTTTCAGTATGATCTTGCACCTCACTTTATTCTTCATGATGCCATTTTGAATGGAATTATATTCCTAAATTCCTTTTCAGATAGTGCATTGTTAGCATGTAGAAATACAACTGATTATTATATGTTGACTTTGTATCTTAAAACTTTACTAAATTTATTGATTAGTTCTAACAGTTTTCTTTCAGTCCTTAAGGCTTCATACAAATGTATGAACAGGGGCTATTTTTCTCTTTCCTTTTGCTTTAGATGATTTTTGTTTCTTTATCTTCTCTAATTACTCTGTCTAGGACTTCTAATATTATTGAATAGAAGTGATAAAAGTGAACGTCTTTGTGTCTTTCAGTTATTAGAGGATGGCCTTCATTTTCAGCATTGAAAACTGATATATGTGTTTTCTTTCTACATTTTAAATTGTTATATAAAGGTGATGCAGAGAGGGGTTATAGTTTCACAGAGTTTCATATAAATCCTTCCCTCAGTCTCTCCCAGTTTTCCCCTCTGTCCTAACCCACATTGAATAGTTCATTTTCAACATAGTGTCTAGTGAGTACCATTGCATTTGTTTACCTTTTGTCCCTCAATACATCGATTGTTGACAGAGCCTGTACTATTTTTGAGATTCTTTCATTAAATTTCTTTATGTTTACAAAATTAATGAAATCTTGATCTTGAGATAATAGCAAACTCTTGTTCATTTCAGAACTGTTAACAATAGCCAAGATATAAGAATAACCTAAACGTCCAAAGAGAAAATTGGTAATTTTTGATAAATGAACATAAAATTTAATTAAGTAAAATGAACTCAATTGTACAATACTATAGTAACCAATACTATAAATACCATGTACTATATATAAATTTTTCTCCATTATTACCTCCTTGTTATATGTGTGTATGAGTGTGTATTATTTTCCTTAGTAGTTTGCTTTTCTGAAAGATCACTTTTTAAAACTACTTATTTATTTATTTATTTATTTATTTTTGTGTTAGTTCTAGGGCTTGAATTCAGAGCCTGGGCACTGTCTCGGAGCTTGTTTGCTCAAGGCTAATACGCTACTACTTCAGCTACAGTTTCACTTTCAGCTTTCTTTGGTAGTTAATTGGAGATAAGAATCTTATGGTGTTTCCTACCTGGGCTTGCTTTTTTTTTTTGGTCGGTCGTGAGGCTTGAACTCTGGGCCTAGGTACTGTCCCTCAGCTCTTCAGCTCAAAGTGAGTGCTCTTCCACTTGAGCTACAGCGCCACTTCCGGTTTTCTGGTGGTTTATTGGAGATAGGAGTCTCACTGTCTCTCCTGCCTGGGCTGGCTTTGAACCGCGATCCTCAGATCTCAGCCTCCTGAGTAGCTAGGATTACAGGCGTGAGCCACCATCACCCGGCTCCTGGGCTTTCTTTGAACCATAATCCTCAGATCTCAGCCTCCTGAGTAGCTGGGATTACAGTTGTGAGCCACTAGCACCTGATTTTTCCCTTTTATCTTTAAGTACTCATACAAAGGGTTTTTTAATTCAGCACATCAGTTTATGAGTACAATCTATCTTAATGTCATTTATTCCATTATTCTACCCCATCCCAAGGGGATTGGTGAATCCCCTTAGGTTGCCTATTTCTCTATTAGCATATGTACATTAAATTTGTGTCTGTTTTCTCCTACCCTTCCTCTCTCCATCTGTGTGCCTCATGTTACCTACTTCCAACATATATTCTAACTTTCAGGTATTCATTTTGTTAAACCATAAATTAGTTCATGGTCCATAGAAGTTACACCACTAGACTCCTACCCTAATATATCAAGACTTCTCTACTGCATCTCTTTTTTTTTATTTTATTTTATTTTTTGTGAACATACTGTATAGAGGGGTTACAATTACATGGGCAGGATAATGCGTACATTTCTTATCAAGCATTGCAGCCTCCTCCTTTGTTTACCCTTCACATCCCTTCCCAGCCTCCCCCCTACCCAATCCTCCCCCTTCCCCCTGCCCCACCAACTGTTGTAAAGCTCGTTTTCGACTTGACAACTTGTACTTCTCATTGTTGCAACAGGTCCACCTGTATCCTTAAACAACTGGTTTTTCCCCATCTCCTCCACAAGTTATACTGACATCAAATATAGTGAAAGCAGGGGTTATACTTTGGGGGAGGGACATACAAAGCAACAAAGAGATAATCTTATAAATGCGTTAGAAACAAATGCATGAAAGAAAAAAACATTAAAATACATATCTAAGGGTTCATTTTCCTAACATCACATTATCTGTCCTTTTCCGCTTGACTCATACATATACTAGATATTGCAAATAAGGGAAACCATGGGATCTATGTTTCTTTGGGCCTGGCTTACTTCACTTATTATAATTTTTTCTAAGTTTTTCCATTTCCTAACAAATGGGGCAATGTCATTCTTTCTGATGGAGGCATAGAATTCCATTGTGTATATATACCACATTTTCTTGATCCATTCATCTACTGAGAGGCATCTGGGTTGGTTCCATATCTTAGCTATGGTAAATAATGCTGCAATAAACATTCTACTGCATTTCTTATACTTTGGACAATTTGTGTATAACTGAATATAATCCTGAATATATTTTTATACATATTTATAATTTAGATTTAATTTCCACAAAAGAGAGAAAACACGGGCCTTTTGTCTCTGAGCCTGACTTACTTAACGTATTTTTCCAAGTCCATCCATTTCCCTGAAAATGACATAATATTCTTCCACAGAGAAGAATAAATTTTCACTATTTACATGTATTTGTACTTTCTGTAATCTTCAGAATATATTGATAATTCATTTTATGCAATTGAATAGACTAGCAACTATAGCTAATGGAATGAGTTTTTTCTCAAGTATTTTTTTTAGCTTTTATTCTATCTTTTTTTTTATTCAGACAATTTTCTCTTTTTGAAGGATTTGGAAAGTTACTGAGAGAATACAAGAGGTAGCAGAAATGGGGAATAAACTACATTAGAACAACTATGTAAACTCTCCAATGCCAAATATTTATCTAGGAAGTATACTGGCAGCTACTTGAAAAGTTAAAATACTTGTAGCAAGAACTTACTTACAGTTTTCTGATGAAAATTAATTTTAAATAATGGGGTAGCCGTGTGGAGAAGAAATCTTTATCCTAATGTATTCCTTTTATTTTAGCATATTCTCCTCAGGAAGCAAAGCTCCTCTTAAAAGTATGAGCTAACTTGAAATAAATGATGTAGTGTTTGAATCAATAATAGCATTTAGGACAGGGGAATATTTTTGATACTGTGTTCCATTTCTCATTTCAGTTTCTTAATGTGGACTCTTTGTTACTCCTGTTACAGAAAAATGACACAGACAATGACTGTCATTTACTGAATCACTCTTTGTGCTTATATGTAAACAATAAGGTAAATATTATTATTCATCACAACAATCTCATCAAGCAAATAATATTTCCCCTTTACAAGTGAGTAATCTAAGGCTAAATATGACTCTACTTCCACAAGGTCACACACCTAGTGTGTAGTTTATCTGAATAAGTGAAATAATTGAAAAAGTGATTGCTAAGTCTAATGTGTACACTGCTATGGGCAATGAGATAGGCCACTCATTTTTATCCCGTAAACAGAGGAATGGAAGAGGACAGGCAAAGCACTAGATGGGGTGGGGAGGGTGAGCAGATACTTCTGCTTTTGACCACCAGGAGTGAGCTTATTAGAGAAGTCCATCCTTTGTGTGCACATCTTACTGCCTAGGTGCTGTTCTCGACATTTCTGTAGACAATGTTGTAGAGGAAAACTGAAGAAATAGAGTACACCTTGCTGTGGCCAATTGAGGGGCCAGTGGCAATGGTGGCTGCAGTGAAAATTCCTTTGGCTTTAAATTCTGTTTGTAATAACTTTTGTGCAAAAACTTACCTGATACAACATTTTTAGATTGTGAGTGTCCATTGGACTTTATACCATGTAATGAGTGCCCTGTAAGTTTCTCCACTGATCTGACCTAGTCTCTAATCTTAAGTTGCAAGCATATTTCTTATTCACTATACCATTATTAGTTGCTGAAAATATCCCTACCTGTTTATTCACACTGTTTTAATCTCTAGAGTAGCACAACTCTGACAAAAATATAAATCAATTATATTGTATCTTCTTTTATTAGTAGTAGAGAAATACAAAAAGGTATACCCATTAGAAATTCTGTAAGTTTCTTTTAGCTGCAAGAATATTCACACCTGGGTGAATTTGCAGAGATTAGAAAATCCTGCCTCTCCCAAGTTCTGCTATAAAGAAGTCTAGTTATTGCCTTAGTTACAAAAGAATAGTTCTCTAAGTATTTCTAAATGTCCGGCTGGCTGCTCCAGCCATTCTCTTTGGAAGGCTCTTTGTCATCCTTATGCACATCCCTCTGGCATGCATGACCAGCTGCAAGCTAAACCCTGTGGAATAAGAATTCTTTCATCCTTTTGTGTGATGTGTTTCATTTTCAGAGTTTGGATGATCCTCTTCAGCAGCAGCAGCAGCAGGCATTGTTAGTTTCAATAGGCAGCCTGGGTGCACAAGAATAGTCATCATAGACAGACAGGCTCTCAGGTCCATCCCTTCATGCCATGGTGCTATGTTAGATCACTTTCCCCTGTTGGCTTAATGGCCAGAGAAAAGGAGAAACAAACTGTACCCAAAGGAATCCAATTAAAGTGCTTGAACTTCACTGACGTCTATTCTGTTGTTTTCTTAATTTCCTAACTTATGGTTAATTTTTCTGACCAGAAGAAAGGAATAGCATAAACAAGAAGGTCATGATTAATATCCTGTTTTGTTTATAAAGCTGTCAAAAGTTTATGTTATAACCTGAAAAACTATAGTATGTTCTAAAATTTTTATTTAGCTATTTTTTTCTCTCTTAATATTCTAACCAAAGCTACTTTCAGTACTCATTTATGTAACTGCTTGGCAACTAAAATTTTGTTTCTGTGTATAGTTCGGGCATTTTTTCTTTGAATCACCAACTGATCTCAATTGTATGCCTAGGATACTCTTTTATCTTTAAGTACCTGTATGAAGGAGTTACCATCCAACAAATTAGTTTATAAATTCAATATAGTACCTGTGATATTCTTTTCCTGGTCACTCAAGAACTCTGTTTACTTCTTTTTCTTTCTCTCTTTTTTTCTTTTGTAGCAGTTTGAACTCAGGCCATCACACATGCTTGACAGGAACTCTTATCAGTTGAGCCACATCACAGCAACTTAGCTCTCTTTTTCTATTCTATCATTGATGCTACTTTAAGTAGGAAAGTAATTTAGGTTTTATCTTTTGGTTTTCTTTGCTTAGGTGTTTCTTTTGTTGCTTAAGAGATTCAACCCAGGTCTTATAACATGCCCTACAAATGAGCAACAACCTCAAACCAAAATTTAGGCATTGAAATTTCAGCATTTTTTATATGACCTTAAAACTTTGTGTCTAAAATATAAACCTGGATTTTCAGTAGTAATGATAAGTATATGTCTTTGTCTGTGAACATGTACATATGATACATTTATATGTGATTGATAAGTACAGTATGTTTTCATTTACTTCATTTTGTATAATCTGATCATACATACATCTGTGAGATGAACAGACTGGTATTATTACGTTTAGTTTTTTGGACAAGGATTTTGCTGTTCCTATAGGTGAAGTGACTTACCCCACATCTAATAAATAGTAACATATTTTAGCCAGTAAAACTGGCTGAACTTGAACTTTTTTCCCATAGCAGGTAATATTTAACCTAGTGGGGAGAAAATTTGTTCCTTAAAATCTAGGTTTTTAATTTACTAACATTTAGTTTGGGTGTGAATGTGTAAGTCATGCTTTGATTAGATATGACCTTATATATTATTGTGTTTGTAGTAGAATTTTTTTGTGATTTTAGTTTTCAATTCTTGAAATTCTAATAAAAGATAAATAAGAGGGACTCTTCCAAGTCTGTGCATAGAATTTTGGTGTTATTATAAACCCCTACCAAATTAGTTTGAATTATAAATCTATTCCACCAAAAATCTGATATTCATGTTAAATAGTATTTTTTGATCAGAGAGTGAAAAGAATAAAGGTTAGAAGCCATTCCTTCTTCAGGATAGTAAAAACGAACAAATTAAAAAAACAGTACATTTCTGTTGTTAGTATTCTTACCTAGAATGATTTGTGTTTGTTTTCAAATTCGTTTATGTAGGTTGAGTGTGCAATTGTAATTTTATCACAGTTTTTATGATTGATGAAGTATGAGTGCATAATATAAAAGGTTATTGATTTTATGAAATTAAAGTTGAATACTTTGGAAAGACTTTTAAAAGACTTTTAGAGACTTTTGAAACAAATACCAGTTTAGATAGGTATGAGTTAGACAATTATGAAAGAGTGCCTGGCATACAGATAGAAGTTGAATGTAAAAAATTGGAAGGATCCTTGGCTGGGAATGTGGCTTAGCGGTAGAGTGCGTGCCTAGCATGCATGAACCCTTGGGTTCCATTTCTCAGTACCATGTAAGCAGAAAAAGCTGGAAGTGGTGCTGTGGCTCAAGTGGTAGAGTTCTAGCCTTGAGCACAGAGAGGCTCAAAGTCAGTACCCAGGCCCTGAGTTCAAGCTCCAGAACCAGCAAAATAAAAAAAGGAACATCCTTCAATTGGGTTACTTTCTAAATTCCTTTAACCTCCCACTGACTTTAAATAAACCCAAAGTATAAATCATAGATGGTCTATTATGGTATAGTTTAAGTAAAAATAAAAATGTGACTTCTGGACTTCACAGAAGTCCAGAAATTAGTGAGGCCTCTGTATCACGTGGTTGAAAATCACTATAAAGTTTCATATTTTAAAATTAAATAAACTAAATGTGTTAATTTATGTTGGCCCAATTCTATTTGATAGTATGCCTTTGTGTAATATTGGAACAGAAAGATAGCAATGTTATTTTTGAGTCTATGAGGACTAATGAGAAGTATAGTATAATATTTAGGCTAATGCCTGACATAGTACTAGAAGTGTTAGCTCTCATCAGTCATTGGCTCTGTCCTCCTCATCTTTGACATCATTATCAGCTGAGATCATTTGCTTGAAGACATATAACATATTAAAACACAATATTCTGAATCATTTTTGCCTAAGAATATTTTAGCTGTAAGATACAACTACTCTGTTTGGGTTAGCAGAGAGGTCTGACCATTTTCTATCCTCCAACTTGCTCCTTTTTTTTTTTAGGATTTATGAAAACAGGAATTTTGGCTATTACCACCTCTTCTCAGGAAATGACTAAAACTTTAAATTGTTTGTGAGACAGATATAAGTGAGAGCACTTGTCTCAGCTGAATCTCACTGGAACAATGGAATGCTTACTTAGCTCCTGCTTGAAACAAATCAAGATCCCGTCAATATGATTTTCACTGGAATGAGTTTTATCTAGATTTTATCTCTACACTGTCTTTCCTGTTCTTCCATTTCAAATTAATTGTTTCACCAATCTTAACTGTCCTCATTATTTTGGTCTCAGATGTTCTTCTGTATGTCCTTATTTGTTAACATATGTTCTTTTTAGCTCACATTTACATTCATTAATTTGCTGATTTAGATTACACTCATTTTGGCTCTATAGAGATAACAATTCCACAGTTTTCTTTAACTGAGTAAAAGGAAAATTCATTATGATCGTTCCATACATGCCTATAACATACTTTGACCAACTTGACCAACTCTGTTACTTTTTCATATTCTCCTACATATCTTTTTAAAACAAACTTTTGACAGGTTTCATTATTCTGTTTTCATAAATGGCATACAATGTACTTTTGTTCCATAGACTTTTTTTTTCTTGAGGGGTCCGGTCGTGGGGCTTGAACTCTGGGCCTGGGCACTGTCCCTCAGCTCTTCAGCTCAAGGCTAGCGCTCTACCACTTGAGCCACAGCGCCACTTCCGGCTTTTTCCTTTTTGCTCATGTGGTGCTGAGGAATTGAACCCAGGGCCTCATGCATGCAAGGCAAGCACTCTACCACTGAGCCACCTTCCCAGCCCTGTTCCATAGACTTTTAAAATTTGATGACAACTATAGAACTTAACTAGGCAGTTTACCAGAAAACATAGCCTTTAACACTGAATAATCAGGATAAGAGGCTGAGATCTGGAGGATCATGGTTCAAAGCCAGCCAGAGAAGAAAAAAATTTGTAAGATTTTGTCTACAAAGTAACCAGCAAAAGCTGGGCTGGAGGCATGCCTCAAGCAACTGGAACACTAGCTGAGCAAATATGAGCCCCTGAATTAAGGAAATCCTGTTATAAATCCTGGTATCTACATACAAATTTTCTGAGTGGAAATTATTTTAATTTGCAATTTTATCCCCAGCCAGACTGCTAACTATAAATCAAGTGAGAATGTACAAAAAGGCACTTTTTTTAGGGTACATGGTCCAACAATATACCTTCTGTGTTTACTTTTTCAGGTGTCATGCAAAGTATATACTATCTCTAAATGAGAGGAAACTGAAGAGAAAAGAGTTAAGGCAGAATTCAGGAACTGGAATGAAAATGAGTTGCAAAAGATGAAGAAAAGTTATGCATTGTTATTAAGAATATCTAGTATTTAGTTGGCTGAACACAGAAAACTCCAGAAAATGATGTTCTCATGTGACACAATTAGAATATGAGTTTAAGTGTACAAAAATATTAACTTAAGAAATTTTGTGTTTCCCTAGTGGACCTTGGGAATGGAGTTCCATAGCTCTAATATTAACCATAAGAAGGAATTTGTTACTCAATGGTAAAAAAGTATTTAAAATACACTATTTTGACTGAATAGTGCAGGATTTAAGGAAGGGAAATTAGTAGGTTATCCTAAAGTTTTTAAATCAAGAATGAGAATATAAACATTTAGAAATATAAACACTAGACTTACTTTGGAAAGTTTCTCATAGGATGAGAAATGGGACACAAATCTTTGTGTGTGTGTGTGTGTGTGTGTGTGTGTGTGTGTGTGTATCATGAAAGTATTTGACTGGTAAACTATACAGATGTATTGTTTTCAAAAACAAGAACATTACAAAAATTATAATCAAGTAAGAATCCAAGTACTATGGACAGAATATTTCCGTCTCCTGAAAATTCATATGATTAGTCCCTAATCCCCAATGTTAGCCTTAGGCAATAATTAAGTCCTAAAGATTGGAGCAGTGGCAATGCTCATCATCATTTGAGGATATAACAAGAAGAGAACTATATGCAAACTAGAAAGAGATCAATCATAGAGCCTGACTATGCTAGTATTCTGATCTGAAACTAGCCTGTCTTCAGAACTGTGAGAAATAAATTCTTGTTCTGAAAACAACCAGTTTATGATAATTTGTCATTTCAGTATGAATTGACTAAGGTATTAGTTATTTTGGATTTCTATTTTTTTTAGGTAGAAGAGTAACTTGGTAAAATGTACATATTTTAGTTAGTGAGAGCAATTATATTTATATGTTGACATTGCTGCAATTCAGACATTCTGTCCCTTGGGAGGAAATCTCATTTGAAAGCAGCTCCTCTTATCTCTGTAAGGTACACATGTTTGCACAGTAAAAGGAGTAGTGGGGAATCTAAACATTGTTGCTTCAATTTCCGATTTTATACATGTGTTCCAAATGAAAGAAAGACATTAACTATTGATAGCTAAGGAGAAATAGAAATGGAAAAAAACAAACTTCCATTTGATTTCATTGGTATACTCATAAGAAAGACATAAGACATTAGTAGTAAAGAATAGTTTCTCTACATTCTAACTGATCTTAAAATTCTTATTTTTTTCCCTATGGAAAACTTCACATGGCTAGTACATGCATTCTCAGAATGCTTTTAACTGTTTATTGACTCACTACCTATTTATGCATAGTTAATATAAAGCACTTTGTTGTGGGTTACAAAATATAGAGATTATATGATTTAGTGCATACGTTTCAAAATTTAGATTATCTTTCAATAATCTGAAGTATGCTTTGTCAAGTAAATAAGAGTATGAGTGTGCTCAAAATATCAAGTATCTTTCAAATTTTTAAATAAGAACTTCACAATAAAAACCTCAACAGCAAACAATGCCCAGAACAGGCCTGATAAACAAAAATGTTTAGCAGACATCTTCAAACCTTGTTGAATTTTTGGACGTTGAAGAGGCAGAGACCAAGGGAGAAAAGACAGTGAGATTCCCTCCTTTATGATTACTTTTAAACCAAGGACATTTCATGTTGAGAGAGAAGAAAGAAGAAAAAATGCCAAGATTTTTATCAAAGATTTATTTGTGATAGATTGTAGCTTATAAAGGTTTTCATTGGTAGAATGAGAGGGAGAAATGTTAAGTTTCAATGCTGATGCTTTGAAGAGTTTCCCTGTTGTTACAGCTGCTTGGGCAGGCTTGCTCAGTCATCAATGGTGCATTGTGACAATTTGCTCTCCTTCCCTGTTTCTGGTGGACAGTCTCCAGGCACTGAAGGGCAAAAAGACCGGCAAGGCTGGTAAATGGTGTAATAAAAGTTGTTGGACCAGTTTTGAGTCTGTATGTGTGAAATGAACGCTTAATGATAGATTCTGTTTTGGTGAGCCCAATATGAAGGTCAGAAAACACTTTCTGGTTAGTTAATAAAGATAAGTAAATAAATATACCATTTTTAAAAATTAATTTATTTTATTGTAAAGGTGATTATAGTTAAATGTCATGTAATGAGTGCATTTCTTTTTGACTAGTGTCACCTCTTCCCTAATTTTCTCCCAGTTTTTACCCTCTCTACTCCCTTCCCCACAGATCTTAAAGTTCATTTGCAACATAATGTCTGGTATCACTGGTGTATTTGTTCATCTTTTGTCCCATCATTTCTGTGCTCCCTTTGTCTTCCCCCAAACATACAAGACAAAATGTACAGAAATAAAAAAAAGTGACAAAGGAGAAAACCCCAAAACCCCAAAATAAAAACAAAAATTGAAATAAAAAAATCGTCTTGTTTCTATTTCTTGGAGTTCACTTTTTTTCTTTTTTCTTTTTCTTTTCTTTCTTTCTTTCTTTTTTTTTTTTTTGGTCGGTCGTGGGCTTGAACTCTGGGCCTGGGCACTGTCCCTAGCTCTTCAGCTCAAGGCATTGAGCCACAGTGCCACATCCTGGAGTTCATGTCTATAAACATCATTTTCAGTGGTCACATAACTATTGAGCCTTTGTGATCCTCTTCTAAGAATATCCTCCTTTGGTCTCACTGTATGAATGTTTAGAGTCCTATTTAAATTTTCATGGTTAGTGTATTTTTTTGTCTTTTACCATCCATTGTGTTTACTTATAGATTTGTAGGAATAGTCTAATTACTAAAAATGGTGAAAAACATTCAATCAATGTTTCTTTGTGTTTTGTTTATTTCTCTTAGGATATATATTTTATATGATCATTTTATGGCTTAAGATACACATAATTTAGTTTTTATAAGTAGAAAAAAACCCAATGTTTGTGCCGTAAGGGCAAAAATTAAGGATATACTTAAATGTAACAACTCTGCAGTATTTCCATTATAAAAGAAAGAATTGAATTTTATTGTTCATAGCATTTAATATGTTAAGTATACTCATATCAAATACTTTTTCTATTTATGAAAACTTGTCCCAGTTTTAAGCTCTTTCATGTTTTATAACAGTCCAGTTTACTTTTAAGAATCATTAACTTTTATGTCTGATTTTAAAATCATCTCCTACCAAGTAGATATGGCCATTACGTGGGACCTATGACATAATATTAAAAGAAGATAGAATAGAGAAGATGATGAATATTTTTTGCTCCTGTTTTTATTTGTGATGAATAATAACCTTCCAATTGAAGAGAAAAATGGAAATTAATGAACCATTTAATATGAGGACATTTTGGCAAATTTAAAATGAATGTCTACAGAATTGAGCAAATATTTTCCAAGAATGTTAATAACCATAACATAAACCTGTACACTAATGTAGTGTGTATTTTTCAAGGAATTTCCATTACATATTTTCACTGTCTTTTTGATCATTCTGAAAGGCAAGTAAGGAAGGTTATTCTGATGTTATAGTTGAGGAAGCAGACTTAGAAAAGCAAGCAACTAGAATTTTGAACAGTAGACTAAGACGCTTTTACTTTAACCATCATCATACCCTAAGTAGATGATCTCCATTTTAAGATATTTCCATTTGAAATTAAATAGTTTAAAAACCATCCAGTTATCTGTCAGAGTAACTGGAATCTAAAATCAAAGACTTTTGATTTTCTAAAGACTTTTGTAACTGAATGTGCTAACTTTCACATATAGAATTGCAAGCTACAAAATAATATATGATGCAAGTTAATCAGATGTTTTAAGATAAAAGTAAAAATGGATTCTGTAATCTACAGAGTAAACTTTATCTACTTCAGTGTTCTGAAATGAAGCATTGTATACAATATTTGACAGCATCTAGAAACAAAGTTGATTTCCGATAGGCAGATCATTATTTTACCAACATTCTAGTGTCATACTAATCTCATTTCATCTTTTCTGTAAAGCTAACTAGGTTGTTAGAGAAGAAAATGTTACAAAGGTATTTTAGCTGATGCAATGATACAATAATGTCAGTAAATTTAGGTAGGCTCATATTTGGTAAATCTCATTCAGGAAATCATATTTGCTTTCAATTACTTAGTCACACCTACTAAATACAAAGTAATTTATACCCATCGTAAGTTTGCTTTCAAAGAGAAAGTAAATAAATGAAGTTTCTTCCAGATACATTAGCTATAAAAAAATAAGTAAATACTCTGTGACAATTATCTTAAAATAATATGTCCCTACTTAGATCTAGAGAAAGCTTGTCACTGAGGAGTTAGCATTTTAATTAGATTTTGAATTGTGTTCAGGATTTGTATATGAAAAAATAGGGGAAAGGTTTATAAATGTAGTTAGCATCTTTGTGTACTTTTTCTGCCATTAACACAACATTCCTCTTGTAGAGTCTAGATTATAATTTTTACTTAAAAATTATGATATGAAGTTGGACATTGGTGGCTTATACCTGTAATCTTAGCTATTCAGGAGACTGAGATCTAGAGGATCATGGTTTGAATCCAGGCCAGGTAGAAAACTCCATGTGACTGGATCTGAAATTACCCAGAAATAAGCAAATATATAGATGAACTGGGCTGGAAAAAATGGCTCAAGTGGTAAGTGTTAGCTGTGTACAAACAAGCTAAATGAGAGCAAAAGGCCTTAGTTTAAATCTTAGTATTTGCAAATAAATAAACTCAGTTAGTCCAGGATTTTATATTAGCCCATTTACCCTTAGAGCTCAATACAATCAGAAAAATGGGTGTTAAGAGGAAAATGCTTAAGTAGTAATTAATAGACTATTCAAAATGCCAAAGGATAGTATTGAGTGACACTTTAACTTTGTGGTCTCCTTTACCATTTTTACCTATCAGTGATTTAGATGAGACAATAAGGAATTACTATATTATTTTCAAATATTCAATGATAAATCTCCATGATTTATTTAAATGTACTAATATTATAACCAAGAAACATATGAAAGACATGGTTCTTAAAAAGAAAACCAGAAATTTGTATGAGTCAATAGAGACATAAATTAAGAGCAAACTAAAACATATTATGTTGTGTTGAAAAATTATATGTTTAAAATTTTGATACACTTTTCTGTCCATGATAAAACTAAGGCTTGAAAGGACCAAAGTGATCTTGGAGTTCTTAGTCTGTCAAAAGAGTGTCTTAACAATTTTTAAACAAATTTTAAGGAAATCAACAAAATTCAGCATTGAATAACAAAGAAAACAAGTTGGAAAATGTGACATGTAACCATGAGAAAATTCATATTGTAATCATGCCTAAAAATGACAGATAATAGAATGTGGGAAAAAAAGATTTTTTTAATGAGTATTGGTTTAAATGAAAATATGACTATGATGAGAGAAATGAATGATATAAAAAATTACTCCAGACTCAGTGTCTTCAAAAAACTAAAATTGTTTCTATTTCTGTAAGTAAAAGTATTTGTAAGTCATTTCACTCAATAGTTCTTTTTCAGGTTGTAGTGGAAGAAGTTGTATAGGACAGCAGATCTGCTTCCAACATGGCAACTGTTGTGGTTATTGGTAGTAAACCTTATTCCCTAGCTCACTGGAGAAAGTGTCTGTTTCTTTTTGCAGTGGCCTCTCTATAGCCTACCGTCACTCTCAAATCAGAAAGGATAAGGAGGGAGAGAGGGAGAAAAGAGGTAGAGAGATGGCAAAGAGGTAACGAGTTAAAATGTCTAAAATTGCTATATATATTTATCTATACATATATTAATCATAAGAGAGGAAAATTTAAAAAACCAGAACCTGTTCTGTTCTTAGGAAACAAATGGAATGTGGTATGTTATGGGGAAAATGTAAGTTCCTGCTCATGTTTCTGATTTCTACAAGTTCTCAGAGCTAGGCTGAATATCTTTATCATGAATTAGCATGAGAAAAGAAGCAAGTTATAATAGCTGTTGTAAATAGAAGCTACATTTTCTGGTACCTCTAAATTATTATATAAGTAAATTGTTGTTATGAAAAGTTTGAAGCACTAAGAAAGTTTAACGTGATTATGAAAGGTATAGTTAACTCTAGTAATATTATCTTTCTAGAAGCCAACCTGGGAAGTATTCCTGATTTTTTGTTTATTTATTCTTATTGTTTATTTTAGGGTTTATATAGATCAGAATATCAAATCAGTTCTGTACAATTCAAGTAATTGTTTTCAGGATAATAGATAACATTAAATACCAATACTCCTGTCTTGAAAATTATGCCTTGTTAATCTTCAATTCAAGTATATAGAGAGAGTCATTACTCTCTCTATATTGTAGTATTGTAAAATATTGTAGTATTCCTGTAGAATACTTGATTTGGAAAAGATTTGTGGTTGGGATCTAATGTTGCTATTGAATAAATAAGAATTGTGAAATAACCCATATAATCCCTCTTTGAGTTCTTCTTTTTTTAATAAAAGAAAGTTTGAGAAGCTCCTAAACTTGCTCAACTTCAGAGCTTAATTAATAAAGTTAAGGTATAATTATGCTATATGACTTCTGGTTATTTTATCCCTTCCTAGGAACAACACATTGTAAAGAACAACCTATGTTGAAAGTTGAAACATTGCTTTTTATTGCTCTCAGTGAACAGATCATTTGATATTTTTATCTTGATAAGCAATATTTTCCATCATAGTTATTTCTCTGTAGTTTTTTCTTCACAAGTTAACTCATAGTATTTATGAATAGGGTATGTGAAAAATATTGCACATTTCAATGCCTGACATGTAGGGTATGTGAAAAATACTGCATATTTCAGTGACTGATGTGAAAATTCTGAATATTTAATTTTACAAAGCAGATATTTACTAATGGGAGACAATGAATTAGGATGGTGCCTACAGAGTAAAAACTAATTTAAACAATGTAATGTGAAAGCCCAATTTAATTAAAAATTTAATTGTTGGTAGTTTATGGGAAAATGTGTTTTATGCAGGTTGGTTTTATAAGCTTACCACATGTAAGCTAAACAAAAACATTGCAACATATACCAGTACTGACAGATTCTCTCAGTCTTTTTTAAAACTTACTTGTAGTATTATCATTTTTTACCGTATAGAAATTAGATTCAGAATTTAAATATAACGAACTGTTTTTAAAAGCATCCAGATAATACAATCATAGAGAAAACACTATTCATATAATTTTTATTATACTCATATAATAAATTTTAAATTATAGGATGAATAAATATAATGAAAGGAAAAAATATGTGGAATCTCATCAATAAGTATGACTTAACCTACAAATATTAATGATATATATTTATTTACATTCATCAAATAAAACAGAAACATATCTTTTTTTTTCTTAGAAACACATATCTAAGCACTGGGAAAGTACTCTTGCTCAGTATTCCATATAAATGAGAAATAGATAACATGGCTGGCTTCATCTGTTTACCTCTTAGCGTATGAACATTTTGCCATTCTTTTATTTTTCTTTCTTTCTTTTTTTTGTCGGTCGTGGGCCTGAACTCTGGGCCTGGGTGCTATCCCTCAGCTCTTCAACTCAAGGCTAGCGCTCTACTACTAGAGCCACAGCACCATTTCTAGCCTTTTCTGCTTATGTGGTGCTGAGGAATCGAACCCAGGACCCCATGCATGCAAGGCAAGCACTCTACCACTGAGCCACCTACCCAGCCCCCATTTTGCCATTCTTTTTTTTTTTTTTAAATTGTGAAAATACCGTACAGAGGGGTTACAATTACATGGGCAAGATAATGAGTACATTTCTTATCAAGCATTGTTGCCTCCTCCTTTGTTTCTCCTTCCCATCCCTTCCATCTCCCCCCTTCCCCCGCCCCCCCCCCCCCCCCCCCCCGACAAAGTTGTAAAGTTCGTTTTTCCACATAAGGACTTGTACAACTCATTGTTGCAATGGGATTCTTAATAGTTCTAATATTTCATGATACTTTTTAAAGAACTATATGATGGCATACAAAACTAATTCATCCATTTTCTGTGGTGTGGAAGTTAAAAAAAAAAAAACCAGCAAAGAAATGAACAAACAGCAAGCAGTTTTAGTGGTAAAGAAAGAAGTAAATCTATAATGGGTTTATAGAGAGAAGACATAGAGTCTACAATGTGTAAAACTTATTACAAGATAGAATAAAAGCAATAGTTCTCTTGTTTGGGTTTCACATGAAAACAGGACAAACTTTGTTTTCAACATAGTTATCTGTATTAAGAGTCTTTAGATGAATCTGAGGTTTAAATTTCAGTATCATCACCACCTCCCCCCCCCCCAAAATAAAAGTCTTCAATACCTGGAAAGATCACTATATTTGTAAAGGTTCCTTTTGTAGGACAAGATGGCACTGATAGTCAGAGGAAGAAATGTTAAGGGCTCTGTGGGAAAAGAAACAGTTTGTTCAACAGCATGGAGATTAAAACAAAATGTATCAGGTCCATGGGTCTGTAAACAGTTCTGTATGGCCTGCAATGTTTGCAGGCCATTCAGAACATCTGATGATAGTGTATATGCTATACATGTGAAAGATGATGAAGTTGTAGAGGAAAGCTAGAACATTCACAGATGACTGTAAATCCTTTTTAAGATTGAAGTCTTTAATAAATACTCCTTTGTAGATCATCCAAACATTACTATTTAAGATAAATGTTAAAGAAATGCTCATTTTGAGTGTAAATAAAAAATTTTAAAAGTCACATCTTTATAAACAAAGGACAGATCATTGTTTCCACTTCCTATGTGTGTGCAAGGAAAGACTGATGGATGACCTTTCATGGTAGTCCTTGCATAAACTTTGTGAGAGAAGCAGTTGTGAATTTGATTTATTTTATGAAGCTTATGGTTACTTTGAAATGTACACAGTAATAATCACCTCAACATTTGTTTTAATTCAGCCTGATTATTTATCTACCTGAAGTGACAGACCCTTCTGTTGGGATATTATTATGATTATCATTCTGATTTATCAATATAAATTGTATGAATGCAGGACCCTGACTTTGGCACAGGATTTAAACCATATCAAATAGGCAGCTCCTGAAATCTCAAAGTGGGATTTTGTATAAATTTCTTTCTTTTTAAACTTTTCTATCTTGGGCAAACAAATTCAAGAATATATAGTCAATAGGATATAAAAGTATGTATATGTATATGAGTACCATAAATAAACATATATTTATATTATGTTAAATTTGTGTGTGTATGCTCTGAGTAAGAACAGATTAGTATTAGATATAGAAAATTATGTGAACCCTTAGTAAGTGTTTAGTTTTTTTTATTCCAACATTATAATCATCTAATTCTGGGATCAAGGAAGCATTAAAACCTTAGATTTTCATGTAGAGAAAGTACCATGAACTCTTAATTGTATCATAATATTGGGCCAATATTAGAAATTTGCTCAGAACCAATTAAATTATCAAGCTGATTTATTTGAATTGAGTAGATTGTTGCCATGTTCTCTTATAGATGCAGATTCTTTGTGTTTCTACAAATTTCCTTAAACTATAATAAATTCGACTATATAAAAACTACAGAAATAACAAGTCTGTTCTTTTGAGTGCATTTTAAATTAAATTTGCAACATGCATTACACAAGCAAATTCAACAGAGCAGAGAAGGTAGCTTTTCCAGTGTAGTATTTGTTTACCACCCAAACATGTAGAAAATTTTTATTTGGAGCAGAAATACCTAGTTCTTGAAAAGAGAATCCCTTATAATATACCTTTAACTGATAGAAAAATCTTATTTTAATATTATTTACAAGCACTGCAGTAGAAAAATGTAAAGAAAATGAAAAGTACCTATTGGTTTTGAAAGAACCTGCATATCTATATACTTCATTTTCCTTGATTCTACCTCTAAGCCTCCTAAAATTCTTTTTTAAAATGTGCTTTTAAGTTGTGCTACTATGACTACAGTGTATGGTTCTTATGGGTGGAGATTTACATAAGAGTTTGTAGTTTCAGGTGCCCCACACGTACTGAGTTTTCTGTTGTATGATGAACATTTAGGAAAAAAGCCTACTGAAATGGTGTTTTCTGGGTAATAGTATAATATTCTGTTATGGCTGGTTGAGCTATTACTGCAAATAGAATCTTTTGCAGCTCCAACCAAGTCACTTAATACTGAGGGAGCACACATTTAGGATTTTTGTATAAATAGGATTTTGTATATAGGACTAGTCTGTGCATGTGATTATGATTGACATTTTCTTTTGTAATTTTTTACAATAAGATATTTAGAAAAACCATGCTTCCTAGTTGCAGGTAAAGGAGGATCATTTATGATGTGTTTGGGATGTTATTATTTTAAAGTTTCTTAATTATATCGAATTGTATTCTTATTTTTAGTGAAGACCTACCTTTGCTTCTCTGTGCATCATCTATCTGAAAATGTCTCTGTTTTGTACTCTATTGTCCTGTTCTTATTTGGAGTCCCTTTTGTGCATTTCTGGGTCTTAAACTCAAAGCCTGAGGTGTTGTCCTTTACCCTTTTTTTCTCTCCCAAGGCTGGTACTCTACCACTTGAGCCACACCTCTATTTCCAGTTAGCTTTTTGGTGGGTAAATGGAGATAAACGTTCCATGGGCTATCCTGCCTGGGACAATTTGAACTACAATCCTCAGATCTCAGCTTGCTAGTATTACAGTCATGAGCCACCAGCCACCCGGCTCATATTTTCCTTTATAATAACATTTCTATAATTGTTGTCTATGACTCTTACCAAATAGTCCCTGATTTTTGATGGTTTTAGAGACATATTACAGAAATACACTATATGTATTATGTAAATAGCATAGTGAAATCTACCAAAAAACTGTTTTAAAAGAGGGAAAGAGCGGGGGCTGGAGGAGGGGGGTAAGAAAACAATATAGATGGGGTAGTTTGATCAAAGTACATTGTATGCAAGTGTAAGTATTACAACAAAGTTCCTTTGTACAATTTTTGCTAATAAGGAATCTTAAAATAGTTTTGGTAACTTTATAGAAAGGCAATGAAATAATTTTATTTTCACAAACTTTTATGCTTAAAGTTTACATATATTCTACACAGTGTCTCAACAAATAGGTTGAACAGAACACAGTATGTTTTGGCTAATGCGTTTTGGTATAATTTACAGATTGTGTATATTAATCCTTGAATTGTTCACTGTCACTTTGGAATTACATTCCCAATTCATAAAAATATATCAGTAGTTAGTTAGAATCATTTTTTTCTTTTTTCTGTCGGTCATGGGGCTTGAACTCTGGGCTTGGACCTGTCCTTGTGCTCTTCAGCTCAAGGCAAGCGCTCTACCGCTTGAGCCACAGTGTCACTTCCAGTTTTCTAGTGGTTTATGGGAGATAAGAGCCTCACGGACTTTCCTGCCCGGGCTGGCTTTGAACCGTGATCCTCATTTCTCAGCCTCCTGAGTAAGTTAGATTCATTGACACATAAAAATATTGGGGAAATTTTCAACTAAATAAATTCTGTTCATAGTAGCAAAACTGAAATGAGCTGAGATGCTCAACAACTAATAAGTGGATAAATAAAATATTGTATATAACTTATCCAAGTCTCATTTTTCATGGTGTTTTAAAATATTTATGATCTATGTATTCTTTTTTGGTTAGTTGAAAATACTGATAAAATATGGGAAAGATGTATGTTCTTGGTGAAAATCTCATGGATATTATTCAGTTTGCAAGAAGTAAATTTAGGGCGTTTGTCTTGTTTGGATAACTGTATCTTGCTTAATATGCTTTCTACCACAATGATATATAATTTTAGTTTTTAATCTAAGTAGAAAATTTGAAATGTTTTTGTAATAGGTATGGACATATATCCTGAACTGAAGAAGGTCATTCAACATCAGACCTAAAGGATTCAGGGGAGGAAGCTGGAAGCAAGAATATTTAATTGTTTGGAATATACTCAATAAAAAGATTTTTTTTAACTTTAGGAAAATATTTTCATTTGATTTTAGACTCACTATTGACAGACTCCATGTTTTTAGTCAGCTTTATTTTTCAGATTTAAGTGAAAATTTCTTTTATATTTGACAGAATTCAGCTGCTACTCTGCAGATGAACTTTTTCATAAGTTTCTATATATCGATTTTGTCATGTCTTATCTTTCATAAAGTATGAATATAATGTGTTGAAGTTGATTTTTTTCATTACTGATTGCACACAGTTAAATAAATAGTTTCTCTTCTGATCTCTTCTTTGATCTCTTTCTTAACTAAAAGTATAACATAAAGTAAACAGGTAGGTTGAAAAAAGTCCTGGGAACTACTATACATCTACAATGAGAATCTAAAATAGTATAGCTGTTATAGAAAATAGTATGACAATGTCTCAAAAATTTAAATAGAATTAATGTATGATCCAGTAATTCCATTCACTGATTAAAATATATTTACTGGCTGATAAGTAAAACATATAAATCGTAATATTAGTATAGCAACATATTATTTTTTTTTTCCTTTGGCCAGTTGTGGGGCCTGAACTCTGGGCCTGGGCACTGTCCTTCAGCTCTTCAGCTCAAGGCTAGTGTTCTACCACTTGAGTCACAGCACCACTTCCAGCTTTTTTCTGCTTATGTGGTGCTGAGGAATCGAACCCAGGGCCTCATGCGTGCAAGGCAAGCACTCTACCACTGAGCCACCTTCCCAGCCCCATAGCAACGTATTATGTTTCTATATATGCCTTACAAAAGGTATGAATCAGTTTAAATATGTTTTTCACCAAGTATTAGTCATTTCTTTATAGTAAGTGTATTAAGGATCCTTCATCCTAGCTCTTTGAAATCTTTGATATGGTATTATTATCTATAGTTAGCTTACTCTTCAGTAGTATACTAGAATTTCTTCTACCTAAATATCCACTTATTAATCCCTTAGTAGATATTGGATAGTAGATACTGGATTTTTTCTGTTATTTTGGTAGGTTTTCTTTTAACTTGTATCTTTTAATGAATAGAGATTTTTCCATGAATTCTAGTTTATGTAGTTTTGTTCTTTGTGCTTTATTTATTTATTTATTATCAAGCATTATTGCCTCCTTGTTGTTTCCCCTTCCCATGCGCTTTATTTTTAATTTTCTAAAAATTTTATTGTCAAGGTGATGTATAGATAATGAATACATTTCTTGTCGAACATTGTTACCCCCTCCCTGTTTTTCTTCCACTTTCTCTCTCTCCCAAGTTCCCACCCCCCAGTTGTAAAGTTCATTTCCAACATAGTGTCTTGTGAGTGTCGCTGTTGGATTGGTTCACCCTTTGTCCTTTGTCTCACCTTTGTTGCTACCCTTTCCTTTCCCAAATCAGACACAGAGTATGTCATATTTACTGAGTAATCAAGTATTGTATAGCTTTTATCTTATGTTTTCTTCTGATCATTATATAGTTTTAGATCTTCCATTGAGCTCATTAATCCTCTTTGAATTACTTTTTGCACATAGTATTAGGTAACAGTCTAAGTTTATTCTTTTTATTGCAGATATCAAGTTCTTCCAGGATCATTTATCAAGAGAGGTTTTTTCCCCCTAATTGAGTGGTCTTGATACCCTTTACAAAAATTCATTTAAACATATATAATAGGATTGGTTTTGAATCTCTTCTACTTCGTTGGATGGCTTATGTCTGTCATTATACCAATACCAGACTGTTTTGGTTGCTACAGCTTTACAGTAAGTTTTGAGATTAAATGAGTCCTCTGGCTTAGTTATTCATTTTCAGCATTGATTCTGCAATTTGGTATCATGTGAGAGTTCTTTGAGTTTTAGGATGAGTTTTTCAATTTCTAGAAGAAAAAAGTTCATTGAGATTTTATAGGAATTGCATTAAATTAAATTTTGAGTGATAGTGACATCTCCATAATATATAGTCCATCCATTGATGGATTATAAGCACCTTATTTTGTTTCTGAAATGTTTTGTAGTTTTTATTGTACAAGTCTTGTACTTCCTTTGATGAGTCAGTTCCTAAATAGTATGTTTTTGAGAGTATTATACATGGAAACTTTTTATTTTCTTTTTAGATTTTTGAAAGTGCTGAATTTTTGTCTGTTTTGTCTGTTAAATATCCAAATATTTTGCCAAATTCATTTATTCTGTCTCTGTGTCTGTCTCTGTCTCTGTCTCTCTGTGATCTTTTGGATCCTTATTAGCATGAATAGACATACTTTCTTTTTTCTTCTCCTGATTTGGATGTTTTTAATTTGTTCATCTTGACTAATTGCATTACTGAAGACTGTACAGTTTTAGTGAAAAGAAATGATGAAATGTGTAGACTTGTTTACGCTTCCTAATCTTAGAAAATTTTCAGTCTTTACCACTGTGTATGGTGTTAGGGATGAGGCTTGCAGATATAGCATTACTAGGTTGATGGAGGGAGCATCCTTCTATTATGACTGTTTTGACATTTTTTTTTAAATGTCGTGGATGGATGTTAAAGTTTGTTAAATTGTTTTATGAATTAATTGAGATGATTGTTTAGAATCTCCTTTTTATTGTCTTAATGCTTTGTAGTTCACTGATCAATTTTACTATGATAAATTGTATGTTTCTTAGATAAAACATTTTTCATTATATTTAGGTGTTTTCCTATTCTCTTTATTATTTCTTTTGAATCCCTTTGGTTGTTTAAGAACATGTTTGCTTAATTTACACTAATCTATGATGTTTTGTCTATTTTCTTTTGTTTTGTCTTTTAATTTGTGCTAAAAATTTTATAAAATATATTTTTGAAAGATAAACACTATCAAACACACCCGGGAAGTCATGATTCTTATCATTGGTTAATTTAGCTTATATAAACAATTTAATTTTTTCCACATCCATAGAAAGCTCAAAGGAAGACAATTCTGTCATGATATTATGACACGAACTTATCTTTTGATGAGGGTTTAAGAGCAAGCAGTCTGATGTACTCAGGGTTGGATAGCATGCCCTGATTTTTGTTGACTATGACCTCTAAAACTTATTATATTTGAGCCCACTTAATATCAAGCCACCTAATGGAAGCACATTTTTTCCACCAAATCATTTTGTACTAATTCAGTACAATTTTGCCCATTTAATATCAATTGACACTAAACGATTTCCTGTGCAATGTCAATTGAAAATCACTGATTTCCTGCTAATACAGCACTTAGTGTCAATTTCTTTGTTCAGCAAAAGCATTTTTTCAATTAACTACACCATATAATTTTTTGTTTTTAGTTGTTTGCATGGACTGTCTGATAATAGTTTTGTGAAACAAAGACATAAGGAGAAAAAGATGACTTTCTTCTTAGCATTAAATAATTTACTTCTTATGATTCTGTTTTCCATGTATAGATAGGTGATCAAGTATCTTACTGAAAAAAGAAATACATCAACTAATGTGGTAGTAAATTGATATTACATAAAATAGATTTGCATGTTTTTCAAAATTGTAATACTAAAATATATGTAAAAAGTATTTCAACGCTGGGCGCTGGTGGCTCATGCCTGTAACCCTAGCAACTCAAGAGGCTGAGATCTAAGGATAGCGGTTCAAAGCCAGCTCAGGCAGGAAAGTACATGAGACTCTTATCTCCAATAAACCACTCAGAATACCGGAAGTAGTGCTGTGGCTCAGGTGGTAGGGTGCTAGCCTTGAGCTGAAGAGCTGAGGGACTGCGCCCAGGCCCAGAGTTCAAACCCCACAACTGACAAAAAATAAAAAATTAAAAGTATTTTAACAAAACCCTTAATAATTCCTTAATTTAGTTCAAAAGATCTACTAGATAATTAAAAGTACCCTTATTTTGTAATTGAATGAGTTTTTAAAAAAATTCTCTTAAAAAATGAGTCTACTATTACTGTTTCATTGATAACTTCTGGATTACAAGAAGCACAGCTTACACAGTTCTTATTAGTTAAAATCAAATTTATTTACCAAGTGTAAGTATTTCTATAATAGCCTATACATATTTATCATTCTGGATGATCATTAGTAAAGGAGAAATTTGGTGATAACCCTCTCTGTCTTCCAGAATAGTGAAATATATAATGATTCAAGGCTATAAATAAAATTTGTATATATTGAAATTTATGAAAGGACTAGTCTATCCAAACACACGAAGGAATACTTAACCTAGAAATAGTGTAGCCCATTGCATCATAGTACTCAAAATTTATGAGAGAAGATAGTAATGTTTGAAAATAATAGCAATAAAGTTAAAGTGACAGTTTGGGAGACACTCCTTATACCATGGGAAAGATCAATATATACTTACAATACTCATTAAGTAGCATCCTAAAAGAAACTTCTGATATTGAGAAAGAGGAAAAAATGAACTTTACTGAATTATTATTTCTTGCTAGTTATGGTGGTGCATGCCTGTAAGTGAAGCACTTGGAAGGCTGAGACAGAATGTTCAGGAGGTTTGAAGTCAGCCTTCACTGTATAGAGAGTTCATGGTCAGATCGAGCAGCACTGTGAGATCCAGTCTCAAAAAAAATTTCAATATGTCTTTCAGAATTCATTTATAGTGTTTGATCATTCTATGTTTTGCCTGGACGTCTATTGATGTTAGCTTCCATTAGTTGCATTTCAGCAGTACTTCAAGCTTCTACTTTCTTTAATATGTATTAGTTGATAGTACCAGTAATAGGAACAGATGGAGAAGTAAAATATTACCAATTCTCTGAAAACCCTAAGCATAGGGGTGGAGCAATACACCTACACAGAAAATATTAATTTATAGCCCTAATTTGAAAGTGTGAACAGTGGACTATGGCAAAGGAAGGGAAAGTATTTCCAGCCTGGCAATTTAGGATACTTCCAATGCCTAAAGAGATGTCTGAAATCATTCTTGAAAGTTGAATAGAGATAATAGTTAAATAAGAGAAGGCTGACCTTTTTCCAGATAAGATTGTATAAATAAAGATATAGAGATTATAAGCTACACATTTTATATATATACATATGCATACACACATACATATATATATAGATATATATATATATCTATATATATACTTTTACAAACTTGTAATTTTACTTTGGATACTGTTTTCTAGCATTTTTAGAAGTATATTTATTATTTTTCCAAGTCCTCAATTATATTTCATAGGACATTATTTTAATTTGTTGCATAGTATTTTGTCTCATGTTGCAGATTTTCTACATTTAGTTAGCCTTTTAATTTTGTTTGTTTTTGCTATATAGACCTTTTCATTTTTATGTGTTCAAATTCACTATCTTAAAAATCTATTACATTTTATTTTATGCTTTCTTCCTTTTTTCATGCTTAGGAAGACCTTCTCCAGCTGAAAATGAGATAAAAAGTTCTCATATTTGCTTCAATTTCTTTTATGGTTTCATTGTTTACATATAACTCTTTAAACCATCTGGAATTTTATTTTGACATACAGTGTGAGATAGGCTCTAAATTTACTGTTCTAAATATTTAACCAGTTGTCCCAGCACCATCAATTGAAAAATCTATGTTTTCCCCACTGATTTGAAATGCATTATTTATCATATGCTAAATACTTAATTTACAAATGTGGTTGTCTCTTGTCTTTCTATTTGATTTTCAGCCTTCTATTTTTCCATTTACATTTCTAGTAGTTTCTGTGTTCTTTATCTGGACTGTTCTTTATCTGTACTATTGTAATTATTGTGGCTTTTACAATTCATTTGAAATTTACTATAGTTTATAGTTTCCTTCTTTAATTTTCATCTTATTCTTAATCATATAATCTTTCATGAGAACTTAAGAATCTTTTAATCAAGCCAGACCCAACAAAACATAGGCTCCATGGTTTCACTCATTTATAATAATTAGTATATGTCTCTGATAGTCCTAGCAGAGGATCACAAGAGCTCAGTAGCTATGTATATATATGACCACACAAAATGATGCTAATCAAAATAAACTCCAAGATATGGAAACAAGAGGTCTTTTTTTTGTTGCTGACCTTGTCATCAATGTACTGTATCAAGTTCTTTGTATTTTATTTTATTCTTTTTTTGTTTTACTTTTGGTTTATCCCTGGTAGTCACTGTTTTTGATTTTGGTACCCTGCATCTTGTATATACTTTTATCTGACTTGGGGAAGGGAAGGGGAATAACAAAATGGTGAAACAAGGACAAAGGATGACTCAATGCGACAATGATACTCACAAGACACTATGTTGGAAATGAACTTTACAACTTTGGGAGATGGGGGGAATAATTGGGGAGAAGGGATAGTGGGAGAAAAACGAAGGAGTGGGTAATAATTTTTGACAAGAAATGTACTTATTACCTTAATTACGTAACTTTAACCCATCTGTACAACACCTTTACAACAAAATAAAATATTTTAATAAAAAAGTTATCATTCCTGCCCTGTCTTCAATTTCATTGGAGTTCTGCAAAGGGTTGCATTAAATTTATGAGTTATTTGGGGGATAACTGGCATATATGTTTCTCATCTGAAAAAGATTTAATATATTTGAGACTTTTTAGTCTTTAGAAAAAATTATTTCCACATGGCCCAAAATTTCTTCATTTTAACTTTTATTTTGTCTCATTGGTAATAATATATCATATTTTTCTCTTTTGTATTTCTATGTGATTGTCTTGGTAAAAATGGAATAAGCTTTGTGTTTGTGTATGTATGCATTAGGTAAATATATATACTAAATAAGTGACTTGAATATATATGTATCTTTTTGAGGATACCAATATGTAGTACTACATAGATATATGATAGATGATTGATAATAGATAGATTATTGATAAATAGAAACAAAACAAGAACTCACGACTTCTCTTACTAGTTCTAATAGTTTCTTGGTTATTGTGAATTTTATCTCCTTGAATAATGCTTCTGCTCTCATATTTCCAATTCGTGTTATTTCTTTCTAGTATTACTAGAAATTCCAAATAATAGTTATACATTTAAAAGATGATAAATTATAATTTAAAAAGTATGGTAGTCAACTTTTATCAGATGCATTCTCAAAATGTTTTTCTCCTATATAATACCTTTGTTTGGCATATGAATTTGTCATGTTACAGGTGATATTAATAAATACCTTAATGATGAACCATTTAAAACTTTTCAGTGTAAATTTAATATATTGTTTTAGTAATAATTTCAGTGTTTTGGAACCTTGAAAATGAGAGGTCTATGTAAATACTGTAAAAGAAATACATGCCACATGTTGGCATGTTTTCTAGTACAGCCAAATTTTAAAAAGCAAAAGAAACAGGTACAAAAAACTTACAACTGTTATGCAATATAGTCAGATTATTATTATTTCAATGTTATTAACATAAAATATTAGTGAGACATTTTAGAGATTTTGTAGTAAGTTCTAAAATCTGGATTCTTTTTGTATTTTCATTCCATTTTAATTCAAAATAGCCTGTTACAGTATTCAATAGTCTCCCATACTATTCTGTGAAGTCATATGACAAGGTTTGTATTAGCTCTTAGAATGTGAACTTAAAAACCTTGTTTTTATATTATGCCAAGAGTTTATTTTGATTCTTTATTTTTATTCTTGAAAGGTTAGCTGAATTATCCTTTGAAACGGACATATTGGATATTAGCCAAAAGATGCAAAACTTCAATGTGATTGAAGAAATTCCTCCCTTTCCCTTTCCCTTCCCTTTCCCTTTCTTTTCCCCTTGCCCTTTCCCTCTCCTTTCCCTTTCCCTATCCTTTTCCCTTTGCCATTCCCTTTCCTTTTCCCTTTCCTCTTCCCTTTCCTTTTCTTTTTTTCTTTCCCATTCCCTTTACCTTTATCTTCCCATTTGTGCTAGTGCTGAGGCTTGAACTTCAGGGCCTGTCATTGAGCTGTTTTTTGTTTGTTTTGGTTTTGGTTTTGGTTTTTTGTCCCCCCACCCACCAACCTTTTCTCAAGATTAGTGCCTTGCCACTTGACACACCCACAGCTCCATTTTGGAGTCTTTTGGTAGTTTATTGCAGGTAAGTCTCATGGACTCACCTGAATGGGCTGGCTAAGAACTGCAGATCTCAGCCTCCCGAGTAGCTAGGATAACAGATGTGAGCCATCTCTGCCTGGCTTAGTGAAGAAATACTTTCCAGCAATCTATTATTCAGTGTGGTAACTATATGTAATAATATATTGTACACCAAAAAATACTAAGAGAGTAGATGTAAAGTGTTCTGATTACAACAATGAGACACTATGTATCTATCTCCTAAATTTAATCACCCTACTATATATTTTTAAACATTATGCTTTAAATAGTAAATATATGCAATTTTATTTGTTGAATTAAAAATTAATAGAATTTACCTTTAAAATTAACTTAACGTCATCATTTCTGAAAACCTTTTGCAATTACTATTTCAAGTTTGTGTTTTAAAAATATTTCCATTCAAATTTCCAATTTTGAAAATTCCTATTCTTTTAGAATGTTAGACATTTCATTGAAAATTTTCATCACATTAATATATATTTGAATGTTGAATGTTCTCATATATTTTAATATTTTCTTGAATATTTTAATTTTCATATTGTTTATTATTCTTACTGTTTATTATGTATGTATTCACTTGCTTCATTATTATTTGTTTAGAAAGTTTTGGTATCATTTAGCTATAAAAATACCTTTTTATAAATTTTTAAGGTCTAATTTTTTTCCCCTAAGCACAACAATTTGTGGCAATTTATGCTTTATATACATTATTCCATTACTAATGGAGAAAAGTTTTAGAATAACATTTGGAACCATTTTCTTTCTTTGAAATATTTCCCTTCTTGGACCTCTAAATATGTGACTTACAGATGTCTTGGCTGTTTATTGTTTGCTTGACTGTAGGGCTAAGGGAGAAAAAGGTAGTTTAGATTGTAGCTTCATAGCATAGTTATTCAGATTATTGTTGTATTGTGATTCAGAGGATAGGGTGATATTTCTAGATTTTTGGAGCAGTAAAGGAAGGTTACTTGCAGGAATTTAAAACCGACATGATTGTATGACACACCATAATATAGTGTAGATAATTTTAGACATAGAATATTGGAGCTCTAGGGACAGAGATATTTGGAAATAATCAATACATTGTTAGGTAATAAGTTCATGAGAAGAGATTGTTAAAGGAGCAAAAGTTGAACAGGAGGTGTCATAATATAAATATAAACACATGATTAAGTACTGTTGATTTATTTTCTCCACTCATTCTGTCTGCACCAAAGCATTTTGAATATAACTTTAAGTGTATAAATTTGCCTTAGAAAAGAACAAAAAACAAAACTTTTAATGTATATCAAAAGGATAAAATATATTTTCTTTGATCATCTTTAGTCAACAACGGAGTGACTGGCAAAGATTTATATATCTTTACTTAAATCAGTATTAGGAGCAAATGTTTTGAAAAACACAAATGTCTAAATGTAAGTTGTGTAACAACCTATCATCATCACCTTTCACTTGAGCACAATCCCTCCATCTATGCCTAAATATAAATTGTATTTTATTTGTAGACTAAGGTTTATACAGTCATTAAAGTGAAATTTTCATACAATTTGTCAAAAAGAAAAATAGTAGACAAATGGAAAATAAGTTTTGATGATGAGTCCAATTTCCATATCTATATTATACCTGGAAATATATGTCTATATATGACAACAGAGTTTTTAAAAGTTATTTTTGCTTTTTAATCTGTTTTCCTTAATAATCATAGTTTTTGTGTGTATAGAATAATATTACAGATATGTTTTTTTAATTGGTAAATACGAAACAAAAGAAGATGGAGAATTTTGCTAAAGGAAACACAGGGCTCAGGGTATGTTTATATTAGGATAAAGGAGATTATCCATTTTGAAAAATAAAGTTAAACAGAGAAAAATGATAATGGACATAGCAAATCCCAGAGACTTGATACATGGAGAGACTGGACTCAAGTGAAGGTAGGTTGGTACACAGATAACTATAGCTGTGACATGCACTGAGGCCACCTGATTATCACAATTACTTTGGTATGTCTCATGTTTCATAGGTGAGGAAACTAAAATTTGAAGATGTGAATTGAACAATTAATTTTTTTGTTTTCTGTGATCAGATCTGGGATTTATATGATTGAAGCAAAGTATGAAATGATTTCAAACTGTTGGGTATAATTTGAGACATAGTATTTATAGGGACAATACAGTGAATATGTTTGATTTACAGAAAGTGGATGAGAAAAAATTGCTATAAATGATCAATGTAAGTGATATTTATTAAGGGTCCTTCAGTTTTGTACATTTTCTTTCTTTGATCTCAAAAATGAATGGTAGCCTTTTGTTAATTTAATTCTCTATAAAGCCTAGAAATGTATCTGAGCAAAACAGTCTTCTACTCATTACTAGATTTCCAGTATCTCTCATTAGATATCTTTAGATATTTAGATATACATTGCATAGCATTCATTTGCATCTGTTATTTCTCTTTTATCCAAACTTTAATCTATGCAGTCAGATAACTAAATTTTATCATGACACTTACATTGCTATAAACGTTGTGTTAACACTGGGAAGAGAAAAATAAATGGAGTTCCTTTTCATTATTCAGATTTTCTAATCATGATAGTCTAGAACCTGTATAGTTTGATGTAATAAATTAGGAAACATTTATGAAATTTGCATAAGTATGTTGAATCTATATGAATTAAAAGAATTTATCCTAATTTAAATCTTTTATAGAAAAGGAAACCTAGTTTTACAGATTTTTATTTCCAAAAGCTATTAAATAATCTTTTCTCCTTAATAGATACAATTTCAGTTTTGCTATCTCATAAATCATTGGCTTGATATCTGCCAGTAGTTTTTATTATATTTCTGTAATTATGGAAATCAGCTCTGAAATAAATCTCTTGGTATTTTTTGTCTGTGATAAATATGTATAATAACATGAACGAAAGGTGAAGTTCTAATTTATTTATTTATTTATTTTGGTCAGTCATCAGCCTGAACTCTGGGCCTAGGAGCTGTCCTTCAGCTTTCCGGCTCAAGGCTAGCGCACTACCACTTGACCACTTGAGCCACAGTGCCACTTCCAGCTTTACTGGGTATGTGGTGCTGAGGAATCGATCCCAGGGCCTTGTGCATGCAAGGCAAGCACTCTACCACTGAGGCACCTTCTCCATCACTGAGCCATCTTCTCAGCCCCAGTTTTAAAATTTTAAATCAAGGGCTGGGAAGGTAGCTCAGTGGTAGAGCGCTTGCCTTGCATGCCTGAGGCCCTGGGTTTGATTCCTCAGCACCACATAAGCAAAAAGAAAAAAGCCAGAAGTGGTGCTGTGGCTCAAGTGGTAGAGCGCTAGCCTTGAGCTGAAGAGCTGAGGGACAGCGCCCAGGCCCAGAATTCAGGCCCACGACTAGACCAAAAAAAAAATTAAAAAAAAAAATCAATATGTATTTTATAGAATATTGTGAACAGCAATTATAAAATTCATTTATATTTCCTTATTCAAATAGCATGTTGTTTAAAAATAGTAACATTTTGGCATGTAAAGAGAATTATTATTTTTTTAGTGTTTCTTTTATTGTGAAAATACCCTACGGAGGGGTTACAATTACATGAACAAGGTAATGAGTACATTTCTTATCAAGCATTGTTGCCTCCTCCTTTGTTTTTCCCCTACCATCCCTGTCCTCCCATCTCCACGACTACACTCCCTCTCTACCCCCCCCCCCCACACACACCTGTGAGAGTTATTTTATGGAATATAACACATTCCTGTTGTGACTGAGGTGCATGGGGAGGGTCTTCCTAAAATTTTCTCTCTTATTTGTTTACTACATAGTCCTTGAAACTCACCAATAGTAAACAATTATTTTCAAACGGAGTAGCTTGTTAAATGCAAGAGGAATGTATTATACATGTATTTTTTCTCTTCAATATTTAGAATAAGTTAATTTGTATGATGGTTTTTCCAGTCATCCATGGAAGAATATGCCATAGGAAAACGGATTCGGTGAATTTTAACGCAAAGGATAAGGACTGGTTTTAAGTAGAGGAGAAAATCAAGGAACAAAAAGGACTCTGAGCAGCTGGCTAAAGCGAGGCTAACAATCTGTCCTTACTCTTTTTTTAAATTTGTTTTAACTTTTATTTATTTTTTTGCTGTGTCTTTTTAAAAAATATTTTTATCATTAACATACTGTACAGAGGGGTTACAGTTACATGAGTAAGATAATGACTACTTTTTTGTTACCCCTCCTTTGTTCTTCCCTTACCATCCCTTCCCTCTCCATCTCCCCAACTCCTCCTCCCCTGCCCCCTGAAGTTGTAAATTTCTCCTTTCAATAGTGGATATAAACTTTTATGAAATCAATTAAGATTTTAAAAAAAACTCTGGAAAACATTAACTTACATCTATCTATATTGTTTCTTCATTGCTATACTGATGTAGCCAAGAGCAATCTATCAATATTGTTTCTTCATTCTTTTATTGACATAGCCAAAAGGATTATTATTTATAAAAGTTTAAGATAATTTTTATCTAGGATTATGGTTATTCTTAGCTTAATGCTTCTATCAGGATAAAAGCATGATGTTCTAATGTTTGTAAATCATCGAGTCTAGCACTAGCACAGGACTTTATGCAGAATCTGGGTCTATTTCATCATAAGAATCAGGAGTTCACCAGATGTGCTTCTAGCTTCAATCTTGACTTGGTCTGAAAAGAAACTAAACTATGCTTTTGCACAAAGACAAATTCCATCCTATATTATCTGCCTCCAAAACATGTACACACTCTCGTGAAAAGAATGGGGAAGACCAATATATAAAACCATAGCTTTATGGTGAACATGCCTTTTATTTAGTCTCTGTATATGCAGTACTGCACTCCATTGTAGAACCATCCTATGATGAAGAGTCTTATATGTATCTTTTGAAGAAACAATACTTCACTTTTTGAAACAGAAAAACCTATATGGACTTAATTAGAATCTATATTAGATTTGAAAGTAATTCTCAGAAATACATTTTTATGTTTACCAAACTTTATGGTTTTTTGCTTTGTTTTGGAAAAAATATGATAAAAGGAGTTCCTTGATTTTTCCATAGTCTCCTTCATTATGTGACTTTCCCTTTTTTTTCTTTCAGAAATGAGCATTGTATGTCTTCTCACATAAAATATTCAGTGTTTTCATTTTGCTCTGTTTTAAAGAATATAATATTTCTGTATCTTAAGAACACATTTATTGCTGGATAAGAAATGTACTCATTACCATGTTCATGGAACCGTAAACCCTCTGTATAGTATTTTCACAATAAAAAACTTATTTAAAAAATTAGAAAAATAAATAGAAAAAACCTACATTTATAATATAATTTTGAAGTGAGATTTTTGTTTGCTTAGCATTTTCATGGAAGGTTTCTCTAATTTTTTTTTTGGCAAGAGATACTTGGCTATAATTGGTCACATTTATCTGTCTCCATTTCAATGTTCTCTATGGTACTGACATTTCTGTTAAAAGAATTTAAAGAATGTTCAGTTATATACAGTTAATGTAACTTACTTATCCATCTTTTAAATGCCAGATATTCATCCTCAAATATTTTATTCTTGGTATATATTTTTTATTTTAAAGATACTGTACAAAGGGGTTACAGTTACATGGGCAAAGTAATGTGTCCATTTCCTATAGAGCATTGTTACACCCTCCCTTATTTTTCCCCTATCATCCCTTTCATCCCCACCTCCCCAAACCCTTCCGCTCTTCCCCCCAGTTGTAAAGTTCATTTTCAACACACTGTCTTGTTACAATGGGTCATCTTGTGTCCTTATTTCAGCAGATTTATTTCCCTTCCCATCCCCAAATTAGAAAAATGTATATACTGGTATCAAATACAGTAACCATGTACAAATAAAAAAAATCACGTAGTACATTATAAGTACATTAAAAAGAATAGCAACAAAGGTAAAACCTCTTGTTTTCCTATCTTGGGGTTCATTTCGCTTAGCATCAGGTTATATGGTCATATGTACATAGCTTTTGATGTGTTCTGCTGTCCTACACATATACAAGTTCTTTCAGATAAGGGAAACCATGGGACCTATGTTTCTCTGAGTCTGGCTTAATTCACTTAATATAATTTTTTCCAAGTATTTCCATTTCCTAACAAATGGAGCAATGTCATTCTTTCTAATGGGAGCATAGAATTCCATTGTATGTATGTGTGTGTACATATATATATATGTATATATATATATATATATATATATATCACATTTTCTTGATCCATTCATCTACTGAGGGGCATCTGGGTTGGTTCTATATCTTAGATATGGTGAATAATGCTGCAATAAACATAGTTGTGTTGGTAGCTTTATTATGGTCTTGTTTGTGATCAATTGGGTAAATGCCCAAAAGTGGGATTGTTGAGACATAGGGGAGCTCTATGGTTAGTCTTTTGCTTTCCAAAGTTGTTGAACAAGTTTACATTCCCACCAACAATGCAGTAGGGTTCCCTTTTGGCCACATCCCCTCCAGCATCAGTTGTTACTAGATTTCTTGATTATAGCCATTCTAACTGGGTGAGGTGGAATTTCAATGTTGTTTTGATTTGCATTTCTTTTATGGCTAGGGAGGTTGAGCATTTCTTCATGTGTCTATTGGCCATTCTTATTTCCTCTTCAGAGAAGTTTCTCTTTAAGTCTTTAGCTCACTTATTAATTGGGTGGTTGTTTCTTTGAGGATTTGTTGTTGGGGGATTTAATTTTTTGAGTTCTAAGTATATTTTAGATATGAGACCCTTGTCCATTGTATAGCCTGTGAAGATCTTCTCCCAGTCCGTGGGCTTTCTATTGATCGTACTAGCTATGTCCTTTGCCATACAGAAGCTCTGCAGTTTCGTGTAGTCCCATTTGTCCAAGCTTTCTTGTTGTGTTTCTGGGTCTTTATTAAGAAAATTGCAGCCTGTGCCAAGGAGCCCTATAGTTTCTCCTATTCCTTTCTGTAATATTTTCAGTGTTTCTGCTTTGACTTCGAGGTCTTTGACCCATTTGGAGTTGATTCTGGTGGTGATTTATAGGGATCTAGCTTTAGTTTTCTATAGGTGTTTAACCAATTTTGCCAGCACCATTTACTGAAGAGGCTGTCTTCTTTCTTCCATTCTGTTTTTTTTAGCTCCCTTAAAGATTGGTTGGTTAGGGTTTGTGGGTTCATTTCTGGGTCTTCAGTTCTATTCCTTTTGTCCTCAGGTCTGTTCTTTTGCCAGTACCAAACTGTTTTGATTACTATGACTTTATAATAGAGTTTGAAATTTGGTATTGATATTCCTCTATCACAGTTCTTTCTGATAAAGATTGTTTTTGTTATTCAAGGTCTTTTATTGTTCCATATGAATTTTTCAATTGCCTCTTCTATTTTCTTGAAAATGAGGTTGGGATATTGATAGGTATTACATTGAATTTGTAGATAGCCATTGGAAGTATTTCCATTTTCACGATATTAATTCTCCCAATCCAGAAGCATGGGAGGTTGTTCCACTTCCTTAGTTCTGCTTTAATTTCCTTTTTCAGGATTTTAAAGTTTTCATCATAGATGTCCTTCACTTCTTTAGTTGACTCCTAGGTATTTTATTTTTTTTGTCAGGCTGTTGCAAAAGGAATTGCTTTCCTGATTTCAGATGCACTCTTCTCATTATTCACATACAGGAAAGCCATTGATTTTTGAGGGTTATTTTTATAGCCTGCTACTTTGCCAAAGTTTTGAATCAGCTTTAGTAATGTAGGAGTGGAGTCCATGGGGTTCTTTAAATATAAGATCATATCATCTGCAAAGAGAGAGAGTTTTACTTTATCTTTCCCTATTTGGATCCTCTTTATATTTGCATCTTGTGTTATTGCTCTTGCTAGGCATTCTATTACTAAATTGAAGAGAAGTGGAGAGAGTGGACATTCTTATTTCATTCTTGAATTTTAATGAAATGGCTTTAGCTTTTCACCATTAAGTATAATGCTTGCTGTAAGCTGTAAGTTTGTCATTCACAGCCTTTATTATATTGAGGAATGTTCCATGAATTCCTAGTTTTTCCAGAGCTTTCACCATCAAGAGGTGTTGGATCTTGTCAAATGCTTTTTCTGCCTCTATTGAGAAAATCATGTGGTTCTTATCCTTGGTCTTGTTGATGTGATTAATTAGTAATTGATTTGCGTATTTTGAACCAGCTTTGCATCCCTGAAATGAATCCTGTTTGATCGTGGTGTACGACTTTTTAGATGAATTGTTGAAGAAGATTGGCCAACCTTTTGTTCAGAAGTTTTGCATCGATGTTCATCAAAGAAATGGTTCTACAGTTCTGTTTCTTTGATGAGTTCCTGCCTGGTTTGGGGATGAGGGTTATGGTGGTTTCTTAGGAGCTTGGTAGTGAACTTTCAATTTCATTGAAGAATTAGAGGAGTATTGATGTGAGTTCTGCTTTGAAGGCCTTGTAGAATTCAGCTGTAAATCCATCCAGTCCTGGACTTCTCTTGGGTGGGAGGTCTCTTATTGCTGTTTCTATTTTGATGCTTGATATGAGTCTGTTATGTTGGTTTAACTTATCTTGATTTAGTTTGGGCATGTCAATATTTGCTAGAAATTCATCCATTTCTTCTAGATTCTCAAGCTTATTAGCATAAAGGTTTGAGAAGTATTCCCTTATAATGTTCTGAATCTTGGTTGTTTCTGTGGTGATGTTACAATTCTCATCCCTGAGTTTGTTTATATGGATGTATACTCTTCTTTTTCTAATAAGATTTGCTAGGGGTCTGTCAATTTTGTTAATTTTTTTGAAGAACCAACTCTTTGTTTTGTTGATTCTTTTCTTTTTTTATTCCAATTCATTTAATTCTGATTTAATTTTAATTATTTGTTTCTGTCTACTGGGTTGGGATTTAGTTTGCTGCTCTTTTTCAAGAAGCTTCAGATGTCTCATTAAGTTGTTGGTCTCAGAACTCTCCAATTTGTTGATGTAGGAGCTCAGAGCTATAAACTACCTCTGAGTACTGCCTTTGCTGTGTCCCAGAGGAGCTGGTAATTTGAGTGATCATTTTTGTTGAATATCTTAAACATTTGAATTTCCTTTCTAATCTCGTCCATTACTCACTGGTGGTTCAATAGTGTGCTGTTCAAGCTCCTGGTGTTACAGCATTTTCTTTGGTGGCTTTGGTGTTAAGTTCTACTTTTATTCCCTTGCAGTCTGAGAGAATGCAGGGCATAATTTCAATGTTTCTGAATTTGGACAAATTTGCTTTGTAACCTATAATGTGGTCTATTTTGGAGAATTGTTCTGTGTTCTACTGAGAAGAACGTGTATTCTGATGCTGCTGGGTAAAATATTCTGTAGATATCTGTTAAGTTGGTCTGTACAGTTGTTTAGATCTGAGGTTTCTCTGATGAGTATTTGCTGGGTTGACCTATCCAGTGGGGATAGTGGTGTGTTAAAGCAATTATTGTCTGTGGATCTATGTGTGATTTTAGGGAAAGTAGTGTTTCTTGGATACAGTTGTGTGCTCTCTTATTTGGTGAAAAGATATTTGGAATTGTAATATCCTCCTGAAGGAGAGATCCCTTAATTAGTATGCAGTGACCTTCTTTTTCACCTCATGCAAATTTAAATTTAAAGTCTATTTCATCTGATATTAGGATTGTAACTCCCACTTACTTATGGGGGCCATTTGCTTGGTAGAGTTTATTCGATTTTTTTTTTTTTTTGCGGGGGGCAATAGGGGACAGATCTTGTGTCTCTCCTGTGTCCATACCGAGTTTCTTGGTGGTGGAGTCTCTGGTTTGATTGTGGTGTTTGGTTGTCCTCTGGCTTGGTTGGTTTCTTACATCAGTTTGTTTGAGTAGGCTGAATGAGGCTCTGCCTCACCTGGGAGTTTATGTCCCTCCTCCCAGGCTAGTTCAGTGGGAGGGCGATCTACTTTGAGTATCATAAAAGTGCGAAGTGGCTCTTTCCTCTAGCTTAAGAGTTGCTGTGAGGGGTGCTAGATTGTAGGTCAGACTGTGGCCTGTCATCACTCAGTAGCTTTACCCTGATGGGCTAGCTCCTGAGAGACTCAATCAGCTCAGCCTGGAGCCAATCTCAGGATTTATGAGTAACAAGTTTCCAATTGCTGTAGGGCTGGAGTTGCTTCCTGTGCAGCAGCTGGCTCTGTTTACTTACTAAGGAGAGTCTGCCCCGCCCACTCAGAGCTGCCTCTACTTGGGAGGGGTAATTCCAGGGGTGGAGCTGAGCCCTGCCACAGTCAGATCCTTTTGACCTATTGAATGGCTCCTGTTGTCTTCCTCCCTAGCCTGAGTTCCACTAGCTGCTCTAGATGGGTCTGTATCAGTATCAAAGATGGAGTTTTTCTCTGGTGGTGAAGGAGGGGCTACCTTTTTCACTGCTAATCTGTGAGAAGGAGTGAAGTTGTCTTGGGCATTCTCACAGCTTTCCTTTGGTTTCCAGGCTGTCCAAGTTCATGGTCTGCGACTGTCTGTTGTCAGCTGAATGAAGATATTCACTCCTTGTCAGTTCTTGCTGGTCATGAGTAGAATCCACTTGCACATCATCTCTGGCGACTTTGTCCTGGACTCTATCTGTTGATATGGTGGCCAGCGACAGCAGCCATTGCTGCTGCTGCCACTGCTGCAAATCACCAGTGCTCGAATCTGTGTCCTTAACTAAGCTGCCTCAGTTCTTCCTTTTTGGCTAAACTCTCCTTACTATGATAACACACTTGGTGTCACTCTGTAGTCTTAGATTTTCCATTGGAATACTAATACTGGTTTCTACAGGAGAGCTTGCTTAGCCCCCAGCCTCTCCTCTGTCATCTTTCTCTCCCACTGCCATCCTCAAATTAAACAGAGTTGCTAAAGCTCTCTGTCTCACTCTATCTCTGTCTCTGTATCTGTCTGTCTGTCTGTCTGTCTGTCTGTCTCTCTCTCTCTCTCTCTCTCTCTCTGTTGGAGCAGAGACAAAGTGTGTAGCCTCTGCATTTGAGCCAAAAGTGCTATTTTAAGAGAATGGAATTTAATTTTGTGTTACTAATTCTCAACTTTAATATGGGTCTGTTAAGTTGGTTTAAATCTTCTTGGTTTACTTTGGGCATATCAATATTTGTTAGAAATTCTTCCATTTCTTCCAGATTCTCAAATTTATTAGCATAAAGGTTTGAGAAATATTCCCTTATAATGTTCTGATCTTGGTTGTTTCTGTGGTGATGTTTCCATTCTCATCTCTGATTTTTGTTTATTTGGGTGTGTTCTCTTCTTTTTCTGGTAAGATTTGCTAAGAGTCTGTCAATTTTGTTACTTACTTTGAAGAACCAACCCTTTGTTTTTTTGATTCTTTCTAATTTTTTTTTTTTGATTCTACTTCACATAATTCTGATTTAATTTTAATTATTTGTTTCCATCTACTGGATTGGGGTTTGGGTTGTTGCTCCTTTTCAAGGAGCTTTAGATTCATCATTAAATTATTGGATTGAGATCTCACAGCTTAGGTACTCAGAGCTATAAATTTTCCTCTGAGTATTGCCTTTGCTGTGTCCCTGAGGACCTGGTAATTTGTATGCTCATTTTTGTTAAATATCATGAACATTTGAATTTCCTTTCTAATCTCTTCCATTACCCACTGGTGGTTCAACAGTGTGTTGTTCAGCCTCCATGTGTTACAGGATTTTCTTTGGTGGTTTTTTGGTGTTGAATTCTCATTTTATTCTCTTGTGGTCTGAGAGAATGCAGGGCAAAATTTCAGTATTTCTGAATTTGGACAGATTTGCTTTGTGACCTAACATATGGTCTATTTTGGAGAATGTTCCTTGTGCTGCTGTGAAGAATGTGTATTCTGTTGTTGCTAGATGAAATATTCTGTAGATGTCTGTTAAGTCTAGGCGGTCTATGCAGTTGTTTAGATCGAGGTTTCTCTGTTGAGTTTTTAAAATGTATGCTTTTGAAGTTCAATAAAACACACTTGAAACTAACTTATGTAGAATTGTCAACTTCTTGAGTTATTTGTGATTGTAATTGGCAGTGGCTTAATATCTGTTGTTTTTATAGCCTCAAATATTACAAGAATAAAAATTCTAAATGTTTTCTTTATCATCTCAGAAATTATATACATTATATAAAAACAAAAGAATTCATATTGTAGTGAATAATTTCAGTAACTATATTAAACTTTAAAAATTGACAATAGTTTTAAAGAAATAATTTGTAGAAATGATGTTTATTGTCTACAGTCATGTCACCTTGAGTGTACTTTACAAGCTAAAGAGAGTGGGTCTGTTTGGTTACTATCGCATGCCAAAAATGAGACTTACTGTAATGTACATTATGCACTTATCAAACATAATCTTCTAACCTCCTTTGTGTTAATACAGGTGTCCCTAATTCATAGAAGATAACTTGAGACTCAAAGAAAAGAATTACGAGGGTGATTCTGGACATAACTAGCAAATCTCTGTGTTGTCTTCCCTCCATACTCTTTCTTTCTTGGCAGTGTTTACTAAGATCTCTACATTGGATCATGCCAAAATGATCACTTCTTGTTTATTTTCAGTCTGTTCTGTACCAAAAGCAAGTTTGTTCTTGGGTAATGCCATTCTTCAGTGACTTTCTGTATCATTTAGGGGAAAAGGCCATAGGTTTCCTCTCCATTTCTCTTTAACCGTATCTTAATTTCTTCTCCTCCTACCTCACCTCATTTTATACACCTGGATGTCTTTTTTTGTTCCTAGATATTGTCAAATGTTTTCCTTCTTGGAAATATTTATGCATAATGTTGCCTGCCACAGCTCTCCAAAGAGCTATGTACGTATCATGTATATAATCCTTTAAATTGCAACTAATTTACCAGTATATGTGTAATCCTTTATGAAGTATCATCCTTTAATGTATCATCAGCATGTGTAATGTATCAGCCTTTAAGATTCAACTAATTTACCAGTTCTTAATTTTTTCCCCCACATCTATGTTATTTTGTCAGAGGGTCTTCATTTGCAATGAACAATTTTTTCTTGTTTGTTTTTCACTGGTTCCACATTACTGCTAGGTGGTAGACTAAAATCTATAAGGTTAAGAATGTTCTATCACTTTTATATAATAGCTCTTAGGCACTGAGTAAATTGTTTCTGGGTAAATAAATGAAATATTTGCTTTCTCCCCTCTAATATAGTCTCAAAATAATTAGATATAATAAATATTTACAAACCTACATATATAGGATATACTTTATATATATACATGTATATACATATATATACATGTGTATATATGTGTGTGTGTGTGTGTGTGTGTGTGTGTGTGTGTGTGTATCCCTCAATTTTTTTTCAGTATATTTGTTGTCCCTTTACCAATACAGAATATGTGGGCACTCTGATGTCACTGAGTGCCATTGGTCAGATTATTTTCATCTTTGAGTTGCTTGGGCGATTCAGAATTTATTGTGAACTTGTGTTTTAGTGAACTGTTGAATAATCATTAATCATAACATCTTTGAGGTGAGGTGCAGGTTAGATATTATCTATTCCTGTCACTTTTCTGGTACTGCAGAACTTCAACCACATGGTCACCAAATGATCAGCCACATCAGCAGGCTCAGGAGCTACATGTCGATCATCAAGACTAGTTACTGCACATTGTATTATGTTTTAGGCAACCTGGTGTTTATAGTTAGTTAATAATACATTGCAAATCTCCACTGTCTAATGAGTTGTCACTACTTTCTAAGACTCACTAGAAAATTTGCCAGTTTAACTTGATTTCATTGTTTCTTTTCATTTAGAAACTCAAAGTAACTTTACTTATTTTATTTTATTTTATTTATTTTTTTTTTGTCGATCGTGGGGCTTGAACTCTGGGCCTGGGCGCTGTCCCTCAGCTCTTCAGCTCAAGGCGAGCGCTCTACCACTTGAGCTACAGCACCACTTCCGTTTTTCTGGTGGTTTATTGGAGATAGGAGTTTCACGGTCTTTCCTGCCCGGGCTGGCTTTGAACCATGATCCTCAGATCTCAGCCTCCTGAGTAGCTAGGATTACAGGTGTGAGCCACCAGCGCCCGGCTTTTTATTTTTAAAGGAAAATTTTCTTTATTTAGTCTTTTAGTTTACTAGTAAGTCCATAAGTAGGAGTATATGTAATTTTTCTTCAAAGTTTTCTTTGTATTTGTTTTTATTTCTCATTGTTTTAATTCTGTTATTTTAGCCAGTATCTATTTTTATAGTATAATATTTTCAGTAAAATTCCAAAATTCATTTAGCTTATTATATTCTTACTACTTTTGATGAAAGCATTTCCATTTTACTGATAAAATCAATTCAAATATAATTTGAAGTGAAACTTCTAAAAGTACTTCTATATAATTTTAATAATAATTATTATTATTGTTTAATTTGGCTACCAATTAGTGGCTACTAATTTTGAATAAAGATCAACGCTATTTTATGAAATAAAAAGATAACTAGGATTACAATACTGAACAACTATACCCAGCCCTACATACATAAATACCCATGTTTGAAGTGAAGTGTACATATGTGATTTGGATGCCATCACACTTTATTGTCTAGGACTTCACTAATTTACTATAAACTGCTCGATACTTATTAAACATTTGCTTTGTTTCCTTTTACTTTCCTATATGTTCAACCTGTTCTTTTCTATTAGCTATTTCTTCTTAGAAGTTTCATGCTCAAATATCCAAGTATTTCTCATTAAATATAGTATATATTTGTAAATTTATATATATATAAACAAAAAAGGAAATTTCTTTTTGAAGATTGCTCTGTTATCACTTTTACCCTCTTCTTCCTACTTGAAACCTTGTGAGTACTTTTTACTTTACCTTTCAGCCTCACTACAATCCACTGAAAATGGACATCTGCCTACAAATCTGTCAAATTTGGTGGAATATATTTATATCCTTACTTTATATTTTAGATGTTCAACATTTTAATGGCCACTTTATTTGTCTTATTGTCTCATGATACTCTTGGCCTTATCTCATGACTTATCTCTTTCTTGTAAGGTTCTCCTTATTTCTATAGTGATTTTTTATTCTTTTTAAAAACTATCTCATTCTCATGTAGTATTTATCCTTGAGTGATTTTATTGATGCCTTCTATTTCACCCAGGGCCTATATTTTAGTGACTTTCAGATCTTTAGCTGTCCTAAATTTCTCAGTGCTTCTATTATATCTGTCCAGTTCTGTATATACAGATAGTCATTGGTTTTCTTCAGCTAGGTTCCCTAGAAGTACTTCAGGCTTAATGTGTCTCAAGCCGCAGTTTTTAATCTTCATTCTAAAATGGGCTCTTTTTCTCCCATTTTCTATCCTGATAAATGGCACCATCATTCAAAACAATCATTCAGTTGAATCTTGAACTCGATCCCTTTCCTGCATTCTTCTACAGTTGACCTACTGATCTTTATGCTACTGGCTAAAAAAAAAGGTTGGATATAATATTTGTTTCTATTAGATGAAATTTATAGTTAGTGTTCCACTGATACTGGAAAAATAATTGTCAAAGTTTTCCTGATGGTAAGTGGCTTGAACCATATAAGATAATTGTAATTCTGTTTAAGGACTTGAAGTGTCCTTGGACATGCTGAAGTATCTAATCCTAAAACATGAATCTTCTATGTGGAAAACAGTGGTAGGAGGACAAGTGAAGATCCATTGCAAAAATGAGTTCATAGAAGAGCCTGAACAAACTGTAAGTCAATTCTTTAACTTTTTCTAAATTACCTTCATGTTACATACATCTATTTCCTTGCCATCCCTGATCTAATTTCATAGGAGATGGATCAAGACAGAAAAGAATAACCATAGCTATATAAAATAGATGGAAGCAGTGGAGTTGAAAACTTCCTATAACCTAGTAAAGTTGTAGCTTTTTTAATGTTTGTAGACAAACTGGTTTAAACAGCCATAATGAACTTCCAGTCAAATGAAGGCATGGCAAATACAATCCTTTGAATGATAGCAAATGACTATGTTACTGGATTATGTAGTTACTATTAATTTTTTATTGTTATTTTAGATTGTACTCCTTCTATTTATATAAAAATGTTTGCTGTACAATAGTTTACCATGTTTTAATAGCAACAGTAAATTCTGTTTACAGCAACAGAATGACTAACCTATACTGTTTCAATTTATATAGACTGTGATCACACAGCAGATTCCCCTAATGATAAGTTCATCCCTGTCACTGAGTGGATCATGAAGCAGAGTGTATTCCAAAACTATTATGCAAATTTCTGCTAGGAGACTTATCCTACATTTACAAAATTGGTACTTATTTCCAGATTTCCCTCAAAAATTTATACTGTTTCCATAACTGTATATATATTTCTATATATTTGCCAGTCCTGAATATTAGCTAACTTGTAAGTTCATCAACCTGATAAGGGAAAATTCTATGTGTGTATATTAGATGTTTTCACTTGTTCTGAGACATTTTATATCTTTTCTGTGAATGATGTTTTATATTTTTGGTCCATTTTCTATTGACTTATTTGCATATTTCTTCTTTAATTTTTTGTTTCTGTTTCTTGGATTAGAAGTTCTTCTGAAATGTACCCTAAGATATTTTTTCATGTATATACATTGTTTCAACTCATATGAAATATCCAAACTACTATATAATCTAATGTATGTGCCACAAATTTTGTGAATTAAAATGTTTTTTGGCCCTTCTGAATTCATTTTCTCCTATGAGTTTCAGTGACAGAACTAAAATTGTCCTTTAACAGAAACAATAACTCTAGGTATTTAGTTTCTTCTATTCAGTTTTCCTCCTCACTTGACTTTCTCACACATTTCAATGAGAATAAATCAGGTCAGACAATTAGGTTTTTCTGCTACAGTATTAGTCTAGAGATGACAAGTAGGGAACACATATATGCATATTGGATTGATTTTAACTCCATCCTTGTCTTTCCTCACATAATTTGGTATTTTTATATTTTTTGTTTTTATTCTACTAAATGTTTATCAGTAAAGCTAATTAATTTGGGTATGTTATCATGTTTTTGTTTCTGTTTCCTACTTTTCTTCAACTAGCAAATAAAATGATATTCACTCATCATTTACTTTTCCCTGGCAATATGAAGGTCTTTATAGTACTTTCGTAGTACTTTTAACACCATATTAAAATTGTCTGATACAAGCTTCTTCAAATCAAGGGCTAATGTTGCTTTTCTTCTTGTTTTGTTTTGTTTTTGATTCTCAGGACCTGATTCAGTCTTTCTTTAAAAAGTTATTTGTAGTGGGATAAAGTATTGCAGATTAAGAGTTACATTAATTGGATCCTTTGAATAAGAGTTGTCTTCCAGACGGGCGCTGGTGGCTCATGCCTGTAATCCTAGCTACTCAGGAGACTGGGATCTGAGGATCATGGTTCAAAGCCAGCCTAAGCAGAAAAGTCCGTGAGATTCTTATCTCCAATAAACCACTAGAAAACCAGAAGTGGTGCTGTGGTTCAAATGGTAGAGCCTTAGCCTTGAGCTGAAGAACACAGGGACAGTGCCCAAGCTCAGTGTTCAAGCCCCATGATGGACCAAAAAAAAAAAAAAAAAAAAGAGTTGTTTTCCTCTTTTCTGGTCTGCCCTGTTTTTTATTCTATGGAAGGAAATATGCCCTTTTCTTTTTATTAAGTATTGCTAGCAATTTTAGCATAGGAGCAAGAGGTAAGAAAAATTCCACTAGAACCTAGGTTTATTTTGAAAATAATCAAAGCGTAATATATCTGCATGGTTTCATTTTTAAGATTTTATGGAAATTTTTAAATTTCACCCAAAAAGGAGATAATATGATCAGTTTGTTTCTACCACTAAGCTCCTGTAATTTTCAATAAATACCTAGTTGACTCAATTGTTTAAAGTAAACTGAAGATGCTGATTTTTTATTTATAAAAATGCCAATTTATAAACATATAATAATAATTAATATTCATATAATTTACATAAAATATATGTTGTATAAATAAATATACTTTTTTATTTTTAGGAGTGGAATTGAAGCCTGGGTCTTGCATGTACTTGCATGTGCTAGGGATCCTCTACCACTGAATTACTTTCCAGCCTGAGATGCGTTTATAAAATTCCATACTTGCTACCAAAAAGAGGTTTCTAGAGACATATCTATCTATAAATTAGATAACTTCTATTCATCGGTGGCTAATTTTGTGATTCTTTTGCTTGTTTTGTGTTAAACTCAGGGTTTCATACTTTTGCTTAGTTTTTTTTTTTTTTTTTTTTTTTTTTGCTCACAGCTAGTGATTTACCATTTGGTCCATGTCTACATTTTGGCATTTTATTGGCTTATTGGAAATAGAGTCTCAGATTTTTCTGCTGGACTGGCTTTGAACGTCAATCTTCAGGTCTCAGCCTTCTGAGTAGCTAGGATTAGAGATATGAGCTGCTTATACCTCATTTATTTTATCATTTTGATTTGGACACTTGGGAGGGTAGAGTCATTTGTATAGTTTCATACCGCTTGATTTATTTAGACCCAGTCCTTAAGGCATTATGTTTTTTAATTCTATTTATTATGTATTTACTGAGATTCTTCTGAGTCATAGTTTTCCAGGCTTTTTGTCTGCTAGTAGAGGTAGCAGTGGATCAAAAAGTCATTACTGTGGAACTTCTCTCTAGTACTTGACAAAGAGAAGTTGCTCTAAAATGTAAAGTATATTTATAAAATAAAAAAATTCTCTGTGTTATCTTGGATTTTTGTCTTTTTGTTTTTCTCCTTTTTTATTTTCCCCTCATTATAAATTAGGGTTTAAGTGTCATGTCAAGGATTCTGGCAAAGCAAAAACTAAACAAGACAAAACAAGCTTTTCATTGTACTGCCTCACTTATAGACATATAGTTTCTGTCACTTTTTTTTGTATGTTTTTTATTGTAAAAATGCTGTACAGAAGTTACATGAGCAAGGTAATGAGAACATTTCCTATTGAGCATTGTTGCCTCCTCCTTTCTTTCCCCCTACCATCCCTTCCCTCCCACCTCCACAAATACCCCCACCTCCCCACCACCGAAAATGTGGTGTATATATACAATGGAATTCTATGCTTCCATTAGAAAGAATGACATTGCCGCATTTGTTAAGAAATGGGAAGACTTGGAAAACATTATATTAAGTGAAGTAAGCCAGGCCCAAAAAACATAGGTCCCATGGTTTACCTTACCTGTCACTTTTTAAGGAGACTGAGCAAAATATCTCCATACAAACCTTACTGACTCTTTTAATGGCTTCACATATTGTAATTTTGTTATGGGGAAGCATCATTGAAGTGGGGAAAATTTTAACTAGTTGAGTTTGTTTACGTGCTGTGCAACAGGTCTCATATGTCCTATATACTACTTCAGATAGAAATCATTGCTTATTATTTTAATACAAGTTCAACTGGAATGTTACTAATAACACAGAAGAATTATATGGGAAATATAAAATAAGAATTCTGTATCTTCTAATGAAGTTAAACAGTATGAAATCAAGATAGGGTTTGTTTACAAATAAAGATCCATGCTATTTCATTGCTACATGGTAAGTAAATAAAATAATTTGGATTGAATTACTAATAAATTGGTTCAAGAACAGTTATAATATAAATTATTAGTTTGAATGTCAATTTTTATTTAGAATAAAAAACTAGGAATATAGTACAGTATACTGTCATAGAGAGGTATAAATTGAATTACCTTGAGGAAGTACAGAAATCTGTTATCACTAATACTTCCCCATAATTTTTATATAAATGGGGTAAAAATATTAAATGGTATACTGTAGCATATGTTTCATCCTCAGTTTATAATGACTACAGGTATATGCTGAGAATAGGCCATGTTAAACATACTCTGCTAGGCTTGGGGATACTGTGGTAATGAAATAAAGCACTGCTTATGGATTCTGCAGTCCAATTAATCTATCCACCCCCATTTTTACATACACATATATATGCACTGAATGAATGTGCACACAAAGAAACTAATATGTCCCTCCCAGTAGTGTCAAAATATAAGTTATGGTTGTTATGACAAAAATTTCTAGTTCTTTAAAATTTATAGTTCAATGACTTTTTTCCAAATTAAACTTGTAGCTAAGATTTTTTTTCTGGTCTTTTTCTCTAAAAAGTTTCCTTTAAAATTGAAACAAACCAGGTTTGGGTGGCTCACATTTGTAGTCCTGAATACTCCAGAGGATGAGATCAGATCAAGAGAATCATAATTCAGGGGCTGGGAGGGTGGCTCAGTGGTAGAGTGCTTGCCTTGCATGCATGAGGCCCTGGGTTCGATTCCTCAGCACCACATAAGCAAAGAAAAAAAAATCCGGAAGTGGCGCTGTGGCTCAAGTGGTAGAGCACTAGCCTTGAGCTGAAGAGCTGAGGGACAGTGCCCAGGCCCAGAGTTCAGGCCCCACAACCGGACCCCCCCAAAAAAAAGAGAATCATAATTCAAAGTTAACTTGGGGAGAAAAGTCCCAGAGACTCCATCTTTAATTGCCATAAATAAAAGCTAATCTGGAGGTGTGACTCAAGTTGTAGAGTACCAATTCTAAAACGTAGCAAGACAAGAAAGCCATAGTACTGGGGGAAAAATCCAGTATATTTTCCAGTAGTAGAAAAGATGAAAAGATGCTTGAAAGATAAAAAGATGCTGGAAAAGATGCTTTAGTTGCCTGGAATTTATGCATTGAAAAGAAAATAGTGACTAGTGACTTAGAAGCATTAGATCATAGGGTTAATCATGTTTTCCCAGAGTATCATTGCTATCCTTTAAATGAGAAAAAAAGGTTATGAAGTTTTTAACAAGTAAAAATTAACCAGCAACTACAAAGGAAAGTAATTTCATCAAGATTATTTATGCCCTCAAAGTTTTTGAAAAAAGACAAACAAAAAGAGGTAGATATGTGACATTTTTTTTTCAAGATGATTCTTTGCATCCTTTGTTCTTTGATCTCCACATGAGCAAAGACACAGAGAATGGCAATGAGGCCAAGGATGCTAGATGTCTTGGCACTCATTAACTATGGCAATTAGCACCATTTAGATTGATATATTTCCAAGATGAAAGCATGATTTGGACCAGACAAGGAAAAATGATGATGGCATTTGTGAAAGTGGAATGACATTGACCAAGAAGAAACAAAAACTAAACAGAGTTTACCTCAAAAAAAGTATTTGAAAAATTGATTACATGATAAGATCATTTCAACATAACTACAATTCCCTGAAGACTTATTAGTGCTTCCGTAGCATTAAAGTATAATGAAAAGACACCAGGGCAGTCTGCTATAATAGCTTGCTGGCTCGAACCCTGATACATAATGTTCTTGTAATAGTTTATGGGTGACTGCAGTAAATTGGTAGTGAATGTTTTCCATTTTTTGGCTCTTCATATCAGATCTGCTCTCAGAGAACATTTTGTTCCGAGAATGTTATGAAGGCAATTGATCTATTTGAGAAGTTACTTGACAATTTTAATATGATGATAACTTTTCTCCTCTCCAGATTGTGTAATTTTTGTCCTTTGTAGCTCAGGTCATATTATAGCAAGCTTGGAGTTCAGTAGTTTGCTGTTATATAAAACCTACCCTGATTAAATAATTTGTAAGTACTGCCACACACAAAAAAGAAAAATCTAACATTTTCCAGTGCTTTGCTTACCCTTATCTATTTAGATAGATATTGAAATCTCTCATTCTTGACAGAGAAAACTGTGTTAGAAGGATTAACTTTCAACATAGTCTGTTGACAAATTATTGATGATCATATCCAAGGGTTATATTTTATGTAAAAAGAAAATTGTTACACACCAAGTGAGATTACAGTATTTTAAACAAAATTAATTTTAGAATGGTCTGAGAAGTAGTTATTGCATGAGGTGTTCCCTTTGACGTTTAGTGCATGCCTTATGTGTGTTTTTATTTTATTGTAAAGATGCTGTTCAGAGAAGTTACAGTAACATGAATAAGGTAATGAGTACATTTCTTGTCAAGCATTGTTATCCCCTCCTTTGTTTAAGCAGAAAACATTCATGCTGTACAGATAGTATGATGAGGAACTTACTGAATTAACAGAAATTGAAATGGACTCAATGTTCACATGAGGTCCATGGAAACTTAATGGATATCTGAGTAGCTTGTTAATTCTTGTAGTTTTTTAGTGGTGCTTAGGTGCTTTTGCTTTATATAAAAGTTATATGACAAAATTAAGGGGCTAACTCAGAAACATAATTTTCAAGGTTGTGAAATATAGTCTGCATACATCCTCTACACAAGTGGAAGATGTTGGAGGAACATTTAGGATAACAGAGTTCCATCTTTCCTTACTGATGTTCAGACATCCAAACGAGATAGAGTCAATGTGGTTTTATGAAACTACAAACATAAAATCTTGGCCAGCCAGAAAGTTCTGAGGAGATCGCATTTCAAAACTGCAAAGGGAAAATTAGACAAATTAGAAAAAATGCAAAGAGAAGTTGGAAGTAATTAGAAAATGAATAAAATAAATAGGAACCAAAATTCAGAATGTAATATTGCAGAACATAACAGAAAGGGATTTTCAAATTATTTGTGCAAGAAGCAAACAACATGATTGGAAATGCAGTATTTCCTTTTTCTTATAAGAATTAAACAGGAAGACATTGTTGAACGGAACAATTTGGCATTAGGATTAGTTGCAGTATCTTAAATGTCTTTTGAACCAAAAAGCTGAAAGCCAAATGTCTTGATCCGTCTAAATGTCCATACTCTTTGGTTAATACCCATCCTATAATATTTACTTCTTATATTAAAATGATAAAACTATTAAAGATGTGTTTATTATTAGCATACTTATTCTCTGTCGGTGGAATATCAGAACAATTAAACATGCTTCAAAATGTTAAATCATATGAAAATGGTTTCAATCACAAAAGTTTCAAATCTTTGCAAATAATAAGGATGTCAGTGACATACAATGTGAATCATATTGTGTAGTTTACACTGATTAAATCAATAACCTAAATAGTTGATGGCAGCCACAGCCTTTAAGTTGGGATAAAGAAATCTCAAAATCAGTTTAACAAATAAATAGATTCTTTCTCTTTAAAAAAAAATTTGTCTCTTTTGAAGATGACAAAGAGAATGAGATTAGAAACTCTACTGGACTCAAAAGACTGTCTCTGACTTTACATGCAACCCTATTTTGACTCTTTTTACATCTTGGTTTTCTTATTTTTCTTTCCTTTCCTTTCCTTTTCCCTCCTTTTTTTTTTCTTTTCTTTTCTTTTTTTGGTCCTGGTCCTGGGGCTTGAAATAAGAGCCTGGGTGCTGTTCTTGAATTTCTACCACTTGAGCCATAATTCTACTACCTTCTTTGGTAGCTTAATGGAGATAAGGGTCTCATAAATTCTCCTGCCCAGGCTGACTTTGAACTTTGATCCTAAGATCTCAGCTTCCTAAGTAGCTAGGATTATAAGTGTGAGCCACTGGCACCCACTATCCATCTTGTTTATTTTGTTGTTGTTTGTTTTGTTTTGTTTTTTTGGTTATGGGGGCCTGGACTCTGGGCCTGGTGCCGTCCCTCAGCAATTCATCTCAAGGCTAGCGCTCTACCACTTGAGGCACAGTGCCACTTCTGACTTTTTCTGCTTATGTGGTGCTGAGGAATCAAACCCAGGGCCTTAGGCATGCAAAGCAAGCACGCTGCCACTGAGCCACCTTCCCATCCTATTCATCTTGTTTTAAATAAACATGCAGTATTCATATAATATGTGTGTTTTTTTCATGTATTTGCACATATATTTCCTTTCCATTATGCTCATATTATGTAGCACTTTTAAACTTCATTAATATTTTGAAGGTAGATATATTTTACATCTAGTAATTTTATTATAAATGAAGCTTTTCTTCAAATGAAACTTTTTAAATGGAAAAATAATGTTAATCATATTGCCATAGTATAACTTTGGATATTCTATTGCCTTAATTAATTTCTTAGTTAATTTTGGTTTTTACAGCTTGTTAGATGAAGGAAAGGAACAGAATTTTCAAATACCAGATTTTTTTTTGTACTTATGAAAGCTACAGTTCAGAAAAAAATGCACTTAAGATTTTTGTCCAAAATACTCTAATGTAAAGAAGGGCATTACCCCAAAACAAAAGTAGCACATAAAATGTAAAGCTGACTTTTAGTCACAAGATGAAAATTTAAGGTACTGTATAGTATAAATTAGAGAAATAACAGATGAAAAACCTGTGAACTATAACTGCAGGTTACATATATTCCAACTAATAACTCTGAAACTTTTATGGAAGTTTCTAATCTTAATAAATTATTGTTCATTAATCTCTCTTAATCTCTTTTTTGACTCTAGGTCACTTCTGCTGCTTCCTCTTTCTTTCTTCTTCCTTCTACTCCACCTCTTTCCTTTCTTCTTCTTCTTTCTTGTTTGAACTCAGAGAATAATACTTACTCTACTGTGGATTATGCCTCCTTCTGGGTTTTGTGGTTATTTTGGAGGTGGAGAATTGAAGACATTTCTGCCAGGTTGCCTCTAAAACACAGTTCTTCAGATCACCCCACCTGAGTAGCTAGGTTTATAGCTATGAGCCAACCAGTACCCAACTATGTTTAATTTTGCAATGAATGTACAGTTACTTGATGATAACAAATATCATCTTGGCTATGTTGTTTGTGCTTTTATTTCTTTGTTTTTATAGGTTTATTTATGGACTTGCCATTGATTTGTTGGCCTATTTACCAATACTCCTGCATTGTATGGGTTATTACAGTGTTACAGGAAATCATGGGGCCAGGTATGATCAGTATATAGACTTGTTTTATTCATCAGTATTATATTGGCTATTCTGAATATTTGCTTCTCAATTTGAATTAATGGAACCAAAATAACTTAATGGAATTTTGATTAGGTTTATGTCAAGTCTATTTATTAAGTTGGGAAGAATTAACATCTTGATAAAAATCTGTGTGTCTGGGAAAATGGAACATCTCCCTAAATAACCCCTATGTATTTTATTAGATTTGGGCCTCACAATTTTATCTATCTATCTATCTATCTATCTATCTATCATCTATCTATCTATCTATCTATCTATCTATTTTGGTGATGTGTAAGTAGTGTGTTTTAGTTTTAATTTTTTTTCCTTTTCTTTTTCTTTCTCCCTCCCTCCCTCTCTCCCTCCCTTCCTCCCTTCCTTCCTTCCTTCCTTCCTCCCTTCCTCCCTTCCTCCCTTCCTCCCTCCCCCCTCCCTTGGTGTTATTTCTAGGACTTGAATTCAAGGCCAGAGCACTATGCCTTTTCTGCCACAGATCCACTTTCAGCTATTTAGTTGTCAACTGGAAATAAGAGGCCCATGGACTTTTCTTCCTGACTGACTTCAACCTCTGTACTTCAGTCTCGGCCTCTCCTGAGTACCTAGGGTTACAGGCATGAGCTTTTTGTTTTTGGCTTTCAAAAGTTAATAGTTAATTGACTATAGATAGAAAGCAATCCAATTTTTATACTTTTAATACTTATCTCTCAGCTTTTCATTTTTAAAAAGTCTGTAAGCTAATTTAAAAACACTAAATTGTCATCTTTATTATTAATATTATTATTATTATTAATATGTTATCAGTACTGGAAGTTTAGACTCAGAGCCTCATTTTCATTTGGCTTTCTTACTCGGCTGGCACTCTACCACTTGAACTGTACCCTACATTTTCTTGCACATTTTGAATGTGGAGTTCAGCAAATTTTTCTGCCTGAACTGATCAGAAGCTCCCAATACTCCAGTTATCAAGCCTCTTGAGTAGGGAGGCCTATATGTGTGAGCCATTGTACCTGCTCAATATGGTTTGTTTTATTTTTATATATAATTTGCAAACAATTCCTCATAATCAATTTATAAATGAGTATATGACTTTTTTCTAGAGTGTATACCAAAAGTAGTATGATGTGCTTTCAATCACATTATAAATATGGCTTATGTATTTCATTGGAAATAGAATTACTTCTGAATTTTAAAGATAAGATTAGAATTTATCTATTTTTAATATCTTATTTTTTATATTTTAATGTGCTTATTTTAAACAAAACTAGAAAATAGAAGAATGTAAGAATATTTTGAAGAAGCCTCCATTCTTGTAATAGTTGATATATTCTCTTAAACCCTTTTTAGAAATACATACTACATACTTATAAAGTTTATAACTAGTGCCACTTTTTCCTTGTCTATTGTTTATTATTATTATTATTAGTTAGGGAGTAGTGCGTTTGTTTTTTTTATAAGTTTTTTATTGTGAAAATACTGTACAGAGGGGTTATAATTACATGAGCTAGGTAAGAGTACATTTCTTAATAAGCATTGTTGTCTCCTCCTTTGTTTTTCCCTTACCATCCCTTCCCTCCCACCTCCTCAACTACCCTTCCCCCATCCCCAAATTGTAAAGTTCATTTTTCGACATTTTTTGTCTTGTATATCTCATTGTTATAATGGATCAACCAACCCCCTCCTTCATTTTCTCCCAGTTTTTCTCTCCTGACTCCCTACCCCTTCATGTTGTATAGTTCATTTCCAACATAAGATCTAGTGAGTATCACTGCTGAATTGGTTCATCTTTTTTTTTTTTTTATTGTGAGAATACCATACAGAGGAATTACAATTACATGAGGAAGATAACACGTACATTTCTTATCAAGCATTGTTGCCTCCTCTTTGTTTTCCCTTCCCATCCCTTTCCATACTTCCCCCCTCCCCCCACCCGATCCTCCCCCCACCCGATCCTTCCCCCACCCGATCCTTCCCCCCCCCCAACCAGGTCCTTCCCCTCCCCCCCCCACCAAAATTGTAAAGTTCGTTTTTCGACATAACGACTTGTACATCTCATTGTTGCAATGGGTCCACCTGTATCCTTAGTTAAATGATTTGTTTTTTTCCCTTCCCCCTCCACAAATTATACCAACATCAAATACAGTGAAAGCAGGGGTTATACGGTGGGGATTTCAGGCTTTCATGCCTGCCAGACAGGTATTCTACAACTTGATCTATGCTTTATCCTTTGTTACATTTTTTAAGACTTAATTTTTCTTGTGGGGCCTTGCTTTTGCCCAGGCCAGCCTAGATCACAAGAATCCTACTTATGCCTCCATTACAGATGAGATTATAGGGTATAAACTAACTTATTTGTTGGGATGTTAGTGCTTTGTCTCTCAGGGTGACCTGGAACTGTATTAGTCATCTTCTTATCAAACTTTTATTTTTATTTTTATTTTTGGGTCCGGTCGTGGGGCCTGAACTCTGGGCCTGGGCACTGTCCCTCAGCTCTTCAGCTAAAGGCTAGCGCTCTACCACTTGAGCCACAGCGCTACTTCCGGCTTTTTTTCTTTTTGCTTATGTGGTGCTGGGGAATTGAACCCAGGGCCTCATGCATGCAAGGCAAGCGCTCTACCACTGAGCCACCTTCCCAGCCCTTTATCAAACTTTTATTTTGTTAATCTTCTCTATTATATACTTGCTTTATGTCATTAATTATTATTCTGTGCATTTTTTCTGCTTCTATACTTGAATTAATTTTGCCTTTATTTTAAGGGTTCCTTATCAAAATAATTATACATACTTAAAATACCTAATACATGCATTTAAAGTTATAACATTTACACTAAATTACACTTTAACTGCCTCCCACAAGTTTTGCTATGTATGGCTGTTACTGTTCAGTTTTAAATATTTACTATTTCCTTTTAATATTAGTTTTTTAATAATAGAAAATATTTTTGACAGTTTTGGGGCTTAATATTGGAATTTTAATTTATATTTTGTTAATTTTTATTTTACTGTGAAATGTATGTTGTGCTATCGCTAAATAACTTTATTTTTATAAATATTATGCATTTACTGGAAAATATATATTTTGAGGAGAAATATTTGTCCATTAGTTCAATTTTATTAATTTGATATGTTTTCTGTTTAATGATTCATGATTTTACTTTTTTCAAGATTCTGCTTAAATTTCATCTGCTCAATAAGCTTTACAATAAATATTTATATGTATATCTACCTTCTCATCTTCTGACTCCTGGAACCTGTATTTTTACTTATGTATTCATTGTCTTCCTTACTCAAATGTAAACCCAAATGTAAACAAGAGCATTAATTTTTTCTTGACCTTCCAGATCATTCATGTACTAAGGAAAATGATTATTTTGATGTTAACTTTATCGTTTGGTTTTCTGTCCCAATAGATAGTATAAATCATCAGTGCTCACATGCTTATGACACTTAACTAGATTTTTTATTTCAGAGACTTTTCCATTCAGAGCCATAAGACTTGTAGCTTTCAAAAAATTCTTATTTTTCCAGACCAGTCTGCAAACCTTTCAATATCTTGTGACCTTGTCTCTTGTCTCTCATATGGCATTAGTAGGGACATAATGCCCTGTGAGGCTACCAGGGCTTTTTAGCTTCACCTTCTGTTCTTAAATTTTATTTTATTTTTTTTATTTTACTTTTTTGGTTGGTCGTGGGGTCTGAACTCTGGACCTGGGCACTGTCCCTCAGCTCTTCACCTCAAGGCTAGTGCCCTACCACTTGAGCCACAGTGCCACTTCTAGCTTTTTTCTGGGCCTCATGCATGCGAGGCAAGCACTCTACCACTGAGCCCACTTCCCAGCCCCAGCTGTTGTGTATTGATTATTCCCTTATACGAAATGTGCAGTATGTATTTGGTTGATGAATTTAACACTTAATTTGGGTTATGTTGCCCTAATTCTTTAATGGTTGACAAACTTTTCTCAGGATTGTCAAATCATTATTCATAAATGATTTTTAAAGAAAAAATATTCAGGTTAACAGCATCTTCATGTAATGTGTACTTTTTGTGTATATATGTATATTAAGAAGGGGACATGGAGAGAAGAGGGATGAGTTAAGGAGCTTAAGAGAAGAAAGGGAGAATAAGAAAATAGTTTAGGAGAAGAGGGGAAAAAAACAGGAGGAGGGGATGGAATTTTGTGGCTAGAGCAGCTTGCTTCAAAAAAAATACACATCTTTGGCAAAGTTAGTTTAATTCTTTGTATGTAGTAGATGAATTATTCCATTTTCAATCTACCCTCCTCTTCAATTCATTGAACCTGACTTTGTTTCTTTAATTGTTTTAAACTTGTAGCTAAACTGTGTTTTTTGACAATGCATGACAGAAGTGAAAGGTGTGACTTACAGTTAATTTTTGGCAAGGTATTGTTTGAGCTGTACTTTTGGACCTTCAAAATGCAAAGTAAGTGACTGTCAGTTTGATTGTGTGTGAACGCTCCTAGTTCACTATGTGATCATATCAGGAACGCAAGAGCAGCAAATCTTTCATATTCTTTCGGGAATCCTTTCCTTCAAAATGCTTGAATACATACATGGCAACAGCATATGTAGTAGTGATTCAGGCCTCACATGGAGATGTGACCCCTTCATCTTCTTTTGCAGATTTTGAAATGTTTTTGATTCTCCTTCATAGTGGAAGAAAGGAAGTCTATTTCTTTAATGATTCAATTACTTTATGGAGCCTTAGAAAACATTTTTCAGGTAGATTCAACAGTCTTACCCCTATTGTGTAATTTAGTGGTAAGCTTTTTAAATTCATCATACTTGGGAAAGCTAAGCATTTTATGCTCTCCAAAAGCCCAATCCTTGTTTTGTATAGACAATTGCCTAAAAGTTCGCATTGTTTAGAATAGGTATTTCAACCATCTCAAGGTTTACTTTTGCTAGAATTCTCAAGTGTTTTCATTTATTGAATATTGAATTGATTTAACACAGACTTTATAATGTTAAAAATACTTTACATTTTCTCATTTTATTTAAAAAATGTAGTAGAGTTCCATATAGCTTGAACTTAATGATAATGAACTTAATAAACTTACACTCAGGTATTATGGCTTTTGCATTTTTGCAAGCACAGGTGAAACTACAAAGTGCATTTTAACACAGATTTATGTGGTCAAAGTGAAGAAATCAGAATAGGATGTGAGAAATACAGAGTACGATTTAGTGGTTACCACAAATAGATGGGCTGTTATCTTGGTGAAAGCTGATTAACAGTACAATTTATTATAGCAACTATATTGTAGAGAACAGAAAATGACATTATTGCTACTTAATAAATACTGACAATGTCTCATGACAATATGTATTGATGAAGTATCATTTCAAATGTTTACCAAGTTTTAGTTAAATTTTGTAGCTGTTTTGATGTTGGAATATAATTTCTTTTTTATAGTTTCTTTTTGCTGGCTCTGGGGCTTGAACTCAGGGCTTGGGTGGTATTCTGAGCTTTTTGTGCCCAATTCTGCCTTAGCCACAGCTCCAGCTTTAATTAGAGATAAGAATCTTAAGGACTTTCCTGCAAGAGTTGGTCTCAATTCTCAGATATCAGCCTCCTGAAAAGTTGGGATTATAGGGATGAGACCCTGGTTTAGAATACAATTGATATAAGCACATTTCTTTCGAAAAGAAAATAGCCAACAGGCTGAGAATGTGGCTTAGTGCTAGAGTGCTTGCCTAGCATGCATGAAGCCCTGGGTTCGATTCCTCAGTACCATATAAACAGAAAAGGCCGGAGGTGGTGCTGTTGCTCAAGTAGTAGAGTGCTAGCCTTGAGCACAGAATGGCTCAGGGACAGTGTTCAGACCCTGAGTTCAAGCTACAGGACTGGCAAAAAAAGAAAAAAAAAGCCATCCATGAGTTTACTTTTTGGTATATAAAGATACATTCTAATTCAGATATTTAGAATCTGAAAGCATTTTAATGGAGGAAGCAATTACCATGATAAATGTAACTGAATTGGAAATGGACATATAAGGTATCAATATTCTGAAACAGAAAAGGAACCAATAAATATCTTAAAGATAAAAGAATTGTGAGTAAAGGACAAGATGAATTTATTACAAATGAATCATGTCTGACAAAATTAATAGTTGTTTAAAATATAACTGTAGCATTAACATGGGCAAAGTGATAGTGGTTTTTGAACTTCAAGCAAATGTTTGTTGTAGCATTTCCAAACTAAATTCTAAATTATAATATGAATAATCTGATGGACTTAATTATGGGAAACTGCTAAGTCTACATTACACCCAATGTATTTTTATAAACAAGCTCAACCTGATTATGGGGTTAGGTGAGAGTGACAGGGTTCACTTGAGAGGTTTGGGTTCCTCCTACAGCTGAGACACACTATGCAATTCATATAAAAGAACAATGTAGATCAAAACAAGTATTACAGCTTCTAATGAGTTTTCCTTATTCACCTCTCTAATTAATTAGGTTAAATCCCCTCATAACAACTGTAGAGTATCCACAGATAGTTTTGTATCAGGAGTCCAAAAACATGTCTCAGCTCTTATTTTTATAAACAAAGTCCCGTTGGAATTCAGCTATGGTCATTAGTTCTCATACTTACAGTTCTTTTTTGTCTGCAGTAGCAGAGTTTAGTAGTTGAGACTGAAATTATACAACCTGTGAAGCCTAAAATATTATTTGACCTTTCACCAAAAACTATTTGCTAAGCCCTCACTTAAATAAGTGTCTTTTAAAAATATACCTGAATAAGTATTTCAACCATTCTCCATTCTAGGCATAAGCAGAATTTTGTGTGCTTCATAGAAGCCAAATTAAATGTGTACGTATTATTCCACTTAGGGTTTATTCTTTCCTGGGTTCTTCCATATTTCATGAAAATCGACCCATTCTTTCTGAAAGTAAAAGTCTGAAAGGACTATATTATCACTGCTTTCATTCAATTTCATTTGATTTCAACAATTTTGGCATCAAAAAAGGAGATAGTGACATATCAATAGAGTTGTGGGGGATTAAGAATGGAATAAAGCATAGAAAACCTTTGTTTTTGTTTCAATATAGCAAGATATTTTAGGCCTGATTGTGTAGTAACCTAGTTATATTAGATCTCTTTTAAAATAACTATCATCAGACTTATCTTGTACCTTTTGCTCACATACATTCACATTATCCATCAATATAAGAATTAAAGAATTTTTTATTTTAATGTAGAAGCTAGGTAAATATTTATGGCTTGAATGGCAATTTTCTAATGATCATTGTATTAGTTTATTACTCAGATACATGAATGCTTACTGTATGCCATTCATTTTCATTGGGATTGAACAAGACAGATGACATCCCTAATGTGGGAAGATATACAGTAAATTAGATTATAAAGAGTTAATTATAAGTAATTATAGCCTAGAAAATGGAAAGGGGAATTTAGGAGTGATTTTGCTCTGTTGTTGTTGTTGTTTTTGCTTTCTGTTTTTGTCTGTCTTGGGGCTTGAACTCTGGGCCTGGGCGCTGTCGTTTAGCTCTTCAGCTCAAGGCTAGCTTCCTACCACTTGAGCCACAGCACCACTTCCAGTTTTCTGGTGGTTTGTTAGAGGTAAGAGTCTCACGGAAGCCAGGCGCGGGTGGCTAACGCCTGTAATCCTAGCTACTCAGGATGCTGAGATCTGAGGATCGCACTTCCGGCTTTTCCCTTATGTGGTGCTGAGGAATAGAACCCAGGGCCTCAAGCATGCAAGGCAAACACTCTACCACTGAGCCACCTTCCCAGCCCTAAGAAGGCATTAATAAGTATCATGACAGATTGAAGGAGAACATGGCTAAGGGAGGCTGGTGTTTAAAAGAATGCCGTTATACCAAATAATTTTGCTTTTACATGCTTCTGTGATAGTGTCATACCTGAGAAGATGTTCTGCAGAACTAGTTTGTTTTTGTTTTTTAAATTAGTCATGGGGCCTGAACCCTGGGCCTGGGCACTGTCACTGTCCCTCAGCTCTTCAGCTCAAGGCTAGCACTCTACCACTTGAGCCACAGTGCTACTTCTGGCTTTTTTCTTTTTGCTTATGTGGTGCTGAGGAATTGAACCCAGGGCCTCATGCATGCAAGGCAAGTGCTCTACCACTGAGCCACCTTCCCAGCCCTAGGAAAGTCTGTGAGACTCTTATCTCCAATAAACCACCAAAAAAACAGAAGTGGCACTGTGGCTCAAGCGGTATAGCACTCGCCTTGAGCTGAAGAGCACAGGGATAGTGCCCAGGCCCAGAGTTCAAGCCCCACGACCAACCAAAAAACAAAAAGAGTCTCACAGACTTTCCTGCCCAGGCTGGCTTTGAACCACGATCCTCAGATCTCAGCCTCCTAGGTAGCTAGAATTACCAGCGTGAGCTACCAGCACCCCGCTAGCAGTGATTTTGATCAGGAAGTTTGAATAGCAAAATAAACATTAGTGAAGGACTCTTTGCATTGAGAACAGAAAAAGGGAAATCATTATGAAACAATTTAGAATAGCTTTTTAAAAGACCAAGTTGAAACTCTTGAAAAAGGAAGAAAAAGATTCAATGTGTTGATTGTAGTAAAAGAAGTTGTATGTGTATGTGTGTGTGTATGTGTGTGTGTGTGTCTGTTGTGTTATGGTCTATATTTTCGCAAGCATCTCCATTATTTTTGGAAATAATAGAAAATGTGGGGGGGAGGGTAAGAGTAAAGGTAGAGGGAAAGGGAGAAAAAAAATGCCATATAGATGGGTTATAAGCAAAGTAAGCCAGACCCAGAGAAACATAGGGTGCATAGTTGCCCCTCATTAGTAGTAATTAGAGTATGCCTGTAAATCTACAAGCAAATACAATGAACGGTAAAAGACAAAATTTGCACTTGGACGTGATAAATTAAACATTCACAAAATGAGACCAAAGGATAATACTCATGGGAGAGAATCAAAAGGGCTCAATAGCTATGTGCATATGATCATATAAAATGATGTTTATCAAAATGAACTCCAAGAAATGGAAAAAAAACCCTATATATTTTGTGTCTATGTAAAAGTATTAGAGAGAGCAGAGTTTGAAATTCCAAATTATGTGTTCCTAAGTATTCAAATAATTGTTTTCTTTTTAAGTTTTAAAAATTATGTTATTACTCAATAGTTGTATAAATAGACTATAGTTTTATAGATCAAGTTATGAATATAATGTGTCTTGATCAGTGTCAACCCTTCCATTTCTATTTTCCCCTCCCATTTCTACAAAAGTTACATAATTAAATTTTGTATACAATGTCCATTGAATACAATGACTGTATTTGCTCACCTTTCCTCCCTGAGTTCCTGTGCTGTCTTCTCATTGCCCTCCCCCTTCCTGAAAATGTTTCCACTTCTTGGGCATTCATTTTGTTGATTAGTTTGTTAGTTGTTCAGAGGAGCTACACCATTAGTCAGTTTGATCAATATTTTTTAAGCAGAAATGCAGACATGTGATTTAAAATAAGAGACAAGGCCCTATATAGGTATCTACAGAAAAAAGTGAAGAGTGAGAAGAGAGAAAATATTAAAATAGGGTTAACTCTTGAAGATATTGAGATTAGTACTTGGTTCTTTAGCTAAGTGGAAGCTAATTAGAATGTCACTCAGTGGATATGGGCAGCTATTATGCATCCTGATGAAACAAGACCTTCTACTCTGAAAGTGATGAGTTTAGGGACATTTAAATAAAACTATACCTTATAAGGAGGCTGTGATGTTTGATTTGAGAGTAGAATGTAGATTTCTTTTAAATGCTGATGTTTCACAAAAAATGGCTTTTAACCATTTACAGAGTTAAATATTCTGCTTTGTCTCCTTCACATTTGTGTCTCATTAATATTTCCTTGTTTGCGTTTACATGTAGGAAATAAAAATAATAATTAAATAGAATTCATAAATAAATCTATAGAACTGATATTTATTTTATTATATATATTTGTATTGGTCTTTGTTATTCATGGAACTACTCAATATATAAAGGGTGGTACCCTATGGTACAAATTGGCAGCTCTGGAAGACTGTCAAGAAAAGGAGACAGTCTCATATTTGAGAATTGTTATTATGATATTATTACCTATTAATTCCATTGTTTTGGCTAGGTGTTAGACTTTGTAATCATTCAACATTTTATTCCTTTTTATTCAACTTTTTATAACTGTTTCCATAAAAAAATGGGGTACTTTTTTTTTTTAGTATTTACTACGCTTTAAAATTTTATTGTTAAGATGCTGTACAGAGAGGTAACAGTTACATGAGTAAGGCAATGAGAACATTACTTGTTGATACTTGTTACCCTTTCCCTTCCTTGTTGTTGTCTCCCACTATCCCCTTCCTCCTCCAGTACCCCTCTCCTCCTCTCCCTCCTATACCCGTCTGAAGTTGTAAAGTTCATTTCCAATATACTGTACTGTGGATGTCCTTGTTACATTGGGTCATCCTGTGTCCTTGTTTCAGCGTTTTGTTATTTCCCTTCTGCTCCTAGATTAGATATATATGTATACACAAGATGCAGGGCACCAAAATCAAGTACAGTGACAACAGGGGACATACCATAGGGGAAAGAACATAGAGAGGAAACAACATCAACAAAAATAAAATCGCATGGTACATTTAAGACAATAGCAATAAAGACAGACTTCTTGTGACCATATCTTGGGGTTCATTTCACTTAACATCATCTTATATAGTCATTTGTACATGGCCTTTGAGCTTTTCAGCTCATCTGATAAGATTATCCTATACATATACTCATTTTTGCAAATAAGGAAACCCATGGGACCTAAATTTCTTCGGCACTGGGTAACTTCTCTTAATATGATTTTTCCGAATCTTTTCCATTTCCTAACAAATGGGGAAGTGTGGTACTTTTTGATGGAAGCATAGAATTCCATTATAAATACCACATTTTCTTGATCCACTCATCTACTGAGGGGCATCTGGGTTGGTTCCTTATCTTTACTATGTTGAAAGAAATGCTGCGATAAACATAGTTGTGCTGGTAGCTTTGGTATGGCCTTGTTTGTGATCATTTGGGTAAATGACAGGGTAAATTTTTATTGAATGGTTTTGCATTAGTGTATTTACTTGGGCACTGACTCAGAAATTTATAATGGGATATAAGTGGTAGCTCAGTAGTACTAGTTTTTATAAGCAATTATGAACAATTCTCTTGATGAATTAGTCTGAGAAACATGATATGAATATTTCTGTATTGCATTGAAGGAGGAAGAATTATAAAATATAAAATCACATAGAAACTCCATTGCTTTATGAACATTTGAAACTGGGTATATATGGTTGAAATTGAATTCTGGGTTCTGTCCTAACATAGAAAAGTGTCCTTTGGCAAATTAATTTCTCTGTGCGTCAGTTGAAATATCAATAAAATGGGAATAATGATACTATATACCTTTTAGAGTATTTGTGATGTTGAAATCAGTAAAAATACATAAAATAACACTTGTATTCAGAGAATGCAGATGTGTTTGCTATTTCTTTTTCATTTTTAGATTTTGGATGTAAGGGTATCTTTTTTTTCTGATTTTTTTGCCTCTTGTGAATTACAAAAATATAAGAAAATGTTATTGCCCGTTCTAAAACGTGAAGTGATTTGAAAGCAGTACTGTTTTGTTTTAAAGCTCAAATAACAGGTACAATTGTCCTAAAAGGAGACTACTTAACCTTTGACTAGCACTGAAAGAATCAAAGTTGTTTTTATTCTTCTTATAGAAGGCAAAAGACAAATCATAAGAAAATAGCTCATTATTGAAGACACCTTCAAAAAGCAATTTCAAACACCATTTTTATGTTCTGAGGTTACTATTTAGTCAGTAAAATGTCTAAAATAATTTAGAAAACTGTAAAATTAAAAAGCAATGGGTTTTAATGTGGATTGCACTGGAAATCTTATATGAAGTTTTGTGAACACTGTTCCAGATGAAAAGGTATTTGGTTTTATCATCATTTACCATCATTACAGGTAATCAAATGTTGTGTCAAGCAGCAACTGCTTTCAGTAAATTTTCTGAGCTAATGCTTTATATAGAGAAAAATGTTAATTTTTTTTGAAATTTCAGAATTTTAAATTTTTCTGTACCTTCATATTTCTTATGGCATGTTTAGGAATAAAAATATTCTATAAATGTTTGCTTCAAAACAATTATCATATCCATATAATTAATTTATCCCTGAATATTTCTACTCATACTGCTCAATGAATTGTGAAATAAATTATGTGAAAGAAGATAAGGGAAAGTTGGAATGAAAAGAACTTCAGTAATTTCTAAAATCATGCAAACATGTTCTGTTTCTTCTTTACAAGTGTTTAAGTTCATGTCCTGGTTTTTATTTGTTTGTTTTGTTTTGTTTTACTTTGCTTTTCTCTGAGCTCAAGACTAGCATTCAATGACTTGAGCTCCATTTCCAGTATTGTTGTAGTTTATTGAATATAAGAGTATGACTGACTACTTGCCTTGGCTGTCTTCGAATTGCAATCTCAGATCACAGCCTCCTCAGTACTAGGATTACAGTATTGACCACTGGTGCCCAGTTACATTGTTTTTTTTTTTTTTAGCTAATTTTACTAAAATAACTTCAAGAATTTTAAAATAATTCTAATTCATATCATTATATAATTATTTTATAATAATTTAAAATAATTATTTGATGGATTTTTAGAAAGGGCACACATTCCAAGCTCAAAAACTTTTAAAGTTTTTAGTTAAAGGAGACTGAGTAAATAATTCAGAAATGCATTGTTTACCTGTTAATAATTAAGCAGGTTAGACTGTGTACTTTTTATAATCATTGACTTTTAATATATTTATTTGTTGGTGTGTTGGTTTTAAAGAATTTATTTAGGGCATTCTGCTATTGGGAAATAAAAACAAACAGTGAAGCTGCATAATAAAGGAAAGGGCTTAGGTTACTTTTAAAGAGACAAGTAAGAGAAATAAGTAAGTTGACTGGATTTTTAGGGTTAAAAGCAGAATTAAATGCATAATCATATATATACACATATATATGTATGTATGTATATAAATATATATGTATATACAGAGAGAGAGAGACAGACAGAGACACAGAGAGAGAGAGAGCTGTGTTTGGAAGAGCCATTGCCATGCCTAACAAGAATAAAATAATTGAATCAAGGGAATGACCTTTGTTGTGGGCCTAGAATTTCAGCTCAATTAAATCAATGGATTCAATTTACTTTTACATGGCTTTCCTATGACGTTAGATAGGGCACTGTTAGGAAGAATTCTTTTTTTTTTTTTTTGGGGGGGGGGTTCGGTCGTGGGGCCTGAACTCTGGGCCTGGCGCTGTCCCTCAGCTCTTGCGCTCTACCACTTGAGCCACAGCGCCACTTCTGGCTTTTTTCTTTTTGCTTATGTGGTGCTAAGGAATAGAACCCAGGGCCTCAGGCATGCAAGGCAAGCACTCTACCATGGAACCACCTTCCCAGCCCCAGGAAGAACTCTTAAAGTCTACCATAGAACTTATCAAATGTCTTTGGTGTTTGACAAACTGTGTTTCACAAAGCCAGAATAAATACATTTTAGGAATGAGCAGTATGGGTGGACTGAAACTTGACTAGCTTTTTTAGTCAAGGAGAGATTGCATCTTGTTGGCTATCTAAATGTTCAGATTCTTTTAGACTATCTTCTAGGATCGCTACTTTTCATTTACCAATTTTCCTTATATATACTAAGCTTTACATTTAATTTTTTATTTTATGAAGACATTTAATTTTTTTCTATAATTGTTGGTAAAGAATGGCTTTCGACAATTTCTACTTCGTCTTTTGAAAGGGCCTCATTTAAAATCCTAATGTTGGTGAAGAATTAACAGAAAGAGTCATAGCTTATATGTTTTAACCAGTGACTTTTGAATGACATGTAATGCCATAGATTAAAAAATATTTCTCCTCTGGAAATGGACATCATGATTTTGTAGTTGAGAAAAATTGGATTCTACTAATCTATTACCAAACTGATTTGGAAAAGCTTCAATTGTTCTCATGGTATTATTTTGTCACTAAATCATTAACATGAACATTTCAGGTACTTTTCCTTTTAATATTATTCATAGTACATAAATGTAGCCCCAATCTTCACAACCTTGCTATGTTACATACTGTGCTTTTACCACCTGAAGACTTAAAGATGCAATCAATTAAAATTTGTTTGATAGGAATTCAGTAGATACTATTATAGGTAGATAGTTGGTGTTAATTTTACAAAAAGCAAATCCCATTTTGCTTTTTCTTTATTTTTTTTCTTATAGTCAATTTTTAATGTCTTTTTTTCTGCTTTCTTAAAAAGTTGTAGCTTATACAAAAAATATTAGTAATAAAAACAGATATGTTCACCTGCTTTTCAAAACTGGAGAAGTCTAATAATATAACATGTAATTTATTCTGAAAAATAAACTATGTAACATGTTTCAGGGTTTTATATATTTAAATAAATTATAAAAATTGGTTAAATTTTAGGATTAGTAAAACCTATTATTTTATTTTATATTATTGTAAGGATGATGTACAGAAGGGTTGCAGTTACTTAAGTAATGAGTACATTTCTTATGGAACATTGTTACCCCTCTCCCTTGTTTTCTCTCACTTTCCCTCCCCCATCCCAAGTTGTAAAGTTCATTTCCAACAGTGTCTTATGAATGAGTATCTCTGTTACGTTAGTTCACCCTTTGTGCTTTGTCTAACCATTTTGTTATTCCTCTTCCTTTTCCCAAATCAGATAACCATACATACAAGACACTGGGTACCAAAATAAAAAAACAATGTCTGTTTGTTAGTGTTGGGACTTAAACTCAGGAGCTGGGCATAGTCCCTAAGCATTTGCACCCAAGGCTAGCTATCTTATCACTTTGAGCTCCACAGCCCCACTTCTGGTTTTTTGGTGGTTAATTGGAGATAAGAGTCTCATGGACTTACCTGCCTGGGCTACCTTTGAACCATGATCCTCAGTTTTCAGCCTCCTGAGTAGCTAAGATTACAACAAGCTTCATTGGCACCTTGTTTATAACCTGTTTTAAGCTTAACAATTTAATCAGAATTTTCACTTACTATTTTTAAGGATCAATTAACATTGTATCACATAAATTTTACTTGGTTAGCATTATGAAATATTTAGGTTTTTATTATACATGCATTTCTTTCACTACTATTTAGATTAATATCATTTTATGTATATTTACTTTATTATTTCAGATTATTACTGATTACCATATTATTTATTTTATTATCTTATATATTTAAACATACTATAAATATGAAATTCATTTATAAAATATTTTGTATTTTAACTAGAATTCAAAATTCTACTCAAGTTTACTCAATTTGTTAGCATATTTTGCATAATTTAAAAAATATTATAATTGTGTATAGACAGCCATATGAAGATTACACATATTAAAATGTGTAACCTTATATTTTGTTGACCTCAATTTTGTTAAAGATAAGTTCCTATAATTTTTAGTTCTATATACTAAAATTCACATTTTTTATATATTTGTTTTTAAATTTTCTTATTATTAAAAATAAAAGTGATGTGCAGAAGGATTACAGTTATATATATATCAGGTAGAATACATTTTTTTTTTTTTGTCGGTGTGGGGCCTGAACTCTGGGCCTGGGCGCTGTCCCTCAGCTCTTCAGCTCAAGGCTAGCGCTCTACCACTTGAGCCATAGCACCACTTCTGGCTTTTTTCTGCTTATGCGGTGCTGAGGAATAGAACCCAGGGCCTCATGCATGCAAGACAAGCAACTCTACCACTGAGCCACCTTCCCAGCCCTACATTTCTTTTTGTACATATATTTCTACATATATATGTAGAAATATAAATGTATAAATGTAAAACTTTGATGTTTTTATTAGTTACATTTACATATGCCAACCTGATCTTTATTTTGATTCCTGGTAAAGTAGGGAACATTTATTTTTCTTCCACATAATCAGTTATCTTACTATCATCTGTAGGAATGCTTTCATACTAGTCATACAAGTCACTATGGCCTGTCCTACTTCTTCAAATTCCACTATCATCCTATTACTTGTATTTAAATTATTGTAAAACCTCCCATATTCTCCACCCCATTTCCAGAGGACTGGGACCTCTGTTTTTTTTTCCTGTTTAAATTGATATTTTTTTTATTATTGTTCATGTCAAGCTTGGTGTTTTGAGCTAAATTGAATGAATCAGAATTACTGAAGATGAGTTTAGTTTAGTGTTTTACTTTTTAAGATTTTTCTGTATTCCAAATCCTTTGTATCAAAACTATTTACATTAATGAGCTTCTTGTGTAGCAATACTTGTGTTAGAAAAATTATGTAAATGACCAAGAGAGTGGCTTAATATTGATAATTTTATTTTGCCAGTTCTAGTTTATTATTTCTATCATCTATTTCTTACTGGTCTTAGCCAGTTATAAGTAATTTTCCTTTTTAAAATTTCTTTTAGTCTAAGGAAGATTATTTAGTGATGATTGTTAGATTGACTCAAGCATATGAAATATGGTGCTACTTTCATAAACTTGGCTTGTTTATGTTTTTGAATTAATGAACTGATAATTATTTTTCTTTTTAAGTTCTATAAATGTTTATTAAATTTTTGATAAACACTAAGATTTAGGGAAGATAAAAATGAATACTTTTAACAACTTAATACATTATTAATAAAAGTATGCCCACTCTTTGATGAATGCAAGCCAATTGTGTTAAGCAGAGAATATATATTATCTCATGTAATCCTGAAACAGACTAAATGGTCTTCATGTAATTGTCAATCTCCATAATTTCTTTTGGATTTCTTCATTTTTGTCATCTCTTCTGAAAAACTGTATTGTTTGGACCTATTAACAAATGGTGCTGGCAAAAGGTAGAAAAGTAAAGTTAGATCTTTGCACCTTCATGAAGATTATTAGTATATATGGCATCAAGGTCTTTATTGAGAATTCACAGCAAATTTAGATCACTTTCCAAGGACCTACAACATCAAATCTAATTTTTAATAACAACCGTTGTTTCTAGGTAAGTCATCTATACTGAATGTCCATCAAATTGTCTTAAAGGCACTTTAACATCCTGACTACAACTCTGTCTCAGCTTTGATTGTATAATATTAAATGAATTTAATGGAAAAAAGTTTAAAAATGATTCATCCATGTTTTTTCTGACTCATTTCTGTCTACAAATCTGGGTAGAACTCTACAACTAGCAGTGCTGTGAAGAAAGGAAATATAAAGCATTGTTCCAATGTTGGTGTCTTGGGTAATAAAGACCATTTCAAATTAAGTAATTATGGTACCCTTCTCTTCTCCCTTATTTCTTTGCACCCTTGATCTTTTAATGTTCTTTAGGTTTTATGTTTATGTAACTGTCTCCAACGTTACTGTTATTTATATGATGAAGTCTGAGTCTTGGTAAATGTCAACTCACCAGTGCTTTCATTTGTTATACCTTTTAATGTTTGAGACATCTCTGTTACATAGAATAATCAAATAAATTGGTTGAGACTGCTTTAGAAACTTAAAAATTAGCTACAATTATTAATATAATTAGCCTTTTAAAATATGTAAATTAAAATATAGATACAATCATTAATGTAAATTAAGAAAACTTTTATAATACCTACTAATAATTGGGTTTATATTGAATCATTGTACCACCTTTCACTGCATAGTTATACTGCACATACATCAGAATGAGTTAAGTTTTATTTTTTATTTTTCTTTTCAAAATTATTAGATTTAGTTGGCTTAAACAAACTTAACTACCAAGTTCTGATATCTAGTTTAATTATAATGTTATGATTCAAGTACATTTTCTTTTCCGTGAAGTTATAATTTTAAGTATCTTTGTTTTATTATAGGTATATAAAACAAAGTGTTTGAGCTGTCCATTAAAACCCTGAAGAGTGAAGGTAGTGTCCAATAATATTTAATTATGATTTTTTTCTTTTAAAATGTTTTGTTATTTGGAAGACTTTGGATTTATTAATTTATTTTTCCTTACATACTAAATATCATTTTCTAAGCCTTCCTAAAGTAATCTGAAAGAAGTAAGAAACCATGTCATCTAAAAATATTTAAGAATAGTCAAGTGTGGTTTTATTCCTTCTTCCTTCTGTATGGGAATATATGATGTCTTTTACCTGCCCCGTTTTGTTATAAGTTTAAATCAATCCAATTTTAAACCTTTCCTTTCCTTAGATAAACATATTAGCTCAGAGGACCAAAGTCAATACACATTACCCCTCAGAAGTAGCTTTACAATTTACTATAAGGGATAAAAATACATTTGTTGGGGACAATAATATAGCTCAAATGACATTTAATAGCACTGCTAGCCAGAAGTCCAGAATTTCAGGAAAGAAGTTTACAATAGATGTATGTTGGTGCATTGTGTATAAAGAACTCATAGGGTTTGAAAAAGGTGTCAGACAGGAGGGGACTGTAATTACTTTGTTTTGTACATGCACAGTTAGACTTTCCAGCAAGAATAACATGGTAGAGTAATTTATTATAGAAGAGAAAATCCTAGATTACCTTGCAGGAGGATGGGGTGATGAAATCCAACCATCAGTTTTGTGAATGCATACACGTGAACGTGTTTTTAATTTCTTTACCTCACACACCTAAAACATACCATTTATCAGTAGGATATGCAAATTGTTCCAAATGTAGCAGCAGTACTTTCACCTGAATGTCAAAACTGTCAGAGAGCTTTAAATCAATCTTTATATCATTTTTTAAAAAACCAAGCAGCCCTAAGATTGAGGTACCAAACTCTGAAAACACTTTATTCCCATACTTCCAAAAAGCTCCTGTATGTCAACAGGGTAATGTCAAAGTTCTAATTCACCTGCTTTCTAATTTTAACCTTTTAAGGATTTTATTTTATTTGGCTTAATTACGATATTTTCTACAAATTAATGATAAATGCCTTGATTAATAAAACCAAATGTCAGAGAAAATGACAACTTGATGAAAAATTAGTACTCGACAATATTTTAAGGTTCGGAAGTACTAAGGATGTACTTTTAAATCTCATATTTCATCTGCTTTTTCTGTAGGTAAGTTGTCACAATTCTCTTTGTTACATAGGTTTTTATAATCACATCTTTAATTGCATTTTATTAAGAAAATATTCATCTGTTGTTTTTACTCCTAATATAGACAAAAACATAGTCTTAATTTTATCTCTTTTGTCCCAAAATTTTGTTTTGTATTTTACAGAATCAAAGGAAACTATATTTTTGGGTGGTTAAAGTAATGAAGTTACCATACAAACAATTTAGTTTACAATATGTGTCTAAGCACTGTGTGGCTGGTTATATGTGTTTGGTGTGTGTGTGTGTGTGTGTGCGCGTGTGTGTGTGTGTGTCTGTGTGTGTTTGTGTCTGTGTCTGTGTCTCTGTGTCTGTGTTTTTCCATAATCTCCTAGTGTAAAATGTAGTCATTGGTGGTTGGATGTCTTCCATACTATTCACTCATTTTGTTATTAACGTTTGGCCTCCCCAAAAGATAAATTTTGGCTTAGGAATTTACTTTTTGCATTGATGATAAAGATATATTGTATACATTGTTAAGTGGCCACTCTTTCATGCAACTATTCATAGTTAATAATTTTTTCACACATAACTTTTTTTTATTGTGAAAATACCGTACAGAGGCGTTACAATTACATGGGCAAGGTAATGAGTACATTTCTTATCAAGCATTGTTGCCTCCTCTTTTGTTTCCTCTTACCATACCCTCCCATCTTCCCCTCCCCACCCCCCACTTCAAAGTTGTAAAGTTCGTATTGTACATCTCATTGTTGCAATGGGTCCATCTGTATCCCTATTTAAACAATTGTTTTTTTTCCCTTCCCTCCCACAAATTATACCAACATCAAATACCGTGAAAATAGAGGTTATACCGTGGGGGAGGGACATACAAAGCAACAAAGAAATATCTTATAAATATGTTAGAAACAATAGCAAGCAAGGAAAAAACATTTGAAAAATTTTTAAAAAGAAAACTCTAGAAACAAAGTGTATATTTTCCCAGAGGTACAGTTAAAAGAACTGAGTATAGATAAAGGTCTCAAATTTGTTTTTCTCTTGTAAGCTATTTATTAACTCAATATACAGAAGAATGATAAATATGACTATTATTCTACTTTTACTGTAAATTATGGAATTGAAATATTTCATGTATTTTAGCATCTTACAAATACTATCATTTTTAAATATGAATATATAAATATTCAAAGAATATAGAAAAATTGTACTATTCTGGATTATAGCCCATTTTTGTTTGTTTTCATATTTTATAGATAAAGCTGCCAAACAAATGAGAAACTACAAATGACCTCTTTTGTGTTGTCCTTTTGTTTTGGTTGATTGTTCAGGATAAAAAGACCCATGTAATACACTGTCAGTGAAGTGGACTCACTTTGACCATCTGTTCATGAAAAACATGATGGTCATACCTATCAACAGAAATTTTTGCCAAATAATGTTAGAATCACTTTTTCTGCAATATACTGGGAAAATTTTCAGGCATATTGCTCTGCAGGGTAAGATAAATAAAAATGAGTGTGTATCAACATTTTTGTGAACACAGTATATGCTAGTCTCAAGGGAAAATATTCTTCAGGGTAGGTTTTTAGCAATATTTAAAATTGGAAGTGGATTCTGTTGAATCTTTGCTTAGTTGGCTCCCAGTTTTATTATTTTTGTGTTTTCCCTGGTTCCAGGCATCCAGTCTGTACTGGCAAAGCTACTTGATGAGTGGAGGCCACCAGCATTACTGCCCTTACTGCTTACATACCTGCCATGAATAATAGCTCTGTCAGCTAGGTAATTATTGCTTTGTAACTGTCTCTGCTGTATCTTAGCGGATCATTGTCCAGAGAAGTGTAAGTTCTATTATAACACAAGGCTTCAGTTACATTCTGTTTCTGAATTTATTTTCATGCGAAATTATCCATTCTTGTTTATGTAACAATAAATCATACACGCACACAAACATAAACATATACAAACACACATAGTTTTGATAGTTCCTAAACTATGTTCCCCTCTTATTTATTCTATGAATTTAACAATTTATTTCTGCATGACACAATTAATCATATTTAGTTTGATACTAAAAATTGTTTATTCGTATTTATAATTTTGTAAAGTTTTAGTTGACATTCTGTTTTTTGAGGTAAATTCTATGAAGGGAATGCTCTACTTTCTCCTAAAATATCTATGACAAAGAAGGTCTGAAATCCAAAATAATTTGTAAAATACTTGTGTATGTTCTTACATTGTTCTTAGAAATGAAGACTACTAATTTAAATTCCACATAATCATCAGGTTAAAGGAGTTGTTTTATGATATTATGAATCTGATGCTTGAATTAACATACATGACCCTAAGCTAATGTTCTTCGAAAAATCTAAATCATACAGTAAATTAAATTGTTTAGATAATCTCTGATCCAACAGAAAATAATTAAACATATTCTATAATAGATGTAAAATAGATTCACAGTTTGATTCTTATGTCCATATTACGCCATCTCATTGATTATCTTTGTAGATTCTTTTGAAGAGTAGTATCTCTTTTGAGATTGTATTTCATTTGACAAAATCAAGTGATTCAGACTTTTATGCATTAAATGATTACTGGAGCTTCTAAAATTTCTAAATGTATGCTTAACTATGTGTAGAATGATCAGTTTCTGAAATTTCTGAAACTAGGAATCATCCACCTTGCTTCCTTTTGAAATCTGTTTACTAACTGAATAAATATGCTCATGAAACATACTAATAAATATACCAATCAAAATATAAAGAAATAGAATGATATGTAGAGAATTTATGTTTCCTGCTTAAAAATGCTGCATTCTTTCATCTTCCCTATTTACCATTGTCCCAAATAGCCAGGTTTTTAGATCTGTGTCTTTTAGTGATTTTTTTCTCCTTTAATTTTTTTTACTCCTTTAATGAAGTGGGAACTAAATTAACATGCCTTTTTTCCTTAGAGGTGGTTGGATTACTTATCATAGTAGTGTTCAACATATCCTTGTAATACTGACTCCTACCTACAACTAATTAGTGACTTTCAGAATTAAATATGTTAGTCGTGTGGCAGCTCCATATTTACTAGTGATTAAGAAAGTGTTACTAATACACTTGTCAGTATTAAAAAAGAGTTGAGTAAATAAAGGGCCAGATGGTCCAGCCTAGGACTCATCAAGAGCCTAGTATGTGTGGGCTGGTCCAACAGAATGACAGAAACATCTACCAGGCTAAGTGAAACTAGAGTTAAGCTTTGACTTAAAAGAAAAAAGAATCTTTTTCTAATGTGTATCCTTATGTTAGTGTGATTTACATGTACAGTCTCATTGGTAACAGTAATATTTGGGAGCATATATTTCCCCAATGCATCCAAAGCCGAGAATGTTCACATATTTCAGAAAAGTCTTGTAATGTGACTTAGTGGCATTTAAACTTAATCTAGAAAACATTTCTGCTGATACAAGGGAGAAGACTGATTATAAAAATCTTTATTTCTACTAATACAATCCTTATTATACAATCCTTATTATACTTTATTATATTATATTTTATTATATACCTTATTATACTTTATTATAATCATTTCTCCAATATATTACATGACTCATATAAGTCAGCTGTATGTCATACCAGAGTGTATGACCATATGAGGAAATTGTTAATATTCACTTAGTACATTATAAGAATTATTATAAAAAGATTAATTTAAATTGAATAAATTAGAAAGCAAATCTGTTCTCTTTACTATGATTTATTGGTCTTTACATGTGTATGTATAAATAAATTCCCTGTTTCCTGTTCTGCTTTTATAATCATTTTTCACTAATTTCAACTTATTTTATCCTATAATTGTTTAGTTTTAAAAAAATACTATTAGGGTTCTAGGATAGATACATAAATTAATATAGCATTGATTAGGCAAACTTAAACAGAATGTATTTTTCAGAGATTTTGTTCCACAATCACAAAACTAATGCTTGAGAAGATTAGCTAGATTTATAGCCTTTTGCCTTCCTTTCTCCATCCCTTCTTTTCATTTCTTGCAAACACTTGTTGAATATGAGATCCATACCAAGAACTAAGTAGGTGTTAAATATAACTGTGGAAAATACAATAACATAAATATTATAAAATATAAGTAATTAAATCAGTTACTTTGCTGGTCCTTACATTCTGATATTGGTTCAAGAATTTAATCTACAGTTGAAAATCATTTTAAATGGCTTGTATTCTTGATAGTAGATTACTTCTAAATTAAAAACTGTAGAGAGGCCCAATTGTTTCATATTTTTTAGTACATATAGATGAAATACTATTTTCTCTCAAGATGAGTTATTTAAAAAAATCTTCAAACCTGTACAGTTTATGTAATAAGATGACCTCCATGGGTACTTTCAGACCTCACACACAAATATATAAATTTCTGTTTTTAAAAAATCATTTGTAGATTTAAAAAATCATTTAAAATTATTTCATTTAAAGCGTTCGTAATAGCTCAGCATTTACCTGTAAAGTGTGTCAAAGTAATAGTGAAGAAACAACAGATGATAGCAATGTCTCTATATATTCCTCTCATTGGACATTTGTGGGGATTGTTTTTGTCTCTGATCAGGTTGGTCATTATGTGTCCTTTTGGATATGTGCACTGTTTAGCCTTCCAGCCTGCCTGCTCATTCAAAGGCATTCCAAGTCATTATGCTGGACTTCAGCCTTTTTCAGTAAAAGGCCATTTCCTCCATCAGCTGTCCACTTGGACATACATTCGTTTTATTCTCAAGAATGTTTTGTATGTATTCAATGTACATTAGATGGATTCGACAAATTACTCACAAATAATCAGTTTTTTAAAGTTATAATTTGTGGTATGACCTCTCAAACTGTGAATTATAAGGTTTGACCCCTTGGTGCACATTTTGACACCACAGCCATTAATTATAGTTTTTAAAAGACATTTCATTTCAGTTAGAATTTGTGTTATGAAAACAGATTAAGTATTTTTTCTTTAACTTTCAGGAATAGAGGCTAAAATGCAAATTCATAGATACTTACATTTCTGTAACACATGCTATATATGTAGTCAAATATAGTAAAATTACTTGAATACATATGCATGAAATGTATTTATGCTATTTATAGCTGCACATTGTGTTATATACACCTGTGGAGATTTTTATATTGCAATCTATCAGATAACATCAAAGCTATATTTATTTTATATAACTCTGGTGTATGGATCAATAAGATTATCAAGGGAGAAAGACTGTATTACCATTTGAATAGCATTTTCCCATTTCTTTTTCTTGAGCAGACAAACAGAATAAGGTGTTTGAGATTAGCCGATGTCTAATAATAATTTGAATGTTCTGAAGACTATTTAGAGTGGTATAGGCAAATGAAACTGTCCAAATGATTTTGATAAATATATGTAGGAGAAGATACTAAGAAGGAAAACATATAATGCAAAATGGTCAGCTTGGGTAAGCTCACAAAGACAGTCAGATATATGAACACTTCACTGATAATACCAGTATTTGAAAGAGAATTTAGTGTGTTTCCATTTCTAAATAAAAAGCCCAGAATTTAAAAATTTCTGTTGCTAGTTAATAAAAATTCTAGTAAAAATTTAGGATTTTTACTTCAAAAACTGATTCTCATTTTATTCCCAACTGTTTTTCTAGTTGTTTTTCTAGATGAATACTTTAAAACATCTCAATATTTTCCTTAAAGACATATAATCACCTCTGTAATTCTAGTATTTCTAAAATGACTAACTTGGTGTTGTCCAAATAATTCTTTAGCATAAAGTGTTGTTTTTCCCTATGACATGCTTCTTAACCAAAAGCCAGTTAGATAATAGCATTGAAAACAAAGGATTCCTACAAAAAGTGACAGTTCTCTTATATGGTGGATAGGATAGTCTTGTAATTTTTTCCTGTGAAAAATATTTCCCTTCTGGGCTGGGAAGGTGGCTCAGTGGTAGAGTGCTTGCTTTGCATGCCTGAGGCCCTGGGTTTGATTCCTCAGCACCACATAAGCAAAAAGAAAAAAGCTGGAAGTGGCGCTGTGGTTCAAGTGGTAGAGCGCTAGCCTTGAGCTGAAGAGCTGAGGGACAGCGCCAGGCCCAGAGTTCAGGCCCCATGACCGGACCAAAAAAAAAAATATTTCCTTCCATATTAGAATATACAAATTTATAATGTAAAGTTGAATGTACAAAATTACCTTCAGTTTTAAAATTATCAGCTTCAAGTGGGTCTGTCAATATACTGATATGATTTCAGAGAGACTTGCTGGTAATTATATGGGTATTCTATTTGGTGTATATGTTTTGTACTCCCTATGCCAGAAATAGCTTTACTTGGAGTTAGAATTGAATTTCAGTCTTGAACAACTCCTTTCCATCCTTTGGGATAGATTATTTCTCTAAGTCTATTCTCCTATGAAGGAATATGGGAAAATGGAAAAAATAGAAAATAATATCTAATCCATAGCCTTATAATTAGGATATGAGCTATATTAATAAAATCTTGATTCAATGCCTGTTCCTTAAAAAGTTATCAATAATTAGTGATTATTTAAATTCAGTGTTCATCATTCTAAAAACGTTAACACATTTCTTTTTAATTACTTTCAGTTTTCTGGTAAGTTTACTGTCTTTTAATCTGTTTACCTCATATGCTCTTTGATAAGAGTAAGGAAACCATAGTGGTTTTTCTACACTTTGTAGTATAGTCAAATAGGCACTAAGCAAAGTAAAATTAGAAATAATCCAGTGACTTGTTCAAGTAGTTTTATACCTTAATACTTGAAATAATGCTGAAGAATCAATACAGGTCTTCTTAGAAGTGATTACTACTGTAACTTTATTATATCTATTACTTACATTTTTTCTTAATTTGAAATAGTTCTTTTAAATGTATAGATCTATCCAGGATCTGTTATACAGCCAATATTAGCCTCATAAGTGAAACTACTTGCAAAAATAGAAAATGATACTTCCTTCCCAACCCCCCAAATGCACTTGTGTTGACTGTACCCACTTGCTTAATGGTGCCTCAATTGAAACAGGAGCCTTACATGCTTTGTTCTCTAGATGCAACTTTATAGGTTTAAGTGCTGAGTATACTATACACAATAGAACTATTAACAAGTCAGAATGAGGCTCAGGGAAAACTCATCTAGGATCTACACACCTAAATGCAGTTAGTAAACAGAGACATTAGCTCTCATTAGGCATAATTAAACCTAGTATTGGCTGTAAACTGTTACTTACCTTTAAGTTCTCTGTAGAGAAAGTGAAAAAGGATTAACCTAGCAGACTGAGACATTAATTACTGCCTATTTCACATTAAAGGTACCATCAAGAAGGACTACATTCATAAATAAACCAGAGGAGAAATGGAGAGGTTGAAAGTATGTAAATTCATCTTATACAAAGAAGAGAAAGCTCTAAACTTAAAAATAGTGATCTATAGGTATTTCCAACAACATGGAACCCTGGTTAATTACTATAAATAGTAAGCTAAAATAATCACAGAGGTGTACTCTGACTAACAGAACCTTCTTCACAGGAGATTTCAGCTCAGCTGAGCACATGCCCTTTTATATACAGCTTTCTTTGCTTTCCTAAGGTAATGCAAGGTTTGAGACAGGTGAAAGAAACGTGTGACACCTTTTTTCCTTTCTCTCCCAGTCATTAATGACCCTTTATTTATGAAATTGATTATAATGATTTTGCAAATGTTGGTTAGTTTGTCAGCAAGAAGGCACAGTGCTGTTTTTCTGTTCAGTCAAAATGATGTGGTAACTGGTCTCCTGCTACTATTTAATAATCTCCTTCTTGGGTGCAATCTAAAGAGTATGTTGTGAAGGATATAAAACTGTCAGCTAAATTTAAGATCGACTGTTAACTTTTCATATTATACTGTTGCCCCAAGGGGGGAGGTGAAGATCTAGGATATAAGAATTCAGAGAGAAAAGCAAAGTATGACAACAAAGACAGCCATAAGCCTTAGAATTTTTATTCCAAATCTTATCATGGTGCTTGTTTTTAAAGTAGGCTGTTATCTATGACTTGTTTTTCATTCCTTTCCAATAAGGCACTCTGTACTCAGTCCAAACTTTCTCATTACCTTACCAGTCTGGGCTTTTAATTTTGGAAACTGAATCCCACATACATTACAATCTTGCATGAGACTATAGTAGTAAACCATAGCTTAGATTTAGTTGACTAGATTCCTAATCAGGTCTTAGTGCTGTCTAACTAGTCATGCTAAACTTGACCTTTTAGATGCTCATGAACAAGTAAGGTGACAGAGCAGTTATGCATGTGAAAAGAGGAGTCTAAAAAATAAGCCTGCCACGTGTTTGGTTTTTTAGTGGCTGTCAAGCTTAATTTTAGAATAAAACCCCTATTTTTCCCCTAAATTTAAACTAGTTTCACAGCTCATGAGATAAACTAATATAACAGAAATAATTAATGGACAAAAAAAATCTATCCTTCATTCCTCCCATTGAACAAAAATTCCCTAACTGGTTGGATGACAGAGGATGAACAAAACAGTGAAAGTAAGAGTACTTCTAGCCTCTGTTCTTGTAACAATCCTGACATTACAAAATAACCATAACAATGGCATTCTTATTAATCAGACATATTTATACAGAATTAGTGTTGGCTTCTGCTCTATATTACCTTTAGTTTTACACGAACTTTTATTATCTGTGCATATCAAAAGAGACATGGTGAATGAACAAAGAAACCCTGTTATGAGACAAGTATTATTTGACATTTTGGGAAGCTCTTATTATAGGGTTTCCTCTTAAGTGAGAACAACGGGAAGGTTGTCATTAGTTGCACTATTAGAGACACTCTGGATTTTTAAAACAGAAATGGAGCCCACTTTTTTCCTTAAAGAAAATTCATCAATTAGAACAATTAGAATGATCCAAGACTTCTTACTAAGAAACTTGTCCTACCTAATCTACTTGTTCTATCACGTGAAACAATGACTTTATAAGGCATCTCTTAAAATAAGTACTTTTGCCTTGGTTTACAGAGCTTGCTAGCTAGCTGTATGGTTCAGTTAGTTTTTTCAAAGGTGAAAATATTTTTATATTTTTGGAAATCTCTGATTAAACCAAAATGCAGAAATCTTCTAAGGTCTACAATAATACTGCAAACCAGATGCCTTTTGTTTTGTACTAAAATTAAGTTCTTTTGGGTCCTTCTTCCCAGGATTATTACAGGTCTGAAATTATGGTGAAACAAAAATGTGTGATTTTGAGTAATATTGAATTTCCTGTTAAAACCACCTATATTTTCAGAGGGTGACCCATTATAATACGTTTGTTTTGTAAGTAGCTTGTGCTAAGATTTTTAGTCCAAAGAATGAATATAATACTGTTGCAAAGAAAATAGGTGAGTTATTATACATATAAACATCTGTTGCCTTAGTAGGGCAAATAGTGATTCTTCAAGTGGATATAGAAGAGATCAAGCTTGCCACTTGAGGTTAATTTTAAAATTTTCTCCCATAGATTGACAGTCATAAGGCTAGATTGATTATTGTTTACGAGCAAAACATATGGGCTGGGAAGCTGGCTCAATGACAGAGTGCTTGCCTCACATGCATGAGGCCCTGGGTTCGATACTTCAGCACCACATAAGAAAAGAAAGCCAGAAGTGGCACTGTGGCTCAAGTTGTAGGGCACTAGCCTTGAGTGAAGAGCTGAGGGACAGCACCCAGGCCCGGAGTTCAGCCCCGACAACTGCCAAAAAAATAAAGAGCGAAACATATTAGAAAGCTGTTTGCACATTTGAAAATTTGCCTGCTTTTAATCCTTTGAATTCCTAATAATGTATTTAGAAGTGAAGGGTTTTTATAACACCATTATATATTTTTAAGTTTTTTTTTTGTTAGCAAGCACTGAATTTAATAGTTAAATAAAAACAAGCAAACAAATTCTCCTCTTAGGCCTGCTAAGAGTGCGTTTTGTTTGTTTTAGGTTTTTCTTTTTTGTATTTCTTTTTGATGGTGGTAACTTCATTCCCCTCAAGATTGGCTGTAAAACATAAAAAAGCAAGTGACAAAACATCAATAATGACAACAAAGAATTTCTTGTTTCCTTTCTGTGGTGTTCATTTCATAGAATAATATTTTATATCATCATCTGTCCATAGCTATTGAGCCTTTGCCCACAACTCCTATGCTTAGTCTCCTTTGACCTTTGTGTGTTAATGACTAGGGTCCTATATAATTTATTTATTTGTTTTCTTCAGTCAGTGTATTTACTTGTAGATTTATAGGCACATTCTAGTTACCAAAAATGGGGGATACCATACAACCTATATTTCTTTGGTTCTGGCTTACTTCACTTAATATAATTTCTAAGTCTTTCCATTTCCTTACAAATGGTACATTATCATTCTTTCTGATGAATAAGTAGAATTATATATATATATATATATATATATATACATACCACATTTTCTTGATTCATTTGTATGCTGAAGGACTTCTAGGTTAATTCCATATCTTGGCTATGGTAAACAATACTACAATAAACATGGTTGTGCTGGTGGCTTTAGTTTGGCCTGGTTTGTGGTCCATTGGATAAATGCCCAGGAGTGGAATTGCTAGATCATAGGGAAGTTCTATGTTTCATCTTTTGAGGAACCTCCATACTGCTTTACAGAGTTGTTGAACAAGTTTATGTTCCTACCAACACTGTAATAGGGTTCCCTCTTGGCCACATCCCTGCCAGCATTTATCATTGCTGGTTTTCCTGATAATGGCCATTCTAACTGGAGTCAGGTGGAATAGCAATGTTGTTTTGATTTTCATGTCTTTTATGGTCTGAGAAGTCTCCTTAGGGTCTCATCTAAAATATATTTAGAACTCATAAAATTAAATCCCCCCCAAAACAAATCCTCAAAGAAACAACAGCCTGATTAATAAGTGGGATAAAGACTTAAAGAGAGACTTCTCTGAAGAGAAAATAAGAATGGCCAATAGATGAAAAAATGTTCAACATCTTTAGCCATAAAAGAAATGCAAATCAAAACAACATTGAAATTCTACCTCACCCCAGTTAGAATGGCTATAATCAAGACATCTAGTAACAACTGATGCTGGAGGGGATGTGGCCAAAAGGGAACCCTACTGCATTGTTGGTGGGAGCATAAACTTGTTCAACAACTTTGGAAAGCAAAAGACTAACCATAGAGCTCCCCTATGTCCCAGCAATCCCACTTTTGGGCATTTACCCAAATGATCACAAACAAGGCCATACTAAAGCTATCAGGAGAACTATGTTTATTACAGCATTATTTGCCATTGCTAAGATATGGAACCAACCCAGATGCCCCTCAATAGATGAATGGATCGAGAAAATTATGTATATATATATATATATTCTATGCTTCCATTAGAAAGACTTGGAAAAAATCATATTAAGTGAAGGAAGCCAGGCTCAAAGAATCATAATTCCCATGGTTCCCCTCATCTGCAATAACTAGTATATGTCTAGGACAAGCAGAAAAGGTCAAAAGCTATATACATATGACCATATAAGATGATGCTAAGTGAAATGAACCCCGAGATAGGGACACAAGAGGTTTTAGCTTTGTTGTTGTTTTCAATGTACTTATAATGTACTATGTGATTTCTTTTTTGTTTCTTTGTATGTTCTTTCCCCATGGTATAACCCCTGTTTTTGCTGTATTTGATTCAGTGCCCTACTTCTTGTATATACATTTGGGGAGGAGAAGGGAAATAACAAAATTCTGAAATAAGGATACAGGATGACCCTTTGTAACAATGAGATATACAAGACACTATGGTGAAAATGAACTTTACAATTCTGGAAGGAGAGGGGTTGGGGAGATGGGGAGGGAAGGATGGGAGGGGAAAAACAAAGGAGGAGGTAACAATGATTGGTAGGAAATGAACTCATTACTCATGTAACTGTAACCTCTCTGCACAGTATCTTTACAATAAAAATATATATTAAAAAATAGAAGTCTCCCGTTAGGTCTTTAGCCAATTTATTGACTAGGTTGTTACTTTTTTGAGGGTTTATTTTGGGGAAGCATTAATTTTTGATCTCTAAGTATATTTTGGACATGAGGCCCTTTTCTGATGTTGAGCTAGTGAAGTTTGCCTCCCAGCTGTGGGCTTTCTAGCTATGTTCTTTGCTAGGCAGATGCTCTTGTTCTTTCACACTTTTGTATTATTTGTTACTTTCTTTGTATTTGGGAGGGTAAGGAAGGACACATAAAAGATGGAACAAGCTGCACAAATACAACAGTGATTCTCACCAAACACTATGTAGAAAATGAACTGGATATCTTATGGGTGGTGATGGGAGGCAAAGATTGGGAGAGAGCAATGGAAGAGGAAAAATGGTTCAAAAAGATTACACTAATTGTACTTGATACATGTAACTGTAACCCCCCTGTATATCAACTACACAAAAACAATTTTTAAAAAGCTAGTGAGATTTTCTAATGTGCAACAAAAATGAAAAAACAAATTTAAGTTTCTAATCCATTATTCATCCTACAGTGCAATAAGATCGGACAAATCTCTGCTACTCATTGAAATATTTAAGATTAATTCTTTAAAAAAGTATTTGTTTTTAATTTCTAATATTATCTATTCAATACATATTTTAATTTAGATGTTAGAAGGACAAAATGTTTTTTATCTGTCGCAGTTCTTGTTCTGAATATGTGCACAGTTAAACCTGGATATAGAATCATCTTGTTTTGGGATCAGGAAATAACTTAGGTTTGAACACTATGTCCTCTTGCATTAAGGAAATCATACCATTCGCTTAAGAACATGTTACTTTGTGTATCTTTTGTGTTGCTTACACTTATCCAAATAGCACTAGAAAATAGTTTGAAACAACCACAAATTTTGATTGCTGTACACATTATGAACTGTGAGAACAGGTAATATACAATTTATAATTTTGTATCCTTTTTTTAGAATTTTAGTTACTTCAGATATTTAGTGTGATTTTTAAGTAATTCTTGTCAAATATGGATATGGTGAGGCCAGTGAGGAGAGTCACCACTTTGAAAAGTCCTTCAGTGAGGTTTCTCAATTCAGAATGTAATTCATCTTCATTTCAGGGAAATAAATACACCTGTGACTCACAAATCACTAGTTCTCCTAGTTGCCAATTATACATATGTTCCCTATGACTTAATTGAAAGCTAGTTATGTACTGAGTTTATACCTTATGTTTAGTAACAAATATATACTTCCATGCACATAAAAGGCATTGATTGTGCTTACTATGTAAACTCATAGAAATATATCAATAATAACAGAAATTTGACTTCCAAATAACCTATGGGCAGGGATTATAAATAATTGAATTGTATAAATATTTTAATAAAGATTTACAAGGAATTACAATGGGAATATGAACTCTACCTGGGAGATTAGTGGGTTATTCTCTTAGAAATAGTCTCTTACAATATAATATTTGAGTAGGGATTTAAAGAGGAGTAGAAATTTGATAGGTGAAATGGGGTCAGGAAGTAGCACTGGGAAAGTACTTTCTAAGGACAAAGTAACAGTACGCATGAAATGACAGAGAAATAAGAAAAGATTAGTAATGAGAAATAACAAGTAGTTCAGTTCAGCTAGACCTGAAGGGAGAAATGAAAAGGCTGAGTGCATAGTGTTAGATTATAAAAAGCCATATTCCTATATTAAATAGATTTGCTTCTAATCACTGTTGGTGAGTCATTCAAGAGGAAATTAAGAGAACATATTCAGAAGTTCAAATACATAATCTAAATTCCATAATGATCAAAATGGTATGAACAACGATGGTGGGTTCATGAATGAATGGGCTTTTCAATTTTAATGATATATATATATATATAAATTTAATTTATACATTTAATTTGTATTTCATATATATATTTATCAGTATGTATATGGATATATGGATAGAACATGCTGGTAATTACTTTCCTCTTTCTTTTTATCTACTTTTCTAACCTCTACTTCTGTTTACATCTGTCTGTGACCAAGACCTCTTTCATTTCACCAACATTGACCATTTAGTTTGCCGACTGCTCAGTACTTTTTGGAATTCTTTCTTCTCATATTATCCATGGCAGTGTGATTTTCTGAGTTTCTTTATATATCCCTTATCATTCACACACTTACACTAGCCAAGCATTTACTCTGATAAGTTAGCTATTGAATGTTGGTCATTTCCATGGCTAGATCTGAAGCACTTTAGATGATGCCTAGTATTTTGGATATTTTTTGTAGCCATAATACATTGAAATGTTCTCAGGAAGTCTACCATCATTATTTCAAGGTCTTCGTTTTGTAATGCTGTTTTAAACTACATATTCCTGTACTTTGTTGTCACATAAGATATTCATATTCCCCCATTTGTAAGACTATAAAAATTCCCTGATGTTAATGTGCTCTAACCTTGGGCAATTATTAAACCTCCTTGAGTTTCAGTATCTTAAACCATAACACTTGGGGAGCCTTTTTAGCATTTCATAATGCTCTGGATTGATGTTTAACTACCTGAAGATAATGGTGAAATTTTAAGATGTGCAGATAAAACATTGAATTCCATAGCCGATGGAATATTTATAAAAATATTTATTCATCTTTCCAATTCACATTTTACTTCCTCTAACAGTTTTGTGCTTGTAGAAATTCTCTTTCCATGCCATGTTTATTTTTCATCATTGTGATGAATACTTGAGAGTACAATTTACAGGAAGGAAAGGTTTAATTTGGCTCACAGTTTCAGAGGTTTCAGTTCACGATCAGCTGTGATCTATTGTGGTGTGCTTGTGTTGAGGCACAGCATCATGGAATAAAGAACCTATAGGAGCAAAGATGCTCACTTTCATGGTGTCCTGGAAGCAAAGAAAAATACTAGGAAAGGGACCTGACTAAGATATATCCAATCCAATTCTAACAACTAAGCCCTACCCTCCACAATTCCACCACCCTCTCAGTACCCGATTCAAATTCTAGCTTCATTAGTGGAATAATCTATTGACATGTCTAAGTACTCAAAATCTTTGGAAGTGCCCTCACAGCCACACTTAGAGGTGTTCTTTACTAATCTGCAAGGTGGCTTTCAATTTAATACAGTTTCCAATAAGGAGTGAATATCGCATATATCCACTCAGAATTTTTTCACTTTTTAAAAATTATATTTTTATTAAAATAAAGGAAATATATTGGCTAGACTATTTACTATTTTAATTTGAATCAAGTTTTACTACATTTTCAAATAAAAGTAAGCCATTGGGAAAATTTTTTATCATCTATAGTACAAAGTACTATTCAACAATTTAGTTTATGAGTACAATGCATCTTTATTAATGTCACCCCTTTCATCATTCTCTCCAACTCCTCCCCTCAATTTTCATAGTTTCACTTCCTAGTTGCATTGACTATTATGACTGCATTCTCCTCTTCCCACTTCCTCTCTTCGTTCCTCTACCCTCCTTTCCATGACCTCCTTTCATCTCATCATTCAAGTGCCATTTCCTAGTTGGACTTTGAGTTCATTTTTCTAAGGAATTGCACCATTTGAATTCTCTCCTGAAAATGCCATACTCTGGTTTAATACATTTATGTGCACTTGCATACATCCCTGGAAGTATTTATTTTATAATTAGATCTACCTTAAATGTATGAGAGGAACCATCTGTCTTTTGTCTCTCTGACATGACATACTTCACTTAACATAAATTATTCCAGGTCCACCCATTTCTTTGCAAATGATGTCATATTCTTTCTAATGGATGAGTAAAATTCCATTGTGTGTGTATATCACATTTTCTGGGTCCATTTGTCCATTGAGGGTATCTGGGCTGTTTCCATACCTCGGCTATTGTGAATAGTGTGGCAGTGAACATGGTTATACACAATGGTTTTACTGTATCCTGATTGGTATTCTTTTGGATAAATGCCGAAAAGTGAAATTGCTGGTTCATAGGAACTTTTGTTTAGTTTTTTGAAGAATCTCCAAACTGCTTTCCAGACTGGTTGAATAAATTTACATTCCCAACAGCAGTGTATTGGGACTCCCTTTCCCCTACATCTAAGCCAGTATCTGTTGTTTGTAGTATTGATGATGGCCATTATAACTGGAGTGTGATGGAATCTCAGTGTTGTTCTGATTTACATTTCCTTTATGGCCAGTGATGTTGGGCATTTCTTCATGTATCTGTTGGTCATTTTTATATTTTCTTCTATGAAGTGTCTATTTAAAGCTTGTTTGCCCACTTATTAATTGGATTGTTGATTTTTTACGTTATTTTTGTGAGCTATTTGTATATTAGGCCATTATCACATGTATTGCTGCCAAAGATTGTTTCCCATTCTGTAGGTTATCGTTTTAGTTTGTTAACTGTGTGTCCTTTCCCATGTAAAAACTCCTTACTTCTATGTAGCCCCATTTGTCAATTGTCTCTTTGATTTGCTGAGCCCCTGGCACATTACTCAGTAAGTTTATGCCTATGCTGGGAAGTTCTAACATTTCTCCTACCCTTTCCTCTAGTAGTTTCCACATTTCAGATCTTACATTGGAGTTGTTGATTTTTAGTAAACAGCCTTATAAAAATTGAATATCTGAATAGATTGTGTTCTTATTTCTGTATTTAAAGATGTTTATTTACTTATACGTGAAAACTAGAAATGAGAGGCTCACTTTGGGATAAAGTTTTCTAGGATCTTCCCTGAAAAATAAATGTGTATTTTACATATTCCCTCTGTCAGTAATTGGTAATAAGAGCTATTCCTAATTTTTTGTATGATTTTGTCACAGTGACAATCTTTGAATACACTCTATTGAATTGTCACTTTTAAAGACAATTATATAAAGCCCTATGGTTCTAGAGATCCATATGAATCTAGTTCGTGCAAATGAATATTTTTGTATTTGTTAGTAGTTCTGAATCTAAAACCTACTACATTTTTTTGTGCTTTTAAGTAGGTTTGGGGCATAGGAAATATCTTAGTCTTCGTTACTCATGTGTCTGTATTAGTGTATGTGTGTGGATAGCCATCCTGTTTTCATTTTTAATTTAGAAAAAGACTAATCATTGAACTTCCCCCATGTTTTGAGCTTATTTATTTCATTTGTCATATACTTACAAAAGGGAAAATAATAACACTGTGTAGAAAATGAGGATTGACATGTACTCTTTGCTTTTGTCTTTATTAATTTTTTTCTTGTTTACCTCACTCAATATATAAGGGGTTTCTTAATCTTTTTGGGTAATTTTTAATAAATATTTTTCATGTGAAATCTGCCTGGACTTTTACCCCCAATATCTTCCACTATTATATATCTTTTTTTGTTTCATTTGAAGGATCTTTCTATTACAAAGCCTTTTTCCTCATTTTTTTATATTATTGTTTAAAAACACAGTATTATATTCTCTATTCTCATTTCCCTATCCTGTCAGCTGTTTATTTTTGTTAATATTTTACCCGGTTAATATTTTAAAATAAAACTTAAGCAACCTATTTTCTGTTTTAAAAATAATTCATTTTTAATTTTTCATTGTCATCAGTGCCACTAGAGAAAATGAGAATGAAGTCAGTTTTTTTTATGAAATACTAGAAAAATAATAGCTGAGGGATTCAGAGAATTAGGTACATTAATTTTTAATTTTTTCAAATCTTTGTTACATATCTAAGAATTATTGTGTTTACCTCTATAATAAATACAATATCATTGTTGAGTAATTTAGGAATTTGTTTTTTCTCTATATCTTTTAAGTATATACTCTTTTATAATTCAGAAAGATAAAATTTAAGTTTAAAATTTGCAAGATACAGACAGCATGATTCTTTGAATAAAAAACTATCTCCTAATCAGTTGCAAGTGTAAATGCTGTATGTCAGTAAGGAGGTACCAGCAGACTTTAGAGATATTTTTACATTCCATTTTGTTCATAGATTCAGTTCATATAGATTTTTGATGGAACAGTATGATAAATTATTAATGTTGCACAACATAAGTCACAGAAAGTAAGAAGACCTCCAGATTTTAAAATGATTTTTGCATAATAAATTTTGTAGAGCAGAAGTCATTACTGGATATTTATCTGTAGAACAGAGGGTCTGCCAGTATAATTAGTCAACATAGGTTGATGGTAAAAATTTGAAAATGTTTCCTTGCAAAAGGAGTTTTAAGGAGCAAATGCCATTGTAGCTTTAAGGAAAATTAACTTCTGATATGCTGTGTATTAGAAAGCAGATATTTGTGTGGAGGCTCAAATAGAGACGAGTCCATTTTTAGTACAGTGTGTGGGGAGTGACATGCGTAGATCTCCATTAATAGCAATGTATGTTGTGTTCTTTTCACTTCGCTTTGCTAACAAATATAGTATCCAATTGATGGGTGCTAGGAAAAGAAGATTTAATTTTTAGAATAAGTAATTACAGTACGGTATGCACCTCAGACATAGGCTTATAAAGCTGGCCTCCATTTTGGCTTGGAGGATAAGCTCTACCTCTAAAAGGGGACTTGGAAACACTTGTTTCTCATCAGGTCTGTGTTGAGTTAGTGACCATTGTCTGTGGGTCCCTGTTTCTCTATAGAGGGTGATACTGCCTTCTTCATAGCACTTAAGATGTCTAGTTGTCACAGTGACCAAGAAGAGATGACATTTAGTTTTGCAATTTAAGGATGGTTAGAAAGAAGAGTTGACCAGCCCCCTATGCTATGAGTATTCTTATAGAGAAATGCAATGAAAACAGTCACATAGGTAACCTTGTCATAAGAATCTACAACAGAATTACACTTAAATCATAATATGGTACTACTAATTTTATAAGATATTTACCCTAAATGTGACGTACACAAATGTATCACATTTTCCATTCCATTCTCTTTTAATTCATCTAGTCCCATCGAATCCTTTCTTATCCAATTCATTTCTTTTCTGTGTTTTTGGTGGGAGAGGATTGGTAGGGTGCTAGAATTTGAAATCCCCACCTTTAAAAAATGTATAGCATACTCTATTAATTTCAAAGCATTTATGTTTTAACTGAGGCTTGAGAAGCAGTTTCAGACTCTTTAAATAGTCTAGTGATAATGAGGTAGAAGAGAAACTAAAGATTATCTCTAGTAATGACTTCATTGCCTTTTAACATAAGAGAGCCTAAACTTTCATTGTATGATTGTGGTACAGAAAACAACAACTGGGGCTGGGAAGGTGGCTCAGTGGTAGAGCGCTTGCCTTGCATGCATGAGGCCCTGGGTTCAATTCCTCAGCACCACATAAGCAGAAAAACAACAACAACAAAACAAAAAAACAAAAGAAAAACTTTTTATTTTTCCAAGAGAGAATTTTGTATCCTATACCAGTACTCCACACATTGAGAATGACTGCCACCTTTGCCCTTTTGACAACAAGGGAAGAGAAACAAAAAACTTGCTGAACACACTCAAATCTGCATCTGTATTACACTTATGAGGAACCATGTCGTATTATGTCAAAATGAACATGGTTGGTGAGATGACACTGAAACACTTTATTCTTCCTGTCAAAGTGAGTCACCTCTAGGCTACAAGATGGTAATTTGGCCTATCTCTTCCATGTTGTTGCTTAAGGCAAGTGCAGAGTCTAGTAGCTTTCATATTCTGGTGGTAATTTGGCCTATTTCTTCCATGTTGTTGCTTAAGGCAAGTGCAGAGTCTAGTAGCTTTCATATTCTGGTGGAATGCACAAGTTATCATGGTAGTGTAAAGATAATCAAGATTTTTGGCTTGTCAGAAAAATTCTAGAATATTGTATTGTGAGAATGTTTTCAAAGCAAGAGCATAGCTGCTGGTGGCAAGCTAACCACTATACTATAATTTTCATAATGTTATTCACCTACTTCTGCCTGAAATAATTGCTCCAATGAAATAGTGTCTGTGGTCCTAGTTAAAAGAAGGAAAGATTAATTTATAGAAAAGCTTCCCTAGTTATTACAGAGTATCTTCTTAGTTGAAATCTGTTTCTGCCTATTTCTAGAATTCCTACTACATTCTCTTACAATCTAAGACATGGAAGACCTCACTGGAAACTCTCTGCTCTCGTAATGTTGTCTTATGGATGGTTGCCTGGTATATTTGCCCTGTTGTTTGAGTGGAAGGAGCTGAATTTAACTGCATTACTTAATTTTCCTGTTATTTCAATAACACTTACAGAGTGCCTTGAATTATGAGTTGGATATTTTTATTTGGGAGATGCAGTCGTTGCAGTCATCTCTTCCTAATCTAACTCAGATGAGCATTTATGCATATATTTTGCATTTATGTATATTTTTCTGCTTGTTTAGAGTTTTTAGTCTTATTTCTAGTAGTAGAGACACATTTAGTGTTATTAACTCTTTAGCTATATTGATAGATATTTTAGCCAATCTATAAAGTGAAATCAGTACTAATTGGCATCAAACTTTAAAATGATTTGAAGAATCCTAGATCTGTCACCTCACAAACTTTCATTTCTCTGGTCCACTGTTTCTAGAAACTGCTCCCCATTGTTTTATACTCATATTATTCCATCTATAGAAATAAACACTTTTCTTTACAAACTAAATACAAAAAAATCCAGCATTTCCAGGGTTTTTTTGGGTCCAATTTTATATATAAGAATAGGTCACCAAGAAAGCCAAAATTAATATTTTGGTGCTACATATCTATTTGAGGAAGGTGACTTACTATTGATCTAACCTCCACAATGAGGAACACCTTGCCTGGAAGATGATGGATGATTTCAGGATTCAGTACAAGAGGTAAGTTAATGAGGACTGTCACACTTACATTGAGTACTACAAATTAAAACCAATTTTTTGCGGGGGGAGGTCAAAGTACTTGTAGGTTATTTTCATTAAGTTAGTAAAAGCCAAGAATGGAAGAGTTGTGTAATAGTTTAACAAATGATATCACTTTAAGGTTTGAAGCAATCTGTGGAAATGCAGAGACAGATTTGAGTGAGCTCTGTGAAAGAAGTCAGCCATTTGTATCTCATTTATTTTGGTCTTAAAAACTGTTGGATAGATATGTCTGGAATTTTTGTAAGAAATTCCTAGGTAGGCAGCAGGTAGCTGTCCTGCTCCTGTCTGCTGACCTTTAGTAACTTATCCATGAGTCTCTGGAGCTGCAGTTAAGCATTTGCTCATACTAATGGGAGGACTAATTGTGCCTTTCTTTACATGATTTCCCCTGTATTAAGTAGAGCAAGATAGGAACTATCTAGCTTTACAAGATGTTGTTATAACAAGCAGTTCTCTGTTCTTTTGATATTCCCCCTAAGGTGATTTTCATCTACTATTCTTCCTTTTTCAATGCACTTGACATACACCATCTTCTCATATGTTGGAAAACACCTCCAGTAATTTATTTTTCAATGCATTCATTGAAGCCTGCCAGCACTGAAACTTTTTAAAATATATATTTTCTTTAACATGTATCAATTGCACCCATAGTGGGCCTCAATGTGATATTTACATGCATGTAAATGGCATATATTCACCACAGCCAGCTACCCTTTTCCCCTTACCCCCACCTTAATTAATTGCAATCATTATTCTGTTTTCAAGTTGTTATTTTTTAAAGCATCACATATGACAGACTGTAGTACTTGCCTTTCTGTGTCTAGCTGATTTCACTTCATATAATGTCTTCCAGCTCTCTCCATGCAGTGAAATCTATGATAAGATTTTATTCTTTTTTTCTGCTGCATGGTAATCCATTGGTGCCCCACTTTTTAAAGTCACATTAGGTTTGTTGGGTCCTTCTTAAATGATGTATCTCTTAAGCAGCATTTTCAGATCATGCAGATCATGTAGACCATTTATTTTGTTCATCTCAATAAGAGTACCATGTTTCTTTAATCTTGGTAAAAGTACCATGTTTCATTCTAGCATATATAGCTTCCTGTGTGTATGTGTGAAGTGTGTATATTTAAAATATAAACAAAAAAGAAATGTAATTAATGTATTTCAAACTCATCCCTATCATTTTTATGAGGAAGAGTTTTAGTGAAATGAATTATTAAATAATTTTAAAGCTACATACTTACCACTTTTCTGGTTTTTAGGGACATACTGATTTCTTGTTTATAATATATTTTCACATTATTAAAATGACTGCTTTCTGATTTTGGATGGCTTTTCTAGCAAAAAAAAAAAGCCTACATTTTTACATAGGGTTCTAAAGTATAGATGATAAATGGGTTTTGAAAACAAATATTTAAAGCAAATATTCAGCTTCATTGCTGTAAAAACTATTTGTATTATACAAATGTTTAAACAAAGTAGCAAGCCTGTTTTGCTAAAATTACGATAAACTATTTGCACTTTCACAGTGAGAACGCATTTCAGTAAAGCTTCATTTTCAATGTACATCTACAAATGTATGACCTCCTCCTTCCTTCAGCTTTCCACCTCTGCTTATTAAAGGTCTTATCTCTAAGCAATTAGTCTTTAATCTTAACAAAATATAGTGACCTACACTGAAAGATCACTAACTGTACTAGTATTGATATAAAACTTTGGTGAAGAACATGATCAATTATAACAAATGACATGGAGTTTCTTTTATAACTGTAATTTTAAACTCATACATCCTTAGTGATTTTATATTATTGGAAATGGAATGTTGACATAATCAACTGCAATTATGATTTTTTTCTGTTCATTCACTTCTTGTCAGTTTGTGCTCAATATATTTTGAAGCTCTATTGTTAGGAACATACACATTTAGAATTATTGTGCATTATGGCTAACTAACCATTAACATTATATAATGTCATGCTTAATCATTGGTAAGGTACTTCACTTTGATGTTACTTTGTCCAAAATTATCTTAGGAATACCAGCTCTATCGTAATTAGGGCTTTAATGATACGGCCAGCCCTATATATATGCGGGTTCTAATTCTGCAGACCCAAATAACTGAATAAACAACAAAAACATCTGCATCTGTATTGAACATTATTGATATTTGTCTTGTCATTATTCCCCAAAATACAGTATAAAAGCATTTGCATAGCTTTTGCATTGTTTTAGTTTTTTTTTTTTTTTTTTTGGTCCAGTTGTGGGGCCTGAACTCTGGGCCTGGGCACTGTCCCTCAGCTCTTCAGCTCAAGGCTAGTGCTCTACCATTTGAGCCACAGCGCCACTTCCGGCTTTTTTCTTTTTGCTTATGTGGTGCTGAGGAATCGAACCCAGAGCTTCATGTATTGCAAGGCAAGCGCTCTACCACTGAGCCACCTTCCCAGCCCCTGTTCTAGTTATTTTTAAGTATAGTGTGATAGTTTAAATGATATAGGAGCTTTATGTAGACTACATATAAATACTATATGTTATTGTGTATGAGAAGCTCAGACTCCATGGATTTCTTTATCTCTTGGGGTCCCAGATCAATCTCTGCGGGTCTCTGGACCACTACAGTTCTGTCCCATCCTTTTTCTTTTAACTTGTCTGTATAATTATATTTTAAAGTAAACTTCATTGTTAGGTTATTTATTAAGTCAATTTTACAATATTTTCTTTAATTAGTGTGTTTAGACCATTTATATTTAATGTTGTTTTATGTTTGAATTTGTGACTTTCATTTTGTTATGATTTTTGTTTGCCTCTCTGTTTTCATTACTATTTCCTGCTTTGTTTTGGTTTATTTGAAAATGTATATATCCCATTTAAATTTATCATCCTTTTGAATATTTTTCTTTCTGTGGTTTTGCTTAGGGGTTGTTCTAAAGTTTATAATAAAACACGTCCCTTTTTATGGCCATCTTAGGGTCAAATATCTTTGTTAATGTGAGTAGAATTTATAATTTTGTCAGAGTATAGAATATATATATTTTTCTGATATATTATTTTGCTCTGAGTTTCACATTGTATATTTTCTACTTATAAACATTACATCTATTATATAATTTATATCTTTATACATTTAAAAGATAAAATGATGTTATAATTCAACTTTAAAATTTGAAAAATATTTTAAAGGAATCAAGAATTTCTTATGAATACTCATATATTTATTATTTCTGTTGCTCTTCATCCTTAATGTTTAATTGAACATTAAAAATTCATTAAAGATTTATTAGAGTCTAATGAAACTTTATCAAATCTTTTAGAGCTAGTCTCCTCGGGACAAATTTACTAATTTTTTCTTTATCTAACAATATATTTACCTCATTTTATTCTGAGAAGATATTTTTTACTAGATATAGAATTTGATGTTAACATTTCTTTCGTGTCATCACTTTGAAGAAAGTTGAGTCATTTCCTTGTACATTCTATGGTTTCTCATGAGAAATCCAAAGTCATTTGAATCATGTTCCCCCATAGATAATATTTTCAAAATATTCTTCCCTGTCTTCAAACTTCCAGAAGTTTTAACATATGTGGACATGGTTTATTTTCTTTTATTCCTATTTAGGGTCTGCTGCAATTCTGAAGTATCTAGGTTTTGTATTTTACAAAATTAGAAGAGTTTTCAGAGATCATTTCTTTCAAATACTTTTTTTTTGTATATTTGTCCTCTGCAAAAAAGAGAAAACAAATCACCACTGGGCCTCACACTCTCACATTTTCCTCAGGACTGAGTCCACCATTTAAGCCATATCTCCATGTCCAGGATTATTAATTTGTTTTTCTTTTCCTCATTATTTGGAAATAGGAGCATCATGGATTTGTCTTGCCAGTATAGCTTGAAACTGTTATCCTCAGCTTTCAGCCTCCAGCTACACTTTGATATACGCCTGAGCCATTAGAGCCCCACTCAAATGTTTATTTAGTATTGTACTTTTTTCTTTCTAATAATCTAAGACTGTAAGTGCTAGATTTATTGTTTTATACTATGGGTCCCTGAACCACTTTTAAATTTTTTTCCTATTACTCCTGAATGTTTAACAAAGTTATTTTAATAATGACCCCACAATTTCAAGGTCACAGCTAATATACCTTCATATTCTCTAATATCCAGCCAATGAAAGCATACCATAAAAACAGCTTAATCCTTGCAAACTTACCTTCTCATAGTCACTTGTCTCCCCAACATGCTCTATGAGCTGTTCATTATCACACATTAATCTTGGGAATGTTCTTGACTCCTAATCTGGTCTTGGTCAAGTTAATTTGGTTTGATTTTGACCTTAAATTTGACATTAACCAAGAAAGTATTACTCTCATAATGGATTTTATGGAATTTTAACTTCTTGGTATAGCTACATTATAGTTACAAAATAATAAAAACAAATAGTAATAATAATAATATAACAAGTATGATAGTCTTAGGCACAATAGACCAAAAAATCTTGATGAAAACAAATATTCTAGAAGGGACCAAAAGTAAAAGTAGTAAAACATAGACCCTATTTTCTCTTTGCTATTCATAAATTGACAAGCTAGTTTAACTTATCTTAAAGTTTCATGGTCTCTTCATTTTGTTATTGAGATGATCTACCATTTTTTTTCCTTTACAGTTTCAAGATTATTCTATTTTGCTTGATAGAACATTTTATAATGGCTAATTTAAAGTCTTGGGAATTTAAATTCCAACATCTGTGTTATTGCAGTTTTTTGTGTCTATTGGTTCTCCTTCTCATGCAAGTTGGTATTTTCTTGGTTCATCATATGCCTAGTAATTGTGGATTATATCTTTGACATTTAATATTTGACATTTTTAATATTATGAGATTCTCATTCTTGTTTATATTGTTTGGAGAATGTTGATTTTTGTTTTAGCAGACAATTGACCTGGTAAGGTTCACATTACAAGTTATAATCTTTCTATGATTCCAGTGTCTTTTTTTCCTTTGCTAGTCAAGTCTATCCTGTGTTTGCCAGTGGCCAAGACTCAAAGTCATTGGTTATTAATTCAATTCTCAGTTTCTTTTGAGGGCTAAATAAGATCTGTTTTATACTTGTGCACCTCAAGATGGATCTTGAATTTCCTAACAACTTTATGAGATCAACATATTGAGTCCTTTTCTTTCCATAACCTCATAGGCATTTTTTGGTTTCTTGGAGCTCTCTTTTACAACCCCCTAGCCTGCACACTTGTGTTTATTTGCCTCTCTCTTATACACGTTTTTGTGATTGAGTCTATGCTCAAGGCCAAGTGACTGAAGGACGGAGAGAAGAAAAATGAAGTCAATGTAACCTTATCTAGCCTTCTAGAGGGCCATAATGTTTTTTTTTGATTTGCTACATGTTTTATTGTAAGAAAACATACAGATAAAAAAAATTAGAAATAACTTGTGGAGGAGATGGGGAAAACAAGTCGTTTAAGGATACAGGTGGACCTGTTGCAACAATGAGAAGTACAAGTTGTCATGTCGAAAAGGAGCTTTACAACGTTGGGGCGGGGGTGGTGGGGGGAGTGAGGGGAGGGAGGGGGGGATGGGGGAGGAAGGCTGGGAAGGGATGTGAAGGGTAAACAAAGGAGGAGGCTGCAATGCTTGATAAGAAATGTACGCATTATCCTGCCCATGAAATTGTAACCCCTCTGTACAGTATGTTCACTAAAATAAAATAAAAATTAGAAATCATAAAGGTGTAGATAAGTGAGTTTTCAGAAAGTACACAGAAGTTACATAGAACAATACTAGTCCATAGATTCTAGTCCCTAGAATCATAACACTATTTGTTGGAAACTTAGTAGTTATACTATTCTAATACCTATACTATATTATATTTTACTATACTCAGTATAACTTCTAGTATGACTTCTAGAATAATACACATTATCTCTTTCTGGGAAAGCAACTACTTTTATCCTTCTCTGAACTTTGTTTTATTGGTGTTTGATGACATAATCTTTTAGATGTTCATATTCCTGAGAAAGTATTGTTATTACATGTTTTACTTATAAATCCTTTTTGGTGGACTCATTTTCTTTGTGCATCTGCATATCACTGACTGAATTAATTTTCTTTCTCCCTGAAAATTGCCTATTAGTATAGTTTATAGTGTAAATTTGCTGGTGAAATTTTTTTACATTGTTAAATTTGGCCTTTCTTTTAGAGCTTTTCTACCAATTGTTTTAGAATTGTAGGTTATACTTTAATTTTTCTATATCTATATTTTTTTCTATGTATTATTTTTAGTTGACAAATATGGAGCGAGACTCTGAAAGGGCGAGTCATCAAGAGTCCAGGACACATGAATGGAAATGTTAAATTATAACTTCCTACTTGAGCCATTTAAGTTTAAAAATAAAAAAAATTATAAATGCAGTGTGAATTTGATATTTAGAGTATGGATTTAGTGAATCAAGGTAACATTCATCACCTCTCTACTTGTTTTTGAGAAACCATTTATAATGTACTTTTAGGTGTTTTGAAATATGTATTAACTATAATCACATGCAATGCAATAGATTGGTAAAATCATTCCTTCTCTAACTGAAATTTTGTACTTTTAGAACATTTTTCCATTCCCTATCACCTTATACATATACTACATCACCTCTCTCTCTCTCTCTCCCTCTCCCTCTCCCTCTCCCTCCCACCACACACACACACACACACACACACACACACACACACACACACACACACACACACACACACACACACACACACACACACACACACACATCCTGGTCAGCCTAAGCAGTTTACTCTGCTTCTATGACTTTCCCTATTTAGACTTCTCATCATTAAATCACTTAGCCACTCTTTTTCAGTTTCATCCATATTGTTGCAAATGTTAAGGCTTCCTTTCAAAGGCCTAAATAATGCTCCGATATTTTATCTAATAATATTGTGATATATTTATCTGATTTTCTTTAGACATTCATCTGGTAATGGACACTTAGTTTGCTCCTATATCTTAGCTATTGTGAATGAACTTCAGTGAACATTGAAGTATAGGTATCCCTTCCACATATCTTATGCCAGCTTATCTTGATAGAGTCAAAGAGTAATGCTTGTCTCCTGTTCATAACACTTTAGCACTGTGAGCTAGAGTTTTGTGCCCTTTCTCATCCTGATGTTAGAAATTAGCAAATACCTCCAGTGCGAAGGTTTTAAACAATATAAAATTTACCTCATTGTTTTTGTTTTTGAATATAATACTGAGTTTAAGATAAAACTACTTTGGTCAGTTCTTAGTACCTTAAAAACTTTTTGTAAACAACTTTATTTCATTTAAGTATCATAGTTTTTTTCCTTCAAAAAAAAGGAATATTTTGTTAAAAGCTATACTATTTAGTAGACAGAACCATAGATCTTCAATTCAGGATGATAAGCTAATTGTCATACTTGAGGAGCATAGTAGTTTACTTTGTAATTTGTGAAGTCATATGTATCATGTACTCTCCTATATATGAAGTTTTTACTACATTTTATTCAGCATTTAAAATACAAAAAGTTTGTTAATAAAGTTTGTTCCTCTTGAATAAATAGATCAACCTTCAGTTAGATGCTGATATTTATCTTCTGAGCCAAAACTAAGTTTTTAAGATTGAAAAATTACCAAAAATCACATTATTTTCTAAAAGTTATTTCTTGTCTGTACAAAAAATTGTCCTAGTATAGGTAATTGCATGCATCTTGATTCAAACAAGTTAAATCTCTAATGTAAGAACTGTTCCAGTAAATAGTCCCTATCTCTTTTAAATTATGTTGCAGCTCTTAAAATGGAAAAATCACTTAAAATATATTTTAAGTTAAATGTAGCACTAAAATACAACATAATGTTTCCATTAGTATTAGGTTTATTTCATTTGGTTTTTATAGTACTAGAGTTTGAATTTAAGACCTAGTTCTAAGTAGGCATCCTTGAAACATGTTTCAGTCCTTAAAAAAATATGCATTTTTGTTGTTTTGATCCATTCATCCACTGAGGGACATCTGGGTTGATTCTATACCTTGACTATTATGAATAACTCTGCAATGAACATGGCTGTGTTAGTGGCTTTACTGTGTCATAGTTTGTATTCATTTAGATAAATAAATACCCAGGAGTGGAATTGCTGGATCATCAGCAGTTCTGTGTTTAATTTTTTGAAGAATTTCCAAACTACTTTTCAGAGTAGTTGTACTAGTTTACATTGCTACCAACAGTTTTAGGGTTGCTTTTATGCCACATCCTTGCCAGCATCTGTTATTGTGTGTATTCTTGATGATAGCCATTCTAACTAGAGTGATACGGAATCTCAGTTTTGTTTTGATTTTCATTTCTTTTATGGCAAGAGATCTTGAGTATTTCTTCAGATGTCTTTTGGCCATTATTACTTCTGTTATGAAGTTTCTATTTAGCTTGTTTGCCCATTTATTAATTGGGTTGTTCATTCTATGAGGGTTTATTGTCTTAAGATCTCTGTATATTCTAGATACTAGGCACAATGAAATTTTACTTATCTATTAGAAAGTGATATAGCTTCATTTGCAAAGAAATGGAAGGACCTTGAAAAATCATGTTAAGTAAGACCACAGATACATGTTTTCTCCCATATGTGGAAGTTAGAATGAATCTATAAATATATAAATATACATGGTGTGGTGGTAGCCAAGTGTACACAAGTGTATTGATCAAAAGATGGTAGATTCAGGGGAGAACTCCTACCTATGTCTCCTTCATATCTGTGCATGTTGTTGTTACAGGTATGCGTGTTGTCTTTAAGAATTAAGAAAAATAATCTTATAGATCAAGCCTACATACATTAAGTGTAGACAATGCCAGGAAAGGAAATGTTTTTGTTATCCCAAGTTGTTCTAATATTCTGATATTGGGCTTTGGGCTGTGTGTGTGTGTGTGTGTGTGTGTGTGTGCACATGCCAGTCTTGGGGCAGTTAGGCAGAGCCTGACTTTTTTGCTCAAGACTAGAACTCTACCACTTGAGCCATAGCTCCACTTTTAGCTTTTTGGTGGTTAAATGAAAACAAGAGTCCTGTCAGCTTTCCTGCCCACACTGGCTTTAAACAAACTGAGATTCTTGGATCTCAGCCTCTTGAATAGCTAGGGTTACTAGCAAGCATGAGTCACTGGCAGCCAGTACCGTTGGGCTCCTGATAGAAATTCATGTCTTATCTGACTGTGACTGTTCAGTACTGGAGGAGTTTCTTCAGTGTACTCAGTGAGTGCTTATTTGTGTAGTTAGTTTTAATATTCAATACCTTTGTGTAATTTTACAAAAGTATTATAGGGTCTGTGCAAGGAAATCAAATATATATATTACCCATTTTTTCTAAAATAATATATAGGAAATATGTATTTCAAGCTAGGGTATCCTGTGTCCCCCAAATACCTGTCCCTTGAATATAGGCATATTATTGTCTTATTAGACTTCCCTCCATGCACGCATGAGTCAGAAATGTCTGATTACAATTTGATTAATTCCTATAAATTTAGAAATGAGGACATTTATCCATTCATTTCTGACTTTCTTTGGACCATGGAAAGAATCCTCTGTAGTCTGCCAAACCTTCTCAAATTTCATAGCTTGCTCTCATGCTCCCTAATTAAACAAACTTTTCTTTCCAGGTCTATTTGAATGCCATTTATGATGTAATGCATACCTATCTTCTTATTCAGCTTCTGCATATTTTTTCCTTTGAAAATCCATTAATAAATGATCTGTGGAACCAATATAATGAACACTCATTTACTTAGGTTAAACTAAGACTGTAGATGCTGTTGATGATTTGCCAGCAGTAACCATAGTAGAATCCATGCCGACGGTCTCACTAGTAAAGCAGACAGTTTTAGCATCTCTGAAATTATAATCCAAGTATAAGCTCATGGGCACATGAATCCTGTGATATATGCATGAATTTGCAGTTTGTTAGTGAGAGTTAAGGCTTAGCATTTCTTTCCTCAGCTGTATTATATTATTTTCTGTTAGTATACTTGTTATTTTTCTCCAGTTTTTCCCTCCACTTTTTTTTCCCACCCTTCTCTTCCAAGGTGTCCCTGATCATCTGATTCTTATTAAGTAGTTAAATTATGCAGGTGCCAATCTCTGTATCCCCAAACACACATAGCTAATCAAGAATAAAACCATTTATTGTGAATTTATCTCTAGAATGAATCCTTCTTTCTCTGATTTTGAGGATGGATACATGCTCATTATGATCTGGTAGACAATTATAACATGCGCATTTAGAGAGTAGATGAAACAAAGAGTACTCTGTGTTAGGTGTTAAGACTTTTATTTTACTCGTTTAAAGACAAAGATTTAAATGTGCTTGTTTAAATTCAACAAGCCCTTAGAGCCATGAGGCCTTGGGGGTAAGAGGTGCTTAAAACCAAATAGCATAGGAGCTGAAGAAGTAATTATATGCCAGCCTGCAGATGGAGCTGAACAAAAAGTGAGCTGATGTGAGAATGGGGGATGGCAAAATGAATCATGTCCCCAGCATCTATAGGCCAAGAAAACAGAAGGAAAGCATGCTTTTTCATTTGTTTGTTTTTTTTTTTTTACCAAATTTTATAAAGTCCAATGCTTTGGTGATGGTTATTTCATCCTACTTTTCTATATTTTTAGTTTAGCCTAAATTTTTTAAAAATCTTAATACTTTCAGTAAATATTAACATTTTTTACTATTTTGTATATTCTTTATTCAAGGTGGCAAGAAATTAAGAAAATCATAATTGGAGAAAAAAATTAATGTCCTCATTTCTCTAATGACTAACCTTTAAAAGCCTCTCACCTCTGTTCACTCCTTCCAGAAGATGACAAAAGGGAAAGAGGAATGTTAGGAATAAGTCTGAGAAGAAACATTCTAAAGTGGCAAGATCAATTTTATTTTAAAGAGAACATCTCCCACATTCCCAATTTACTAAGAACTGAGAGAGGAGCAAAAAGTAGATTTTCTTTGTTTCAAGTCTTACTCTGGAGTATTGCTTTGTGTTTAAAAATGCTTTAGGACTAAGTTTAGCATTAAAGTGATCACAAGACCAATTTGACTTCATTTCATTTAAAGTTGATGGCTCATCTTTGATGAAAACAAAAAAATGGATTTTGATAAATTCATAATCTGATTACAAAAGGATGCTACTTAACATTTCCAGAATCATTTTCATAAATAAGCTCACTGTGAATATATCAGCATGTATTTTATCTATGACAATTTACTTTTGTGTGTATTGAACTTAGGGGCTGGGCTCTGTCTCTTAGCTTTTCAGCTCTAGGAGTCACCTTGAGCACCCAGCTTCTACAATATTTTTAAAGCAAATAATTCTGAATTTTTGGTGATAAAAAATAAGAATTCTAAGGCTGGGTGCTGGTGGCTCATACCTGCAATCCTAGCTACTCAAAAGTCTGAGATCTGGAAGATCTGGGTTCAGAGGCAGTCTGGGAATGAGTAGGTTTGGAAGAGATGTGGGATGAATTCTGAAAGGGGGTGACATTGGTCAAGATGTATTGTTCTCAATCTGACATGTTGAATTGAAACCCCTTGGGACAACCACTTTAAAATAGACAGGCATGTAGGTAGGCAGGCAGAGAGACAGAGATAGACAGACAGACAGACAGACAGACAGACAGACAGACAGACAGACAGACAGACAGACAGACAGACAGACAGACAGATAGATAGATAGATAGATAGATAGATAGATAGGTAGGTAGATAGAATTTTTTGAAGGCAGCTTAAGGAGAAAAGTTCACAAGACTTCATTTCCAAAAAAGCCAGCAAAATGCCAGGGTATAACCACGTCTAAAGTGATAGTATCTCAGTGTGTAAGCATGCTGAGCCAAGTGCAAGACCTTTAGTTCAAGTCCAGATATGGGAAAAAAATTAAAGCCAATGTTGAAACCTGTTTTTCTATAGTATTTTTACAAGGCAGAAAAACTTTAAAGATAGCAATGGATTTTTGAGTGACTAACCAAGTAAAAAAGAGTATTTACTAAACTGTACTTTTTGCTAAAGTATGAAAATTGAATTTCCATTTGCTACTACCTGATATTTCATAGACAACTTCAAGGGAAAAAGAGATAGAAAGAAGGCTACAATTCATGTAGATCTTGTATCAACATGCTATACTGTTTTTTTGTAGGACAGAACTCTATAACAGTAGTAACCTGCTTAATAAATGTTCTCTTCATTTTCTGTTTCATGTGTAGTCTGGTAACAACATAACCCCAAATTTAGAAGCCTGAAACATTAAAGATTTGTTGCTGTTTGTTTGAATTTCCTTAGCTTTCCTCTTTGCCTTTGACATTTATATAGGTTCTGGACTCTTTGTTTCTCAGATTCATTCTTGTATTTCAATCTACTTGATTTTCTTTTAAGAGAGTAGACTATACAAGCTGAATTTCATAGATCAGTTCTTCTGTCTAGATTCAGCCAATAGTAATCACTAGTGGTTAATAATGACAGAATGTCAGAGAATGCAAAATAGGAATGTTTCTCCTTTGGAGGCCTTTAGTGACAGCTCTGCGTTTTTACCACCAGCCAAGGCTTCCTGTTTCTCTCCTTGACCCATTGTTTATCAGCCTCTTCCTCTACAAGCTTCAATGTTTTGAGTAATTCGTGTTTCCATGATAGCATCCTGAATAAGACAGAGTTGTAGACTTCATTATACTGTGTCTATGTTTGCATTTCTTTTTTCATTAATTTTTTTTATTGTCAGGGTGATGTACTTCTGGGTTACAGTTACATAAGTAAAGTACATTTCTTGTCAAACTTGTTTTTTGGTATAAGAACTCTATGCATCTGAATTTTATGCTTTCCAACTTTGGAAAAGATATATCATCACTACAGATATTGTCCTTTTGTCTCCATTTTCTCATTCTGAAATAATAATTATTATATTTATATTTTCCTCAATAATTCTTAATCTTATACTATCTTTATTTCTTTTGTATTATTGATAAGTTCATTCAGATTGTATTACAGTTCAGTATTTCATCCTTAACTGAATTTAATGTAAGATAATCTTTAGTATCAATTTAAATGACAAGTTAATTTCCAATTTTTTAAAATGAATCTGACTTCTTATAGTTTATCTTTGTTTTTCCTTTTTATTTGAAGTTTTTTGTTCTCACTAATATTTACTGTTACTTTGATTCTTAAGATTATATACTATTCATATTTAGTATAATGCTAATATTTAATTGTTCATTTCTATTTGCTGACATTTATGGAAGAACTTTCATATGTTTGATATCTTGATCATTAAAGTTAGCCTTTCTCTGAAACTTCAGGCTGTTGAAAGGATCTTGCCAAAGTATATTTTCTTCTTCGAGATACTCCAGGTATATTAGTATGCAACTGTATTTTTTTATAGCACTGCAGTCATTTAAAGCCTTCATTTTGTATCTATCGTATAATGTATTATTGCCGAGTTGAATTATTGCCCTGAAGTGTTGTGTAGCCTCACACTGATACCAGAAATGGAAAATTACACATTTAATTTCATCTGATAGGACACAGCCAAAAGGCACATGTAGTAAAAAAATTTGGTAAAAATCACCTATAGGCTGCATGAATAAGGTATATTTGAAATATAAGTAAATTTTGTGTTTATACCTGGGCTAAATCCCAAGATATCTCATTATGTTTATGTAAATAATCCAAAATCCAGGAAAAATCTGAAATCTTTAAGACATCTGGTTCCAAGATTTTTGGATAAAGGATACTCAACTCTACCAAGATTCTCTTACAAGTTGGCAACCACTGTCTGTTAAGCACAAAAGGCAAAGTACTACCTGTTGCTTTATAATTAAACCTAATGAACATGTACACATTTACCTTTTATACTTCCGGCATGTAGCACCTAGAGAATGATATGTTGTCACTATGTCATAGTAAATAATAATAAACAATAAATTCACAACTGTATTTGCACAGTCTGAGTTTCCAGAATGTAAAATCATGTGCAGAATGTAAAATTTCTAATATGTGCCTAATGAATATTTCAATTTTCCAAATTCCTAATGAAAAATAGAAACTACATGCATTAAATGTATACATGAATTTTACTAACAATTGCTTTGACACACTATAATATCTTTATATATATATACACACACATATAGAGAGAGCTAAATATATTCAAATATATTTAATCTTATTAAATTGGCATAAAAACCCTGTTAATAAAATGTCATTGTTTTAAATATGATAGAATTATATACTGTGGTAGTTGTATAAATTTTCCTAGGACATATAATTTTTATCCTAGATAAGAGATATGGAGACATGTTTCCAGATGAGCCCCAGAAAAGCATGAGACATTATCTGAAAAGCTAAAGCAATAGGAACTAGTGACATGGTATTAGTGTAGAGCCAAGCATGTGGCCTTGAGTTTAATCCCAGTACAGCATTCACTCCCCGCAAAAAGTTTTTCTTTGCAAACCACAGCTGTGGCAATCTAGAATAAAAAGACCTTTAAAAAGATAAACGCTATATACTGTGTCTCTTTATCTGTAATACTGCTCTTAGTAACTTTACCTCACAAGACGTGCACACTTGTAGGGATTACATACTTTGTAGGAAAATCTAAAGACACAGTGCTTAATTCGGGATCAGTGCTGTCCTTTAAATCAAACGGAAATGAAGGCTAGAAAAATATAGTTTGTTCATCCATTTCTGTCTTTCAGGCCAGGAGAAGAAAAACAAAGTTGTTACTTTTGCTAACATCTCTGACTTCTTTATGAGCCTAACATATGGGAGGGAGTGCAGGTCATTCGCAATGTCTGTTTAGAATACATAAATATGTATTCCAAACGTTTATTACACATATGACTGATTAAATGTTCTTAATACGTAGAATGATTCCAGGTCACTAATGTTATTTATTTTGTTCATATTTTACTTTTTCCTGATGGTTTCAGTTAAATATGAAATATTTTTTATCCTGATATATTGAGTATCATTGCTGCATGTATAACTTAGAATCTATTACTTTTTTGTTTAGTGATAGGAATAGTACTTAAAAATACTAATTTTGAGTTATTTTGGCTGTTTCTATTGTAATAGAGTATTTTCTGTGCTCGGTGACATCTAACACAGGACTGGCTCTTTGGTGAACTGCTGAAGTATAGGGCAATATACAGAGTGAGCTGTCTGCTTCCCTACTCTTCATGGTCCCTTATCTTAAAGTGTGAGGTCATCTTCCTTGTTTAATTAAAATAAAAAAATACTTTGTAGCCTGCACTAATTCCTTCGTATGACTATGACACAGATTTACAAAAATTACCCTATAAGGTAGGAAATGTGATGAACATTTCACAGAGGGGAACATGAAATTTGCTGAAAATCACCAAGAAGAGCAACTGGACTTCTTTTCCAGCACTGTCTGATGTCAAAAGCTAAATGGTTAATTAATTGTCATGCTACCTTCTAACTGTGCTTCTGTCTAGAACCTGGTATACAGATAAATCATTGATCATATGAATACTTTTTCTTAGTGCTGTCTCCCTGTGACACCTCATTGACCTCAACTTTATAGCCATTAGGTGGCACTGACATCAGAAAGGCAAAGATTATGGTTAGTCCCCACAAAAGCTGACCTGCTTTTGAGCAAAATCTGTGTGTGTGTAATTTTATCTACATAACAAATCTGTTGTACCCTGGTGGTGTTGTCATAACAGTATCTTTAGGCAGGATTAACAAGTAACTAACAAAGTTACTTTGGTTGCCAATAAATAACTGTAATCTGTTAATAATTGTGCATGTGTTTCATGTGGTTCTAAATAACAGGAGATAATCTTCTAATGGAGTATCTTAGATTGGATCACTATTCCTTAATGCTTGATTTTCTATTATATCTCCTTTGAGAAAAGTAAATCACATAAAAATCTTAAATACTTAGCAAAAGTAATTTATTCGTGCATTTTTGTAAGTGATGCCTACTAATTAGCATGAGTTTTTATTTATTGTTAACTAAATAAAAGTTTTTTGCTCAATACTATGAAAGGATAACCCTGACATATGCTTTCTTACTTAATGATTGCTCACAAATGCCTTGAGATATTTTATGTTTACCTCTTTATTTGAGCTGTTTGTACATGTTTTTAGTGTTTTTATATTGTTAGCACTGTGAAGATAAAATATGTCCTAATTCATCTCTCAGTATATCAGAGTGCCAAAAACTGGTCCTTGCACATAGTAGATGCTCACTAAATGTTGTTGATTTAGTAAATAATTAGTCTGGACTAGATTGAACAGATTTTTAATCTTATATTGTTATTGCCATCATTTCACTCTGCTTAATTAAAGAACTTTACTTTTAAAGATGATTAAAATGTGTTATTAAAGTACTGGTATAAATTTTAGAGCAGTAAAAAAGACCTTGGCTATAACTTTATGAGGAAGAGGTGAAAGTGTTTCTTAATGTAGATATACTTCCTGGGTAATTGTGATTATATTAATTTACTTCTCTGAGGAAGGTAAGATTTATGATTTTCACGTTGCACTTTGTAGTTTTTTTTTCTTCTGCCTCTATCTTGCCACCTAGTAATTTTACTATGATGAAAATGGTGAAATTACAACATTTGAACACTTTATAATTTATCATTCAGATATAATTATTATTTCATGTTTCTTTTGTTTTTTCTCATCTACATAATTTTATACTGTCCATGAAAATGATACATGTTTATAGACCATTATAGTGTTATACTGTTATAAAATTACATTTCCTATAAAATGAAATTATTCTTTTAAAGTACTTTTTATTATTGCAAAAATCTTCCCTTACATGTAAGTGATTTGCTTTAATTTTCTGTTATTAGACATTTAGGATATGTATAGTTTTGTTATCATAAACTTGTCTTTTTAAATAAATTCTTTTGGTAGTCTATTATGTAAGCTGGAGTCCTAGAAGTAAAATTACTGAGTTAAACTTTTGAACTTTGAGTTCTTGACACATCACATACCTTTAGAAATTCTCAATCCCACTGAGCCATCATCAAGACTGGTTATTACCTATACATATTTTTAAATAAATAGTATCAAGTAAAGCTAACATATATATATATATATATATATATAAATTAAACAGTTTGTTTTGCTTTCAGAATTGTGAATTTTTTTTTTTAGAATTTAGTTTGGAAGTTGCATGTTACAGTGCAACTTCCATCTAAATCCAAAAATTTTCAAGTCTAATTGTAAGTGACATGTGTTTGTTTAAGCTGTACTTACACAAGTCTTCAGAATCAAAACCCACTTCACTCAGTTTTGTGAAAGTGTGTTGGGTTGAGGCATTATGCATTATGCCTGATGTGGTGTTAATATTCCCTCTCATACTGATCAGTCTCATTTTGTTTACTGTTGCAGCAAAGTTAATGAGCATTCAAAGTTTACTTTTATTTATTTATGCATGTTTTGTGGGTAGCTCTGCAAAAGCACCTTTCTTCCTCATCAATCTTCTAGCCAAACCAAGTGCAGATGAATCAGAGTACTTTCATTTTAGACACGGCAGTCATATTTGTATTAGGAAAGCAATAGTCTTGGAAGAATACCAAAAAAAAAATCATTTTTAAGTGTTTGCCTCATCCTGTAGTGAAAGCATTTGTGGTTCCCAGGCTATGGTGAGTCTCAGTCCCTTGCTGGTGTTTTTTTTAATAACACAGCTTAGGGGTTGTGTGTGTGTCTGTGTGTGTTTGTGTATTAACTCATGAATTTAGGGTGATTGGGTGATCTGAAATATCCAATGGAGACCATAGAAACAAAATAATTCACCTCCTTTATATACTGCATTCTTTCCTACTTCTCTACCGAAATTGTCTCAGCTTAAATACTCCTATCAATTTAGTAAACTAACTTTTACTTATGTGACATAATTGTTTTTCATTTCAGAACACCTGATAACTTGCGAGTCTGTTGGTGCCTCATAGCCACACAGGTATGTATGTAAATTAAGTATAGTTATGTAAATATATGTATTAACTGACAAGTTGTTAGATTTTTGTACATTAAAACCACTGAGTTGATAATATGAAAATGTACATTTTTGAGTACTATAATTATAATTATTGACAGCTTTGAAGAACTATATTTTATAAATACGTTGAATTTCATTGTAAAAATCAAATAAACAGTTTTAAGATTATTTCATGAGTTAGAACTATTCCAATACTACTGTTTCTTTTAAATCATTGTGTTGTTTTCAAACTTTTTTGCTCTTTTGGGGTTTATTTTTTGTGGGGTTGCTTTAGGTAAGAAGTGGTTGCAGATGTACTGTCTGCTACATGTCTCAAGCACTAGACAAATGGAAAAAAATGTTTGCACCTGTTTAAAATCTCAACGGTGGGGTGTTGTGGTGCCTGGGCAACAGGCAGGAATTCTCAAAAGCTTGGTTGCACCTGCTCAATTGTTGCTTGCAGCTGTGTCATATGAGTGAGAGCACAGAGAAGCTTGTTAGCAGCTTGCTTGTTCCTGTTATGTGTTTGTATTTTGTGGACTCCTGAGTTTGAAAGATACTTGATGTAGACCTTGAACTATTACATAGGTTTATCATAAAACTCATTGGTTTTAGCTACCAAATATTTTCTCTAAATCCTTTGTTTCATGTCTCAAACTGCTTTAATAGCTGCTGAATGTCCTGGATAATGTGTATATTGACTTTTTCAAAGGATACCTGCGAGAGTAGATCTCTCCAGATAACTGTCTTGACAGTCATTTCTGTCCTGGTAGAGACATTTTGTATTTGGCTCAATTTTACCATGTTGGCAGCCCCACTATGTGAGGCTGGATATAGTTATTGATCCATTTAGCTGAACAGATTTGAAAGCATTTGGCTATTAGTGGACACATGGGGCATATTCAGAAAATTTAAGGGTACATTTTAAGATGATTTCTTGATTTGTGTATGCATCTCTGTCATAGTTAAGGTAGAAGTACTAGTGAAAAAAGGTGAATATTAAATAGTTATCCTTGAAGATATGTTAAAATCCAGATGCAGATTTTAAGACTGCAACATAGTCTTTAATAAAATGCTAGATACTTGGTATTATTTTTTAAAGTGTTACTCTTTTGGTTAAGGGTTTCTATATGCTCTGACAGTTATTATAGACTGTACCTTACTTAAAAATCTGCAAATATCACACAATAAGCTACACTTATTTTCTTTTTCTTATATCTTCATTGTAAAGGTGATGAACTTTGGGGGGAGGGGTTATAGTTACATAAGTAAGGTAATGAGAACATTTCTTTCCTCTTCCCTTTTACTTCCTTCCTTCCTTCCTTCCTTCTTTCCTTCCTTCCTTCCTTCCTTCCTTCTTTCCTTCCTTCCTTCCTTCCTTCCTTCCTTCCTTCCTTCCTTCCTTCCTTCCTTCCTTCCTCTTTCTTTCTTTCTCCTTCTTTTCTTCTTTCTTTCTTTCTTTCTTTCTTTCTTTCTTTCTTTCTTTCTTTCTTTCTTTCTTTCTTTCTTTCTTTCTTTCTCTCTTTCTCTCTTTCTCTCTTTCTCTCTTTCTCCTTTCCTCCCTTTCTCTCTTCCTTTCTCTCTTTCTTTCTTTCCTTCTTTTTGTTGGTAGTGGGGCTTGGAACACTGGGCTTGGCACTGCCTGTGCACTTCAGCTCAAGGCGAGCGCTCTACCACTTGAGCCACAGCGCCACTTCTGGTTTTTCTAGTTTATTGGAGATAAGAGTCTCACTGACTTTCCTGCCCGGGCTGACTTTGAACCACAATAATCAGATCTCAGCCTCCTGAGTAGCTAGGATTACAGGTGTGAGCCACGTGCACCTGGTAAGAACGTTTCTTTTTAAACATTGTTACCTCCTCTCTCATTTTCTCCTGTTTATTCCTCCTTATTCCCCTCCCCACAAGTTGTACAATTCATTTCCAACACAGTGTCTCGTGAGCATCATTGCTGCATTTGATATGAGGTATTTAATTGATCAATTTAGTAGTCTCCAAAATTCCTGATATTCAAAACTTGCTCAAATGACTTGCATTATTCTCTCTTGTGTAATTAAAAACTGCTAAGTTGTTTCCATGAGTATTTGGTAACACAAGTACTAAGTGTTGGAGCTGCCTTTATGAAATTTATCCTTTTGAAAGAACTCATCATGATATGAATTGAACTAACCTCTTTGAGAATGGGAAATATAGACAGTAAAGTAAATAATTTGCCAGTAGTCCCTTAACACAATGCCTTATGCCTAAATGTTGAATGGAAATAGGAATAAATAATTTTAGTGTTATATTAAAAATAGAAGGACAGTGGCCTAGAAACTTATAGCTTATACATTTTGGATGAGGCTTGATGGTTCTTGGTTCTTATATTCTTGGTTTGGTAGAAATGACAATTCTGTTAAATCTTGTTCTTAAAATGAGAAATTAGGGGCTGGGAAGGTGGGTCAGTGGTAGAGTGCTTGCCTTGCATGCATGAGGCCCTGGGTTCGATTCCTCAGCACCACATAAACAGGAAAAGCAAGAAAGTGGCATTGTGGCTCAAGTGGTATAGTGCTAGCCTTGAGTTGAAGAGCTCAGGGGCAGTGTCAAGGCCCAGAGTTCAAGCCCCATGACATATATATATATATACGTATATATGTAAAAAATATATAATATATACTATCTCCATTATTCACAGGCTGAAGCATTAACAGTTAAGTTACATGTAACCTTGGAAACTCTTTGCAGCATCAAGATAAACAAATGTTCTCTGCTATATGATTAATGCCATAACCTCCCTAGCACTCACTGTGCTGTTTTCCCCTCTCTACCTCACTAAAAACTCAAAAATAAAATGTCTGTTGACTTTTTGGATCAGGTATTATCAGAACATTAACAATTTGTAACTGTTTTACTAAGCAGAAGGAATGACTCCTGTGTTTGATACACATACACAACACACACACACACACACACACACACACACACACACACACACACACACACACAGAGCTTCTATAACTAAGTCCCAACTGTAAATACATAAAAAAGGTAAAGTGCAACTAGTACCTTTAAGACTTGCTTTACATAGGCCCTTCTAAAGTTACATTTTGTGTGGAAGGAAACACTACCAGTTGAAAAAGAAGCCAATCTCTACTACATCAGAAGATTTTGTTTAAGCTTCTCAGATTTGGGTACAACTGGTTGACTATATTCGTGGGTACTTTTACATTTGGAAGAAACTTTGAAATGTAAGGGGTCAAAGTACCATAACTATTCTAGTGGGTAAGATGCCAGTAGCATAGATATAAAATTTTTTGTTGTGTGAGTGTTAGTGTGATAGATTAAACTATATCCTTCTGTTAATTTCATGATTAGAAATTAAGAGGTGAGCCAAGAATATGTATTAGCTAGAATATTAAGTATTAAGGCAGACTGATATTAGCAGCTGCTTCAGTGGTCTGAACCAGGAATTACTGTTTCAACCTCAAAGAGAAATTATCACATCCTTGGCATAATTTCAAGGTTCCTATGATTTCAGGGTTAAAGAAGTAAAGGAAGAAAATCAATAATTGATGAGAACATAAAATACCTAAATATAATTTCTCTATTTTTTTCTCTCCTATCCCTTTCTCCCTTCCTTGTTTAGTTTTTGTTGTTCTACAAGGTAAATGAATGTTAGTATCTCTATATAGAATGATAGGCTAAATGAGTAAAATGAAGTCCTTGTCTTCAAGTATTATACAAGTTAGAGAAATACAACCAGATATTAACATTATTCTTTTGGCTTGACTACTTATTATTAGTATGGACTTACTCAAGTCTCTTTTCCTTTGTTTTTCATTTACAAACTGGACAAAATATAGTATCTAGCCCATATTTCATTGTGTTGAGATCTAGGTAACATAGATTCTTGGTTGTCAGGGAGCTAATACTCAGTTAATTTTAGGTTCTTTTTATCATCACCTCAGCTACCAAAGTTACAACTACATTTCAGTGCAGATACACTGAAGAGAGATGATCTAATTGCCTGGGAGCAGGGTTCTAGTCCTGTGCTTTATCACATAGATTGTCTCAGATATTCAACCTAAGTTACTGATGTTTTCAAAGCTTTAAAGGAAACTTAAATAAAATGTGAGAGCGGTTTGCACTCAGGGGCTTGTACTTGCTAGGCAAGTACCCTACTACTTGAGCCACACTTGTAGTCATATATATATATATATATATATATACATATATATATATGTATATATATATAATTAAGTATATATTTATAAACACATACCTATATATACCGATACACTTATACATATTGGGGCCATACCTACAGTCCTGCGCGCGAGCGCGCACACACACACACACACACACACACACACACACACACACGTATTATCTTCAAGTACTTACAAAGAAGGGAGTCAATTCAATATGCCAGATTATGAGTACTATGAGTCTTGATCAGTGTTACCCTTTTCATAATTCCCCTCCATTTCTTTCAACCTCACCCATCCCTTTTAAAAGATAAATTTTAATTCACAAATCCATATGCTGAATCAAGATGACCCTCATGTGCACTTTTTACCATTTCCCAACTTTTTTTGATAAAACACATACTTATCCTTTTTTAGACATATAGTTCAATATGCTTATAATGCTTATACTGCCATCATAACTATTCAATTGCATCATTCTTTCTTCTTATAAAACCGAAACATTATACACATGACAAAATAATTCCCCAGACCTCCCTCCAGCTCCTGACACCTATTATTCTGCTTTCTGTCTTGATGATTTTGTCTTCTCTTAGTTACATTAGAGTTTGACTTATTTAAGTTTGCTAATGTCCTCAGCATTCACCCACCCATGTTATGGTACATATCAGTTTCCTTATATTAAGGCTAAAAGATGACAGTATATATATATATATATTGCATGATATCATGTTGTTTATCCATTTATTCATCAATGGACACTTGGAGTACTTCATATTTTGGTAGTGCCAAACTCTGCTATGAATCAAAATGCACAAATATCTCTTTGAGAACCTGTTTTTAAGTTATATATTCAGAAGAGGAACTGCTTGGTTATATGCTAATTGTTTTTATCAGGTGTTCTTACAATGTGATCTCTCCTATTTAACTTTAGACTAGCCTTCATTACATCATAAAGAGAATTAGATGGGTCATATTCAGCAAGAAAGCATCTACTATTTACATGAGTTCAGATGTTTTAAAGGAGTCTGTGAATACCTTGAATAAATTAGCATCTTGGAATCAATGATGGTTATGGACATCTGCACTCTAAATCTCTTGCTTTTGTTTGAATTTAGGACTTTTGGATTCTAACTGACCTGCACTGACATTTCAGCTCCATAATTCAGTATCTGTGTTATCTGACCAAGTTGCCTAAGCTTACTAAGCTTAAAGTGTTTACTTCTACAATATGGTGGTAATAGCAATGTCTCAGTTTTTAATGATGAATGTGAGATTGGGCATGAATTAAGTATGGAAATACCTTATTTGATATACAGTAGATAGTACTTTTCCCTACTTATGTTTTTTCTCTCTTGTTAAAATATGAAGCTGTTGTGATGGGTAGTATAGGAATCTGAAGTAAGTATGTGATTCACTCATTAATATACAATTAATTTTGGAAGTATATGAATCTGAGGCTAGCTAGAAAGTATTATCAGTTCAGCATGACTCACAATTTCTAACTGCTTACTAAATTAAGAAAATCTTAAGGGATAGTCACATTTGCTTTAATATCTCTTAATTATTGAAGTGTGGCTTGTGATGGATGCCTTGTTTCTACAAACCCAACAACTCCCACTCCTGTTTTGAAAACTAGAAGCTCTTTTATATTGTTTGTTTGTTTTGTTTACCCCCCACCCCCAGTCATGGGGCTTAAACTCAGGGTTTGGGCACTGGTCCTGAGCTGCTTTTGCTCAAGGCTAGTGCTCTACCACTTGAGCCACAGTGCCACTTTTGACCTTTTATTAGTCTTTTATTGGAGATAAGAGTCTCACAGACTTTCTTGCCTTGGCTGGCTTTGAACCAGAATCCCCAGTCTTCAGCCTTCTGAGTAGTTAAGATTACAGGCATGAGCCACTGGCACTCATCTGAAAAGTAGGAGCTCTTCAAACCCATCATGAAAGCAATGAAAAATAATTCCTACTTGCGAATGGCATCCTAATGAACTAAAAGTAGTACTGTTAGAAAGGTTGTTGCAATCTAAGTAGTCCGAGATTTAGTAAGCTTAGCTGTTGTGAGTACCTAGCTGTGTAGTTTTTCTTTTTCTTGTTTCTTGAAAAAGAAATTAATGTGGTAAAATGTCCTGATTTCCTCCAATACAAAACTTCCTTCTAGGCAAACTTCCACCAATGCAGACTGAGGAAAGGATCTGCTCCTGGCCTTTGACTTATATAGATGGACAGCTTGTCCTTGCCTCTCTTTAGAATGCCTTCCCTCTGTCAACTCTTGTCACAGTCTCATTTCTTCTCATAAGGAAATCTATCATATTATATATTCTTACAATCAGACAGATGTTCTTTTCTCCATTTTACATGTGATAATATATAATTCCATATAGAATTAACTGCTCATTCAAAGTCACACAGCTACTAAATATTAAATACTAGCATCTGAACCTAGTATTATATACTGCTATTAAATGGATAGACTTCATAATAACTCAGTCAAAAACCTAAATATACTTTGAACATTTAAGGTACGTTGACCATTTATGGTTGTGTTTCATTTTATTTTATCATTAGGGCTGAACCAATGGATATTTTATGCATTCAACAACAGTACATTGTGTTATTTCATAAATGTCCAACATTGGCTGCTTACATCATTACTCCTTTAAAAAAAACAAAACAAAACTGACAGTTATCCTTGAAAGCTTAATGTTTTAGCTCTCCCGCACCTGATGAAGCTTTTGGGCAGGACAGATTCTGAATATTATGATGGGTTGATTCTGGCCACTATTTGTGTGGATGGCTCTGAAAGCCAAGTCATGCCCAGAGTCTGCCCCTCAATACTTTGGACACTTTCCCTCCCCCCTTCCCCTCCCCTCCCCTTCTGTCTCTTTTCTTCCCCTCTTCTCTCCTTACTTTTCTTCTTCCCCTCTCTTTTTGGCCTTAGTTTGGTTTTTTCACCTTTACCAGGTATTTTTTTCTTTTCTGCAATCTTTGCCATGAGTAATAAACACTGAAAGGGGCTGAATGTGGATGACAAAGTGGGAAATATCTCTGCAGTGTGAAAATCAGCACTCTTGTAGTTATTTACTATAACCTGGCCACATCCTTGGCATTACTCACTCACACTAAAGAACAAGAAGCATTATGTACCTTATATAAGTTTTCTATCTTACCAATGAAAATACTTTATTTTTCACTTTGAATTTTTAGAGCAGAACTAGCTCATGACCCAGTTTCACTAATAATTTTCTTAAGTAACCATTGTAGTCATTTATAAGATATTTTTCCACCCACTGTCTGTCTAGCCTGGTTTAAAATTTTTATATATGTACTTTTAAAAAATTGATTAGCTGGAGAGCTGCCCATTCCTCTGTGCTGTATTATAAGGATTTAAAAACTGCACACTGAATTCTGTATAGTGTAATTAAAACTGACCCACATTTGGACCTGAGTACACCAGGACTTAGCCAAACTTGCCATGAGCTGAGTTCTGGTGGCAGATGGAAACTAATGAGGACACACTCTACTCCAGAATTTCCCAGCTGCTTGGCCCCTTTTTGTACAAACAAGGTTTGGAGCGATGTCCAGATCCCAAGAGCATGTTCTGTAAATGTGTTTTACTCAATGATTTGAGAAATGTTCTCACAAAATCGGGCTGTTTCAAGGTATCCTTAAGACCACAGCTACTGTCCAATTTAAAACATAAAAATTCAAAGGGCCCTTTTGTGTCCTCTCCAACCAGTTTTTAATTTTAAACTGAAAGTGAATCAAATTTTCCCCATCTTTCTCTTGCACCAGGCAGTGGAATGATCCCGTATTTCAAAACCTGGAGATTCATAAGCGCTTATCTCAGGGACAGTTTTACCTCAGGATAGACCTTCTCCTTGAAGCCTATGGATCTCTTCAAGTGGTTTGATGTGCTGGGACTATTCAGGCAGATGTAATTGAATCAGTTTGAAGCAGCTGTAGCTGGCATGTGGTCTCTCAGATTGCTAGCACCTGCTTGTTTTTTTGAAACTCACTGGAGTGAGAGCAGTGCCAAACCCAGCATTGGTCTTGGAGCAGATGAAGCGCTCCAGACCTTACATCCCATTCCCCTTCCAACCTAGCCCATCATCACGGGAGCTTGAATTAATAAAACCCCTTTTCATGATTAAGTTTGAGGTACACTTTTCCTTCTCATTTTTCTCAGTATCCATATCTTGACAGTACTGACCATGTGTCCAAAAAGTAAATAAGTAAAAAATAAGGGTGTATAATAGATATCAGGTGGCTTTGGAGGCTCTCTTATCATTAGACAACTGGGTAGCCTGTGGTTTGCAGAATCATTTAAATGAATGCACCAAATTCATTTGCTGTTCCAGCACAGTCTTACTGGCACAAAGAATGAGCAGTTAATGTATAACAAACTGTGAGCTGTTATGGAATATGATAAATACTCATCCCTATCAGGATGAGAACGTAAAATGGAACTTTTCTCTAAGCCCTAAACTGAAAGGCATGTATTTTTTCAACACTTACTATGGGCAAAATATAAAGTCTATCAAAATATAAATTAAAATCTTCAGATATAAGCATGTAAAACAATTTATAAGATGCAAATTTGTAATTTTTAAAGAGGATTTACATATGTTTTAAAAATATTCTTCTTTGTTCCATTTTATTACTTACCAGATATGTAATTAATTCTTAATGGTGTAAGTATCCTAAAGCTTAAAATAAATCAAAACATTAAATATCACTTATTATTTAAAAAATATAGCATATGTAGAATGGTTTTAATATTAATACTTTGAAAGAAGCTACAAAATAAATGGAGCTTGAAAATCTTGATAAAAATGTCATTTCAAGCCGGGCGCTGGTGGCTCACGCCTGTAATCCTAGCTACTCAGGAGGCTGAGATCTGAGGATCGCGATTCAAAGCCAGCCCGGGCAGGAAAGACCGTGAGACTCCTATCTCCAATAAACCACTAGAAAACCGGAAGTGGCGCTGTAGCTCAAGTGGTAGAGCGCTAGCCTTGAGCTGAAGAGCTGAGGGACAGCGCCCAGGCCCAGAGTTCAAGCCCCACGACCGACCAAAAAAAAAAAAAATGTCATTTCACTAGTTTTCAAAGTGTGTCTAGATTCTGTGGACATAGAGAAAGATCTGTTGTCCTTGGAATGTTAGTGTATTTGAGGCCCATGATATAGTCTTAAAAAATTAACAAACCAGCCACCCATCGCTCACGCCTATAATCCAGCTGAGGTCTCATATTGTAGTTCAAAACCAGCCCAGGCCCATAAAGTCCATGAGACTCTTAGTCCCGAGTGGCCAAGCCCTGAGTTCAAACACCAGAACCACCACCAACAAAACAACAACAAAACACCACAAAACAAAACAGAACAAAAACTTCACTATCAAAGGAATGTTCTAGATCTGATGTCCTCCTTTTCACTGCCCATGAAAAGTTCACCAATTCGTATAGTTCTCCCTTTTACCAAATAAGAACTTGACCTTGGAATACCATTAAAGTTAACACCTCAGACCTCCATTATAAGTGATAGGAATTTCTTGTAAGATGAAACCCATATACTATTGTTGAAAAAAAAAAAAGAGACTTATGTGGTAAAGTTATTTAGTAATAGCCAAGATCTCTGTAAGCTATTAGAGAAGAACTGGATGTAAGTTTGGCCTTGAATAAAACTGGAAATTTAGGTCATAAGTTATGAGAAAAGAGAAAGTAGAGCGTTGTGAAACTCAGGATTATTCCTCATGAGAAAATGAGGTAAAATGAACATTAAATGGCATAGTCAATGAATAGACTTTGTGATTGTGTAATTATTAGTTATGTAATAATTAGTTTAACATTTATCCCCTCTGCTAGACTAAGCTCTGTGATTTTAGGCATAAACTACCTCTTCACAAAGATTAGCACTAAGTTTTATAGAATTTAGATCTCATGTATATTTCTATACTGGATTCCTCTACCAGTGTGTGGACTACCGGCTCACTGCAGTATTCTGTGAGATAAAATGAAGAGGGTTAAAAAATGACCTTGTTCTCTATAAATCTGCGTAAAGACAATAAGTTTTTTTAACACTTATTTACAATTTTATAAATTCTGTAGTATTTAACATGCTTGAGGAAATTTGTATTGTAATCATCGCACTCAAGTATTTTCATACACATTCCTAATTCCATGGGATAGTAAGACAACAAGTTAAAGTCAAAGTAGTGTAATGATTCTAACAATAAAGATCTGGATTTAAGTTTCTGTGATATTACTTATTGATTGTAAGATATTGAACAATTCATTATGGCTTTAATGCCAAGTCTACTCATCTGTAAATTAGACATGACAGTACACAAAGCATACTGAAATCATAATTAGCCTTCCCTACCTCTTCTTCTTTGTCATCACCATCATAATTCTATTCTAAAAAATGTATTAAAATATGGTACATGTATAGATCCTTTTTTTAACTTTTCAATTAATTTCTCTCATTGCAGTTTTACTTCCCACTTTTGAATAGAACATGATAAATATCTACAACTGAAACAAGAATTCAAGAAATACTTCATAATCAAGTATTGCTAATATTTACTTTTGTGTTGTTTAATCCTCAATAACAATTCTCTTCTAAATGTAATATAACTGCTTAATATTAATAATTTATATATTTTAAGTATGTTAAAGTGGTTAAAAACATTGTCTTTTGTGATATATCTATCCACTTCATTTAATGATGATGAACTTATAAATTGTTTAGCATCTCATATTTCAAAAAATTCAAATGTAAATAATTGTTGTTTGATTTATAAAAGAATTTGCTATCAATTTTAGAATATTTGGTGACTTGATCAGTCTAAAACATTTTAAAGAATTTCATTGACTCATAGTCAATGAAAACCTCTAAGTTTAAAAAAGAAAAAAAACTAAGATTTTTGGTTTCCTAGAAAGGCAATTCTTTTATTCTTTCTTCGTTTGATCATATAGAATTTAATTATAAACATCACATTATTTTGATGATCTTTAAGGGACTTCATGAATATAATTTTCTTGATTCGTTCATCTACCGAGGGGCATCTTGGTTGGTTCCATATCTTAGCTATGGTAAATAATGTTGTGATAAACATAGTTGTGCTGGTAGCTTTAGTATAGGCTTGTTTGTGATCATGTGGGTAAATGCCTAGAACTGGGATTGCTGGATCATAGGGAACTCTATGGAACTATGAGGAACCTCCATACTTCTTTCCAGAGTGGTTGAACAGCGCAGTAGCATGCCCTTTTGGCCACATCCCCCTCAGCATTTGTTGTTAGTACATTTCTTGATTATAGCCATTCTAACTGGGCTGAAGTGGAATCTCAATTTTTTTTTTTGGGAGGGAGGGTCCATGTGGGGCTTGAACACTGGGTTTGGGCCCTGTCCCTGCGCTCTTCAGCTCAAGGTGAGCGCTCTACCATTTGAGCCACAGCGCCACTTCTGGTTTTCTAGTGGTTTATTGGAGATAAGAGTCTCATGGACTTTCCTGCCTGGGCTGGCTTTGAACCGCAATCCTCAGATCGCAGCCTCCTGAGTAGCTAGGATTACAGGCATGAGCCACCAGCGCCCAGCTACTCAATGTTGTTTTGATTTGCATTTCTTTTAGAGAAGTTAAGCAGTTCTTCATGGGTCTATTGGCCATATTTATTTCCTCTTCAGAGAAGTCTCTCTTTAAGTCTTTAGCTACTTTTTAATGGTGCAGGAGGACCTGTTTTTGGTGGATTTAAGTTTTGAGTTCTAAATATATTTTAGATATGAGGCCCTTAAGGGTCTGTTGCATAGCTAGTAAAGATCTCCCAGTCAGTGGGCTTTCTATTGATATTACTATCTATGTGCTTTGCCATGCAGAAGCTCTATAGTTTAATGCAGTTCCATTTTTCCAACCTTTCTTTGATTTGTTGGGTTTCTGGGTCTTTATTAAGAAAAGTTCAGCCTGTGCCAAGGAGCCCTAGAGTTTCTCCTATTTTTCTGTAATGTTTTCAGGGTGTCTGCTTTTACTTTGAGGTTTTGATCCATTTGGAGTTGATTCAGGTTCCACATTTTATAAGAAGTGGTTAGTTTTGTAAATCAGGAAATAGTTCAAGTATAATCTTAAATTATGTTGGTCTGATACCCCAAGAAAAACCATGAATACTTGTTAGAGTCATTGCCAATGTCAAGATAGTATACAACCTAGGCTAAAAGAAATTTTATTTATTTTCCATGTAAATATGTTTTTAGAAATCATATTTAAACTTTCATTTATCAGAAATAGGTAAATTATCTTTCTAAAGCTAGTTCTTTAGCAATATAATAATTTTTCTTTTGATAACTAACCTGAACTATGTCCAATTAAGTCATTCCAAGCCCTTACTATTGTAGATTTACCACCAAAGTTATTGTTTACATCAAAATACACTTGGAATTTTAAAATCTATAAATAATGTTAGTTAAAACATGACCAATACTAGTTTGAAACCTAGTTCCGGCTTTCTTTTCTTGAAAGGATACAGAAGAAGTTGTCACTTTTGAAGAGTATCTGTTGAAGTTAAGAGGGAACCAAGGCAAGTAGAGAGCAGTGAATTCCTTTTTAGGTTGGCTTGCAACCACTTACACAGCAATCACCACAGCCTCAGTTTTTTATAGATTCTGTCTTGTATGTACTTATATACCAATGAGACTTGGAGATGCCAATGTCGACATTAAAAAAAAACAACCCTACTCTTTACCTGTTTTTTATTTGGTTGTTATTATTTTTGCATCTGGAGAGTTTCATGAAGTGAATAACTTAAAACAATAGAAATGTATTTTTTCGGCATCTCAAGGCCAAAAATCCATAGTCAAGGCATGTTCCCTCTGGTGGCTTAAAAGAGAATTATTTCCTGTCTATCCTGAGCTTCTTGTAGCCCCAGGTCGTGCTTGCTTTTTATATTATTACCATTTTAATCTCTGCCTCCATCATTACATGGCCTTCCTCTATGCATGTGTCTCTGTGTCCTCTTCTTCTCTAACAAGAATGCTGGTCATGGATTTAAGTCCTATCTTAAAATAATAATGATTTAATCCCATTGTTGTTAATGTATCATATGTGCAAAGACTGTTTCCTCCAGAATTGCTAAATTCTAAGGTCTAAGATAGGCACTGAATTTGGGGACTCTTCTCTCGTTTTCTCCCAGGTTTCTTCCCTCCCAACCCTCCTCTCCCACAAGTAGTAAAGTTCCTTTTCACAGTATATAGTATCACAGCTGAATTGCTTCACCCTTTGTCCCACCATTTCTATGCTTCCCCTTTGTTTCAGATGACAAAGTTGAGACATCAAAACAAGTAACCAAATAGGGTTATAGTCGCTCTCAAAATGCACAGCAAAACTAAGAGTTGACTTTAGAGCTGTTAGTCTTTCTTGTGACTTTGCATGTTAGGATGCCAAATATACTTTAGTATTCTGTTACTTTCAGATAACTTTACCTAAACCACAAATCACAGTTGCTCTAATAATGATTTACAAATAGTGTGAGGCAAGTATAAGCCTGAAATTTAATATCATTGCCAGTGAGATCGAGGTAATTTAAGCTCTATATTTAGTTTCATGTAAGTCTTTATTAGTATTCTGTTAAAAGTAAACATGTAGCTAGGTATGGATGGCACATGCTTGTAATCCTAGTTACTTAGGAGGCTGAGGTCTAAGGATCACAGTTGGAAGCCAACCCAGACAGAAAAGTCTGTGAGACTCTGATCACCAATTAAATCACAGAAAAAGCCAGAAATGGTGCCAGAATTGGCTCAAGTGGTAGAGTGCTAGCCTTGAACAAAAAGAGTTCAATGACAGCACCCAGGCCCTGAGTTCAAGCCTCAAGACCCGTAAAAAAAATAAAATAAAATGAAAAAGATAATCATGTATACAAATATCTGTCCATTAAGAGATCATTAGAAATGTAAGTATCAAGACAGGATTAGAGCAAGGCTTGACCTAATGGTATTATTTTCTAACTTTTATAACCTTTAAATGACTGAGACAGGATTTAAGCTCAGCAGTGACTATTATTTTAGTATTTTTTCTTCTTTCAAATTTATCCTAAAAGAATTCTACATTCTAATTCTTTTTCGTAAAATTAGAAATAGCTGCTGGGAGTGTGAAGGTAGAAAGAAAAGAATAAAATAGAATAGTTCCTAAAGCAATTAGAATCTAATTGGAAACATTTTTGTTGACTCTTTATACGTCATTGTTGTGGAATATTAAGCATATTTCTTCTTAAAGAATCCTTAGTAAATCTACTATTGGAATTTTTATTTTTTGCAGTCCTGTGACTTGAACAAAGGGCCTGGACACTATCCCTGAGCCAATTTTTGCTTAAGTCTAATGTTGTACCACCTTTCAGAGTGCCACTTCTGGCTTTTTTTGAGTAGTTTATTAGAGCTAAGAATCTTATAGACTTTCCTTCCTGGGCTGGTTTTGAACAACAGTTCACAGATCTTAACCTCTTGAGTAGCTAGGATTACAGGCGTGAGCCACAAGATTATTAGTAAAGTGATTATGTGAATTGTTGTGAATGCTATCTACTGAACAATTCCTTTAAGTTTGCATTCTTTTGATACACTTCTATATAAAGCATAACTATATATTAATAGGAAAAAATTTAAAAATAAATAGTAGACTTTCCTGTTAGATGGAAAAAGATGAAATGGAACTAAAAATGAAAATTAATCTCTGAAATGCTATTATAGTTCAGTTTAAAAATGTGATTTTCTTAATGTAAAACTGTGATTCACACCTAAAACACATTAATTCACTAAATCCGCTCTGGATAATCTTGTTCTAGAACCAAAGAAACAAAGTTTTCTGTTTGTTTATTTGTTTTTCTAGATTGAATATTTCTTTCAGATATAGATTACTTATTCTTCAGGCGCTAGAGATAGACAGACATCTGATTAAGATGACAGTGATCCTTTTGGAGCTAAGATTGTGGTGTGAGTGAGTGTGTGTGTCCTTAGACTATTAAACAAATTAATCAATATATAAGAAAAGTATGTTTAGACAATATCACATGCTACTTGTGGAATACAACAAATATTATAGGTTAGAGAATGGCTAAAAGCAGGGGATAGAGTGAATTTTCTGAAGAAATAATACTCAAACTCTAAGCATGAATGACATATAAGTGTGACTTTAATCAAAATGCATTGTACTCACTAAAGGACATACTGAACTGCAACCCTTTTGTACAGCTACTTGGCATACTACAACAAATAAATAAAAAGAATCAGGTCAAAGGAAGAACTAGAGTAGAGGCAATGCTATCTCTAGATTTTTCTCATTAAAGTTATATATCCAAGAATGTATTTATCTCTTAAAGAGTAGTGTGGCAATGGAAGGTCCTATCTATTGATTATAATATCCAAATGCTTTATTCAGAATTAAATTACTTATCTGTGACAATAAAGATGTTTATGTTAGTAAATTATTTAAATAAGTCAACTTTTATTGCTGAGTTTAATGTATATAATCAACATTACTTTCCCCTCATTTTTTTTTTCACTTTTGATACTAACGCATGAGGCAGGTAACCTTGTATGACAAAATGCACAGTCCATCAGCATTTTGAAAACAGTTAAATAACATTTTCAGAAATAGTAATGTTGGATGATTTAATATTTCCACTAGAACAATTTAAAGTCTCTCAAAGTAGTTGTTAATAAGGTATGTCACATCCTAATATAGAAATCAAACTATCATTTGATTAATAACATGCTACTATTACTTTTTACCATTGACTCTGACCAACAAAATTCCCATGACTTTGTACTTATCATCATAATAAAAGCCAGGAATGAAGGAAAAAACTACATGCATTGTTGGAAATAATACTGTGCCCAGTTTCCACTATGTAATTGAAGTGGGCATAAAAATTGACCTCTAATTCATCACTGAGAGACTTTGCTTTTATCAAAAATCTGCACACACGTCAAGAATGTTAAGAAACAATGGAAAAAGGTCAGAAGCTTATTGTCTTACTGAAACATTAAACATTAAACTTAAACATTAAAAACAAGATATGGAGTACTTATATCATGTGACCATGCTCTATTAGATGATATGAAATATCACAACCTTCTATAAGAGTGCTTGTGAAAACATGTACCTGAATAATAGACTACTCATATTGTATATATGAGAGCATATCTCAGGATAGGTTCAAGAAATCAACTTGGGCTATGGCTGTAAGATAATAGGCACTCAAGTATATAAGAAATGCTTTTCTGATTAGTCTTGTTTGGCATATTTCAAAATCTTGGCAGAGCTAAACTGTTGAAACTTAGAAGCACTACTTGTACAGGCATGGATATCACATTTTAAATAATATTTAGTTTATTCAGCTTGCCAAAATTTTCATAGTACACATTATTTGCTGTTAGACATGGCAAAATATCATGTAGATATATATGTATTTAGTTGAGTAGCTATAAATACCCCAAATTGGTATTCAAATCTCAAATATATTTTCTAGCATTTTGTATTAAAATTTTAATATATAAAAGTATATTCTATAGGATATATATGATAACTTATAGATTATCTTTTTGGCTAGTTTAATTGCTGGACAAGGAAATGGAAATCTACTATAGGTGAATTATTTACTGTTGTCCTGGACAAATAAAGTGAAGTAATAACATATATAAGAGTACTCTTTACATAAAGTACAGAGAACTTTTACCATTTACCACTACACTGAACCTTGTTTTGCTATTTTCATTTTTTAAAGGTATTCACATGGTAAAAATTTAAATGGCACAAAGAAATGAAAAGTGGGTATCTATTCAACTTACACTATTCATTACAGGTTTCTAGGTTATACATACAGATATATTTATCTATATTTTAAGAACACGAAGGGGAATCACACTGTTTAAACTTCTGTGTACTTTGCTTTTTTTTTTCTTTTTTCTGGGGGGGGGGTGTCCGGTCCTGGACCTGAACTCTGGGTCTGGGCGCTGTCCCTCAGCTCTTCAGCTGAAGGCTAGCGCTCTACCACTTGAGCCACAGCGCCACTTCTGACTTGTTTTTTCTGCTTATGTGGTGCTGAGGAATCAAACCCAGGGCCTCATGCATGCAAGGCAAGCCCTCTAGCACTGAGCCACCTTCCCAGCCCCTGCTTTTTTCTTAATTATGAAATCATATATAAGTGTTTGTGTGTATGTGTATATAATTTTTTAAATAGTTACACAAAAGGCTTTCAAATTCAACTGTAGTTTATAAGAACAATGCATTTTGAACATCATCCTTTCCATCATTCCCTGCCTTCACCATTTCTCCAACTCCACTCACCCCTAAAGTTAACTGGTTCCATTTTTGCATATTTACATTAAACATTATGATTGCATTCCTCCATGCTTCCTCATTCTATTCATCTACCACCTCCTCTTGACTTCAATTGTCTTTGACAAAATATGTTCATCTGGTAGTCATGTAGTTAAACTTTATTTCATTGTTTATTTCATTGTTACACCATTGGGATCTTCCCCTGCTGATACCATAATTCACTCAATTTGTTTGAATATGTATTACTATGGCCTGTATATTTCCACTTATGAGAGAAAACATACTTCCTTTGTCTGTCTGGGCCTGACTTACTTCATGTAACTTATTTTTTTCCAGGTCTATCCATTTCCCTGCAAATGGCCTACTATTACTTTTCCTACTGGAAGAGTAAAACTCCAATATACCTATATATCTGTAATAATACATAGATATGTGTATCACATTTTCTTGATTGACTCTTCCATTGTAGGCTATCTGGACTGTTTCCATAATTTGGTTTCAATGAACATACTGCAGCAATGTATTGTGTAGTGTGTGTGTGTGTGTGTGTGTGTGTGTGTGTGTGTGTGTGTGTCTGTATGTGTGTGTCTGTGTATGTGGGTGTCCAACTTGTAACTTTCAGATAAATGCCCAAGATATCAATGGATCAGTTGTAGTTCTGTGTTTGTTTTTTGATGAGTCTCTAAACTGCCTTCCATACTGGTTGCACTATGGAACATTCCTACTAACAGTGTAATGGGTTTCCTTTTCCCTCACTGGGTTTGATTGTATTATATATTCTAATATATTACTCTATCTTTTCTCCTCTTAATAGCTGTCTAATATTTCTATTTTCTGAATTTAACAACAATGTGTTTATCACTATATAAATTGGAAAGTTTCCAATTTTACTGTTTAATATATATATATATATATATAACCATATAGTATAATTTTCAAAATGTTTAAATAATTAAAACTTTGATAGGTACTAAAATTTTACTTTCAACATTATAATTCTATACTCCAAAAGCTGCAATGGATATGTCTGCTTTTATAAGCCTCATCATTCTTGAGTTTTAGCAATTATTTCTCTAGTTAGAAAAGTAAAAATAGTATTTCTTCAGTAGTTTGATTAGCATTTCTTTTTTGTCCATTTTTTTGGGCAATACCAAGAATTGAAATTAGGGCTTCACACTTAGTAGGCAGGTGCTCTGCCACTTTGGTTACATCTCTACTTCTTTTCTGTGTTGCTATATTTATTTAACGTAGGGTCTTGCTTTTTAGGCCAAAGGTGGGTTACAGTCTTCCTACTTGTACTTCACCACATCCATTACTGGGAATGACAGGCATATGCCATTGTGCCCAATCATGGTGCTTGCTGCATAGTTAGGATAAGAGGCATCTACCACTGTGCACTGCTGTTAGATAAAAGGGAATCTCATGAACTTCTTTCTTGCCTGCTCTAGCTTCTGAAATTGCCAGGAGAACAGGCTTGAGCCAGTATTTTTGGTTTGATTTATATTGTTTTATGAATTAGATTAAGTGATAATTTAAAATTTTACTGACCCATTTAGATTACCTGCGAACTGGCTGTTAAAAACTTTTCATTTATTATTGTTTCTTAATCTTTGTTGATTTGTATATTGTCTTTGTTTATTATGAAAAATAAATATTATTCTATATGTTAAAATATTTCTTAGTCAGTAATTTGCTTTTGCTATATATCCTTTTACATAGTGCCACTTATAAACCATTTACTTTATGTTTTAGGAAGAACTTTGTATATAAAAAGTTACAAGTATTTTCTTCTAGCACATTTGTGGTTTAATCTCTTGTAATACTTATATCTTTGATTCATCTTAACTTTGTTTGTCTATTATATATTTAGAGAATTTTTAATACTTCTGAGAATGAAAATAATTTGCTTACTCACTTGAAATAAAAAATACTTTTTATTAATGTCTTGAACTACTTAGGAAAGCTGTGATCATTCTTAAGGTTTAAAAAAGTATTAGACAGAACTTAAATGTCAAAATTGACACATTTTTCTTTATTATCAATCATTGACGCCTATTGTTTGTGACATAGGAAATCTCAAGAAACTCTCAGACTTATAAGAATAAATTATTATATTTTGATTGTCTAAGCAATGATTAAATCAGTGAAAGCATCATAGAATAAATCAAACCCCTAGTGAGATACTTTTAACAGCAAATCCAGTTCATATGGTAATGTTAATTTTACTTACTTAAGAGAAGCACTTACTTATCAGTAAGACCCTATAAATGTACAAATGAAAATCAAGATGTGAAAGTTGTAATTTAAGTAGGATGCAATAGCCAGGTAATAAATAAAATTATTTGTATATTGAAAAGTTCACTTCAAGTAGTCATCATTATTAAAAGGCAATTATTTCATATGGTTTTTGTTAGCTTAAAAAAACAGCTTAGAGACTCTGAGGGTTCTAATGGTTGACATCTTTGTATGATTGCAAATATGCAAAGTTTCCACTCACTTTTAAAAAGTGAAATAGCATTAAAAGAATAGTAGCTAGTTTACCATCTATTATATTTATGACCTCAGGAGACAGACAGACTGATATCCATGTGAGTTGAAGTCTAAGTCGAAGAGGGGGATCGAGAAGGTTATTTAACATTTTTTCTCATTTTCACTTCATTTAAACATAATTGTCCCTTTGCTGTTCTATAGATAAAACAACACCCATAGTAAAACTATTTGAAAATTTACAAAAAGGAAAAAAGCAAACAATAAAATCATACTTGATTGTGTGTGTGTGTGTGTGTGTGTGTGTGTGTGTGTGTGTTATTACAGGTTCAACCTAGTCATCCTCATATGCTAAGTCAATGGTCTAATGCATGAGCCATGCCTCCAGGTTTGTTTTTTGACACACAGTCTTCTTAATTTTGCCAGGACTAGAATCCATCACTTGATCCTCCTGCCTGACCTCCTAACTAGATGGAATTATAAACATGAGCTACCATGCTCAGCAAGTTACTATTTCAATATGTACATTTGTGTACATGGAAAAACACTGAATTATTATCCATACCTGGTTGTGGATTTTATTTCAACTAGCAATATATTATCAAAATTTGTTAAATAATTTTTCTGTCACATATTTTTATTGATTATACAGTATTCCATTCAATAGATTATATAAACTACCTAACCAGACTCTTTATTTTTTCATTGCCAGTTTCTTCTTTTTTTCTGCATTCAAAATATTCTGTGCATATTTGTAGAAACATTTTATGAACATCTCCAAACATTTCTTTTGGATAAATTATTATATGCAGAAAAAAATCAGTGGTATGTACATTATGAGCCTTTTGTTACATTTAGTTCTAGCATTGTGTATCATTGACATTATTGTCTCTGTACTAGCAGTCTCTGAAAGTATCTGTTTTGCTCTTATCCTACCAGTTTTTGTTACATAAAACTTTCTGTGGCTCAAAGGAAGCTGACAGTGGTCTGAGAAGCATGAATACATAGGTAGGAAGAGGTCAAGCAGAGGTAAGTGATGTCTTTGTCTAAGAGATGCAGCACACTTCTGCAGGTTATGAAGAACAACTTCTCCAAAGCAAACTTGCATTTTCAAAGACAGCCCAGACTCAGCTTGCTAACTTGGCACAATTGAAATGTCCCTATTTACTTTAAAGCAGTGACCTAACCTTTCAAGAACGCCCCATATATTCAGTGATTGAGACCACTTTCTCATAGTAATCACTCTACACAGCAAATACATAAAAAATTGTATTCATTCTACAATGTATTTTGCTACTCAAGTGTCATGAAACATTCAGGGTATATTAACTGGCAGATGCACATCTGGAGTATGTTACTTAGCTTTAGAAATTGCTAATTAAAAACACAAATATTTAATTTTGAGGCAAAATCAGTTTTAGATTTTGAGCATATATATCATCTTCCATTTCGGCCCAATTAACCCAACAGGTGTGTGTAAATGAGGTCACTACTAAGTCCTTGTGGTAATAACACATGTTGGGAAGGCAGATCTTAACCATCTCAGGTGATGTTGCTAACTAAGGATTAAGTGGTGCTTTTGAAACAAATATGGCGCATTTTAATATATTAGAATGTAAAAAATGATTATTGTGGCAAGTACCTATAGATTATACTCTATGACATGTAAACAAATACTGCCTCAAATTTGTGTCAACAAATTGCATGTAAAACTTACTGACAGGTTCTGAAAGAACAGACAGTACTAGGAAGTGATGGTCTGATTTCTTTATGGAGCAAGAATTTAAGGATGTTTTTAGAAATAAGCCATGGTTTCCAGATAGTCAGTGACTTCCTCACTATTCTTTCTAGTGCCTGGGGAATCTTATCAGCCCCTGAGTTTGTTGTTGTTGTTGTTATTGTTTTTAAGTGCAGTGTCTAATCATTTATTGAAGTGCTTTTTTTGAGCAGTATTAGTAACTGCTTAAGTTGGCATAGTTGGTCTCTGCCAGAACTCCAGCACTAATGCTATGTCTAACTTAGGCTTCTTCTCACCAGGTGGAAAAGCTGACATGCTTCAGGATCGCTAGTTGAGCTTGTGCAATCTGTTTGGCTGCTGAAGGTTCCAAATCATGTGGGCATTTTGCAGTCCCACAGAGTGGTAGAATTTCTTCACTTATCACTGACAAGTTCGCACCTCTTTTGGTCATTAAAATTTTAATATGCATTATCAGATGCAGAAAACAGGAAAAATTAATAATACTAAGGCTATTTCCATGAAAATGCATCTCCTGTGACTTCTTTCAGCATCCGTACATGAAAGAAATTTCCGCTGAGTCCATGGTGCCACTTCCTATGTGGCTTTATGCGACTTCAGTTGTCCTCCTGTTATGCCTTAACATTTGTATCACTTAATATAATTTGGAAGCATTTTTTGTACCACACCATTTTTTGGTGGTATTTTACACATGGCATTTCAGAAACTTGAATCCCCCTAGTGTTTGTTTTCAGTTGGTTGTGACTGATTTATTACTTATTTCACGTGTTTTCAATAGTTAATATTTACAAAACACTGAACAAACTCTTCAAGATTGCTTTCTGTAATCTCCCTCTCCATGCATCAAGAATGAGAGGAATGTAGGGAAGAGGCATATGAATTCGCTTTCATAAAAGAATTAAAGAGTCCCTGGTTTTCAGGTTTGTTTCTTTTTCTTTTCTTTTTCTCATTTTTTAAAAAAAAAGTCTACAAGAGTCTTACAGGTGTGGAGACATACAAAGAGAAAGCATTGTCATGTGAGGGACAGTTGACTCAAGTGCTCTTTTATCTTTAACTTCTCCTCAAGTTCTCTCTCTTACTTTCTCCTCATGTTCAAGTCTTCTCCCATCAATTCCCCAATGGATGCTAAAAATGATTTCTTTTGGAAGAACTGGTTTCTAAGATAAAGACTTGAAGTCTCAGTAAAACCTATTAACATTTAAGGGCAATAGTATACTGCTAGAAAATAAAATGCTTCTTTCTACTCTCTCTGTTTAGGAACTAGGTTAATCATAGCACAAATTAATATTGGAACAGAGCTTTATCACAGCAGAATTCCAGGTTGATCAGAATAAGACCTGAAACAAATAGGTGAAATGATTGAATTTATGAAATCTAATAAAGCAAGTATGCATTCAGGGTGGGGGTGGGCAGTTAAACAAAGTAGTTTCTTTCTTCCATTGTTTGTTGAAACAATTTTTACCCCTTTTAAGTAGCATGTTAGAAAGAAAGAAAAAGAGAGAGAGAAAGTGGAGGAGAGAGCAAGCCCAGTGTATCTGAAACAAAGAGCTTACATAGTCACTGAGCTGGTTGGTTTTTATACCTTCCTTTACTGAGTATTGTCCTTCAGTACAATACAGAGCCATTTCTTTGTTCTCACAAGCTAGCAGTTAAATTGTATGTAAATGTATGCAAATTAGATGCTGTCTAATAAAGAGAGTCATTAGATGGAAGAAATATTTAGTTTAGAAAAAAAGCAGGTGTATTGTGTAAAAGAAAATGTAAGGCTCCAAAAATGCCCAAACTTTCATGGACAGTTATAGAAAAAAAATATTAAAATAGATTTTTAAAAGACTTAAGTGTTCCTGACCTTTCCTTTGTGCTTATATATGTGTGTGTGTTTTTAAAATATTTACATATAAAACTAAGGGATTGGCTTCTTTCCCAGAATTACTGGAAGCACCTTCACCAGGAACATTTGGACGAATAATCTCCACAGCAGCATTTTCTTTCTTGAATTAAATGAATTATAAAGTGGATGATTGGCCCAGGAACACTGATTGTTTATTTGGGTTCCTTTCCCTTAGGTTGATAAAGGCCTAGTGACTTCATGATAGGTTCCTTGCTATAGGTCACCTTTGGTATTTTAAAATTCCCTTTCTATGGAGGATTCCTGTTTCTCACTCCACCCTACCCTTTCAAAGGCTTAAGGTAAGCTTCTTGAAAGATACAGAGACTATGAAGTCCTCAGCAGCAACCAGCATCTTGCTTTAAACTTGATTGATTTCGTATTCAATATGCCTAGCACAATGCCTACACACATTTTTAGTAACTAAGTAGATGATGACTTTTATTGATAAATTAAATGATTACAAGTACATCAAACCCTTTTGATCTTGCAACAATAATGAAGCAGTTCCTCGGGTTTGCATATAACACTTCCATGGTAAATGTATAATTAAAAAAAATTTTGACTCCAATTCCCTGGAGTCAACTGTAACAAGTTCAGAGTGCTCTTCAGATACATCATTCACTATGGCGGTTTGTGGGGCAAAGAATAGACAGACATTGCTATTAGTACTCCTAGTTTACTAAAGAAATCAAGTATACAAATCCTTAATGCAAAGCAAGCTGTAAAAGGAAATGAGAGCCTGATAGAGAAATTTTAACTGAGATGGTTTCTTAGAGGAAAGAAAGAAGCATAGGGGATATATGGTTGGCTATGGTGGGGGGGGGGAGGGGTCAAGAAACCAGAGCGACAGATTTTCCTAAGTCATAGTACCAACTTCATATAAATATATTAGATTTTCTTCTCTCTTGTGGATTTGCAGCAACAGCTTGATTTTAACTCCTGTGGAAACACAAATGAGGTCTGTTATGGATACAGTTACAAAAGTAGAATTATAACTCCCAGTCAGATTTTTAATCATAATTCAGACATTGGCTCAGAAGTAAGGTAAACCATCCAAGAGAACTTTATAACTTTTTAATCTGAAAGTATTATAAATATAAAATTTTATTATTCATTATTGTGTTACATTGTCCATGGTTACCAATAAAATTTGGAGGACAAGACCAACTTGGGGGGATGGGGGTCGAAATGGGAGAAGTGGGAGAAAATGAGGGAAAAAAGAAATGTAACCATTACCTTAACTTATGTAACTGTAACCCCTCTGTACATCACCTTTACAATAAAATGTGAATTAAAATAAAGAAACTTAGAATAGGATATCCAGTGCATAAGTACTATCAAACCACTTACAAGATACTTTCTCAAATTACTGTTTTCTTTTAATAACAACCTTGAGGTTATATAAATGCCATTATCACTTCCATTTTACAAATGAGGGAATTAAGGTTTTAGGTAGTTGAGTCACTTAGCCAAGGTCACAAGCTAAGTTGCGGAGCCAGGTTTTCCTAATAAAATGTCCAATTCTTTCTGTTTTCCTCGCTATCATTCAAAGCAACATCTGGGGTAGTTACATAGTTAAAGAACCAGTATATTTTTGGATTCTAATTTTATTCCAAATATTTTCCATTGAATTGATATTATATCTTCATTCTTTCCACTTTAGCATGAGGAAACTATCTAAGACCAAATCTAAGGGATTTGTATGAGCAAGAAACTGAATATCTATTACTATAGTGGGTCCATAGACTGACGAAATCTTAATTTATGCCCTTGACTTTTGAGTCAAAGAAAAAATTTCAATGTGAAGGTGCAAAATACACTGCATAGAACTAATCTTGGAGGTAACCAAAGGGTTGTAGGACTAACAGCTTTTGATATTACTTAGTGCTTATTATTGTTATTATTATTATTTCTTTTTAATTATGCAAAGTGCTAATCAGTTTGATTATGCACAGTGCTAATCAGGTTAATTATGCAAAGTGCTAATCAGTTCTTCTTGAAGCACACGAGGAGAGCAGAGGTGCTGGCAGTGAATGGTGCAGCTAGATGGGGGTAGTCACGGCAGTCATTCCTTATTAAGATAGAAGTCGACAAGATAGCAAGGGGGATTTATCTATAAAAATAAAGAGAAAACGAAAAGGTACTATGCCACATGAAAGATTATGGTTTTGGCAGGACAAAGCTTATATGTAAAGCTTTTCCCCTAGTTGCATAGTTTGGTTGCATAGTTTCTGCTATATTTTGAAGGCACTTATTTGAAGCCAAAAAGCCTGTAGAGGGAAAGAAATAGAGTATTGTATAGTTAGACAAGTTGTCAAAACAACTTATTGTAGTTGGCAAGCACCAATTCCTGAGAGGACAGTAGAGGAAGTAGAATCTAATAGACCTATACATAAAAGAGGACATCAATAAAGAGAACCGAGAAATTAAGGGTGTGCCATTTTCATAAGATAAACAGGGCCATCTCACTACTGCATTGTTATTGGGATGTGGTGGTCTGCATTGCATAATTCCTGAGGTGAACTGAGGAAGGGCTTCTTGGTCCTGGCTGTGGTCTCTGTTGAGAGTGGTGATGACGACTATGACAATAATTGTTTTATGTAATAGTTCCTAGTTGGATCAGCTTTGTTGCTGCTGAAATCAAATTGAGTTTTAATATTAACTTGCAGGTCTGTTCTTATTAAGCTGGGTGACTTCCTGTGAAGATGAGTTTGTAGCAATATGTTCATAGGTTTTTATAGAACAATGACCATAGAGCTCCGCTAGGAAAGCCCTTTTAATTCAGTCCTCCTGTTCTAGTCTGTGGTTTGATAAGCTATCAATGCAATGCTGCAACGTTTAACTTGTAGGAATGTATTAAGAGAACAGAAAGCATTTCAGGAAAGGTACTAAGTGAACATTCATTTTTTTTAAAGAAATGTTTTCAGTCTAGGTGACTTTTTTTTTTTTTACTCTGGAATGTAAGCAGATTTTAGAAGTCATTTGTAAAGAGAAAGATCTGCTTGTTTCGTCCTTTAATACCTGACATGTCATATTTACCTTCTCTTTTTAAAGCACATGTCCAAGTACAACTCATCTTCACAAATTCTTGAGTGAACTAGAGTTTGGGAAGTGCCCAAATAATGATAGCAATGCTGTAGAGGCAAAGTCATTGTTGGTGTCTTCAGAATAGAGCATGTTAATGAGTTATTTGTCCAGCTAGCATGGATTTTTGGATGAGGATAGACTTTCTTTCAGTTTTTTTTCTATAGCCAGGACCAATTTTATTTTAAAATATGAAGAGAATGACATAAATCTTCGGTTTCCAAGGAGAGTCTGGAAAGAAATAGATTGTTAGAGGATAGCGCCCACAAATTGAGAAAGCCTGTTGGGGGCTCTTCGGGAATTTGGCTGGAAAATTCTGTTATAAGCAGTCCGTCTGCTCAGCTTCATGAGAACATGGTTTTTGAAATGAATATTGCTCTATTTTATACCTCCCCCCAGAAAATCTGAGATGAAATGTTTATATTGCAACTTTATTAAAATCTTTTGAGTGATTTTTAAATACATTTTAAAACTTTTTTTCTAATGATTCTACAAGAAGGGCATCTTGTCATTTTCATTCCTTAATACCAAACTCTTGATTTGATTTCTTTGAAGCCAAAGAAATTGCTACATAAGGCACTTAGATGTCACTAGAAATTTTACCAAGAAAGTAGCAATGACAAATGAAAATAAATTTAGTAGCATCAGTATAATATGTTCAGCCTCCTGATTAATAATATTCTTGCACTCTTATCACAAACACTGCCTTGCCCAGGTCCTTATATCCCTTCACTGTAACCACTTGCTTCACAAAGTGTATTTGTACTATTTGCTGGTAAACAACAGTACCTTTAACTTTGCTAGCTACTGGGGATATCGTTGGCCTGAAAAGACACAAGGTACCTGCAACATGAAGTTCAGACCCAAGGACAGAGATGGGGTTTTTCTCATGATCTTCAGCCTTAGGAACTAAGCCTTCCTGTTTTTTTAATTTCTTTTCTTAGCAATCTATATTATTAAACACCAGGCTTTGGTATTTTCAATTATTTTAAAAGTAGGAGGTTGGACTAAATGATTTCTAAGGTACCTACACATGATACTAGTGTCTATTAGCTAGTTAGAGCATAAAGGGATTGTATTCTTCATTACCATGTGAAAACTTTAGAATCATACAAAGTTCCTTTAGACTTTCATCTTTTTTAGAAATAAGCAGTTTTTCCCCCGGGGATACTCCCTTTTTTAGGCAAAAAATATAGCAATTAATGATTTTAAAATACTCCTGGATTTAAATCCTGGCTCTTCCAGATACTAGCTGGGGAAACTATAAGTTCCTTGATCCTCTGTTTTTGCCTCATTCCTTCCTCAAAGTGTGACGTAACTCCTAGTTATGCCTAGTTATATCACTGAGCTCAGTGAGCCCACTGGCACTGGTCCTGGCATTGGTGACCGAGCTTTGCTTCACAGTCAGTCGTTTTTATGTATGGCAATTGTATTTCTGGGCTCTGAAACAAAAATGCTACTATTTTTCCTAAGTTACATTTTCTTCTATTAAGGCTGTACTTGAACTGATGTATTTTTTCTTCCATTACATCTTTTCAGTTTTATTTGTTCTTGTTCTTCTTTAGTACTTTTGACTACTTCCCTACTTATTCTGTGTCAGTTTTTGATTACTCATATTCACCATATGTAACATAGTTTTGAATGCATCAACTATAATTGTAGTTATATTTTGTCTCCATCAGAGCTATATTATGGTTGTTTATGATTTTTACTTCCTGGATATACTATAAACTTATTAAAACCTAGTGTATAGTTTAGATGACATCAATATGAATTCCACAATCTGATCAGAAAACAAGAACTTTAAAGCAACAATATATATATGATCTATTTATGAGTAAAGTGCTGTGAAATGAATATATTTGGAAAATTTTTCATATAACAGATTTTGGGACAGCTTCTTGGAGCAAATAATGTTTGGCCTATGTAAAAAATAACTTAGTTTCTTTTCTGGTGGAACAGAGAAGAGGAAATGAATTCTAGGCAGCAAGCACATGAAAATACTAATGTATGCAAAAATTGATTGGCTGAATGGGAAGAGGATAACTTGACATAAAGGAAGATGAGAAGAGTAGATTGTGACCTTATTATGAAGGACCTATAAGATGCTTTAGCCTTATGTGAAAAATACTAGCTTTTTGAAGTATATTTTGGTGGTAAAGGAAGCATTGTGCTCCCTTTGTGTATTTGTGTGTGTGTGTGTGTGTGTGTGTGTGGAAACAGTAAGATTGAGCAAGCAAATATAAGAGAGAGAGAAATCATGGGTCATCTGAGAAAGAAGGTAGAGATATCGGTCTTAGCTTATACTTGATTTATGCTTTTAGGCAATTCATATTCCGGAACCACATATTCTTTAATATCATACTCTACCTCTAGTTTGATATTGTAAGAGTTTAAGTTGCTCTCACTGAATATAAGAAAGGAAAAGATTTACTTTGGATGTTTTGGACTTAAGCTGTTAAGGATGATCTTTATAAATGAGAAAAATGAATTGTATGTTAGTAGGATGATTGAAAAGTTGAAAAGGAAGATGAAGAATAATGCTGTTTTGGTCAGAAGAATTTGAGGAGAATCTATCTAAGAAAGCAAAAATATTATAAGATGGATTTGGCAATCTACATTCAGGGATTAAGATAGGCCCTTTGACATAAAGAAAACACAGAGGGACTACATGGGATACCACAATTTGTCTGTACTCTGGTGGTTAATTAATTGAAAAATTGGTAGAGGTGAGGAGATAGTAAGGAGCCTGTGGTTAGTGGTTTGCAAAGCTTTGCACCTGCATGCATATGATGAGGACAAAAATAATTTTATGGGAATATCCATAGCTTTCTTCCATCATAGAAGAGGATTCTTTGTGTCAGTTTTGTCCTTTTCCATTTCCTCTAAGAACTCACTTCATGACAGCTAGTTGTCAGGATTTGGGTACGTAAAGTAAGTGGAACAGGAAACAACTGGAAAAGTGACTGGGGGAAATGAGTGTTAATCATAACGTGTCGAAATTTGACTTGGATAAGAGAAAAAGAAAAAAAGGGAAGGAAAAGATGCCTCAGAGGTGCAATGGAGAGGGGTTTTAGAGGTCAAAGTAAAGGTGGAAGTAGACTTTTGAAGCCAGTGTCTGTCTGTCTGGAAAGTATCTAAAGTGACCAAGAGTGAGAAAAGGGGTTGAATCCTCTCACTGTTTTGTGATGTTTCCTTAAGAAGCTGTATGAACACTGGAATTGGTTTAAATATGTTTCAGCATATTTACTATTTCTTTGTGTCTCAACTAGTCATGTGGGCCACATCTTTTTCTACATTCTCACTACCATTGCCATGTAGTATAGTAAAGAACCAGTGCTTGGCATGGTCAGTGTTTCATTATTGCTAGGTAGATCTCTATGGTCAGTGTTCCATTTAATCAATTGTCTCCTGTTAGCTTTAGTACCCCCAAAATAGGGGAGTGAAGGTAAGATTTACAACAAGGATTGATTCATACTAGATACTGATTTCCTGACAATGACTCTTTTACCTAGTACATGTCACCCACTGATAATCTTAATTCATGAATATTTTTAAGATATATGTGAGCAAAGTGGTTTCATTCTAACCTAAGACAAACTTGTACTTTGGTGTATGAAAAGACTTCTAACTTCTCAGACATTATTATGTTCTGAAATAAGCAGAGGCTTAGCTTAATAAATCAAGATTCTTATAAGAAATACTAGCAAGTAAACTGTTAAATATTATAATAATTATTATAATGTTATTCAGGAATTAAAATTTAGCTAGAGCACTTTTGGGTCATCAAATTATTATCCATCACAATAACCAAGTACCACTGACATATTTAATGTGATTCAGTTGGCATGTATAGAAAGTTGATGTCAATCTAGTAGTAGGATTTCAAGGACTGGGTATAGATTTTCCAATATGAATTATAGACTTTTTTGTAGGGTATATTTTATATAGTGTCAAATGCCCATATTGGAAGATATTTTTAGTTGGTATTAGAAAAGGAATGCATATTCCATAACATTTAGGTTTAATTTGTTTTAAATAAATTTTGAGTGGGTAATACACAATTAACTATATGGCAATACAAAAGGTAGAAAATCTGTGGCCATGAGGAATATTGGTAATAACACTGATATAATTTCATACATATAGTTAATTGTGAGAAAAGTAGGACTTAAACAGAACCTAGATAAGGAAATAGACTTCTTTTTAATGAAAATATAAATGTAGGCATTTTTACTTAATATTGGAGCCTTTGCAGTAATATGCTAGCCTTTGCAATGTGTCTTCCTGCTTCTACTTAAGAGGAATGACTTTAAGTAAAATAAAAAATGTTTTATCATTCTTAACAGTACTTGTTACCATATATATATATATGTATATATATGTATGTATGTATATAAAGCTTCTATAGCAATCTAACATTTTAAATCTGCAAAAGATTTTTGGATTAAAAAAACATATCACTGCTATAACTCTTCTATGGTTTTAATAAAGAAGTAAAAAACTCTATATCCAGAGAACCATAGTTTTGGATGTTTTGTTGTTCGTTTCGTTTTTGTTTTTGTTTTTTTTGTCAGTTGTGGGGCCTGAACTCTGGGCCTGGGAACTGTCCCTTAGCTGTTCAGCTTAAGGCTAGTGCTCTACCACTTGAGCCATAGCATCACTTCCGGCTTTTTCTGCTTATGTGGTCCTGAAGAATAGAATCCAGGGCCTCATGCATGAAAGGCAAGCTCTCTACCACTGAGCCACTTTCCCAGCCCTTATATTTAGTGTTTTTTTTTTTTTTTGGCCTAGTAAGATCACAGGAAAAGGTATAGTCTCTTAATCTCTAGAAAAATGGATCCTAGTTATACCTCTGTGATTTTAACACTTATGTGTGTACTGACTATATAATTATATCATTATTTGAGGTATAGTCTTGCCATAACATTATTACAAGACTACTCAACTATGTCTAATAACCAAAATCTGTGTAGGAATCAAATCAAATCTTTACTTTTAGAACTTTATTTTATATTCTGATGCAGGAAAACACTTTTTTTGGCTTTTGTTTATTGTGTGTTGCTGTGTTGTTTTATCTTAAGCAATATCCTCCTTTGAATGTTTGATCAGAACATTTGATTAAATTTTGGGGAAAGCACCTACTATGCTCTGACAAAAGAAATTGCATTTATGAGTACAAAAAAAAGAAAAGAATGTTAAGTTCAATAAATTATGAAGGTCATCATGAAAAAAAATTATTTCTATATATATATTTATTACTAATTTAAATTATGTAGTCCATGGTGGATTGAAGACATGGCTCAAGTGGTATATAGCACCTTCCAAAAGAATTCTTTGAGTTAATAACTCTCTTTCTATGAGGGAATTGAAGTAAATAGCCATTCATCTGAAGAATGTTATTAGGAAATATCTAAAATGATAAGGTGATAATGTTGAAAATGAAGTGGAAAAGCTTAAACCTAATTTAAAAGTCAAGAAAAACTATGACAGGAGTGGATGAAGGAACATTTTCAAATTCTGAATGAAAAAAATGAAGACAATTATTGCAAAGAACGCAGCAGAACTTGGTGTGAATTGAAAAGAGTTAATTGAAGGATATTTTGACTTAGATTCTGAGGAGCTTTGGGAGAGAATTATTCTTTTTTTAAATACCTGTACACAAATGCTACATTACAACAAACAAAAATTGAGAATTTACAAATCGTTCTTTCTTTAGATATTGACATCATTTTAGTAGATTCCTGAAATGTGATCATTTCAGTTGTTTTAGAGCACAATATCTAGGAAATATAGAGAGATGCCCTTAATCCACAGAAGCAGCTTAGTCTTTCATTTGAAGATGTATCAAAATGCCATAGTGTAATATAATATAGGTATTTTATCAGAACATTCTTATCATAGGAGATTTTTTTGCCTGCATAACAATGACTGCGAAGATAATCAAATGGGCTACTTGCTGCATCTGTACTTACTCTGATCCCTCCTCCACCTACACAATATTTTCATATTCTGTTGTAATGATAAGTGAAAAATAGTCAAGCCAACTTATGTACATTTTACTATGAAAAATGCTTTGAAGAATTCTATTGGTACAAGCCAATGAAAGAAGACAATTTGTATATTAAAAAAGTGTTTTGCAGGGCTGGAAAGGTGGCTCAGTGGTAGAGCGCTTGCCTTGCATGCATGAGGCCTTGGATTCTATTCCTCAGCACCACATAAGCAAAAAGAAAAAAGCCGAAAGTGGCGCTGTGGCTCAAGTGGTAGAGCACTAGCTTTGAGCTGAAGAGCTGAGGGACAGTGCCCAGGCCCAGAGTTCAGGCCCCACGACAAGACCTCCCCCCCAAAAAAAAGTGTTTTGCATGTCCTCTTTCACTAATCATATGCAACCAGGATAAGCATGGATCCTGTGTGGCAGAGAGCTTATGTTTGCATTCGTTTGCATGTTTGGACTTTCTTTAACAGTACTTCTTTTTCTGTTTATTTGCAGTACTCCTTAGACCTTTGTACAATTTTAATGTACACATCACCAGCATACATTTGGGTATATAATGAGGATAGGTTTTTCAGTCAATGTTGACAGGAGGAAATATAAAAATGCAATGCATTACTTTTGATGCTTTGGGTAAAATAGGTTTGTTCCATGAACCTTGAATTGCACCAGACAAAATCTTGTACCTAGGAGACATCGAGGCAGATTAAGAATCAAGGAAAGTTGCAGTTTTGTTTGTGTTTTTGTTTGGTTAGTGCTTGGCTTTTTATCTGTTGAAGGATGTATCAGTTACTGAAATTGCATAGTGAGCTAATGCTGAGAAATGTGTCAGCTGTGATTACTCTGGATTTGGGCAATGGCAAGCACTTTTCTTTAAGAAAAATGAGCACACATATCACACGTTGGACTGTTTTTATTTTATCTTTTCTTTAAAAAGTAAATTTTAATTAATTTAGTTGCAGTGGCTCTATAATCCTTGCCACTTAGGAGGGTGAGATCCAAGGATCACAGTTTAAAGCCAGCACAGACAAAAAAAGTCCATGAGACTCTTATCTTCAGTTAAGTGGAGGTATGAATCAAGTAATAGAGGCTAGCTTGGATCACAAAAGCTCAGGGACAGCATCTAGGCCTTGACTTCAAACCTTATTAGCAACACACAAAAATGCCAAATTTACTTTTCCTTCCTTTCCTGTACATTGCAAGCTTCCTTGATGTTTAGTTCTGATGATAGAAGACATATAGATTCCTGGAGACCCAGAGTAAATTTCACTTATTTTCTTTCTATATGAACTTCTTGAAATCATGACTCTGACCCTACTCCCAAACAAAGATATCAGAGTAGAGAGTCTGTGTCTGGGTGATGACCTTGCATAATTGGCTCAGTATTTCCGGGATATCAGTGCAACTAATATGTATGAGAAAACTTTAAATTGCCATCTTCTAGATTTTCATAGTTGAAAGTTCAACCTATTCCGTGGAGAATATTTTTTACTTCCCAATGATTTGTAGTAATTAGCAAATCACATAGAACAGTTGGTTTGGTTAGATTAGTGCATGGTAAGGAAACTAGTGTCCTTAGAATTTTATTCTCTTCCTGTTTAACTATGTTTGCTTTTATTGAAGGGTGTTTGGCCATCCTATCCCTTTCTATAGGCTTTTTCTGGGAAACCAATTGAAGAATCCATATCTGTCAGATATTATGACTTTATATGCTATATTATTCAGGGTTCTTCAGAGAAACAAAACCAATAGTATGCACATACACACGCATATACAAAGAGATGTTGTATAAGGTATTGACTCACATGATTACTGAGTCTGACAAGTCCCACTATCTACTGACAGTAAGTTGGATGTTGAGGAAAGCCAATGGTATACAGAGTTCAAAGGAACAGGAGACCTGATGGTATTACTCCAGTTGGAAGGTCAGCAGGCATTAGACTTAGGATGATCCAGTGTTTCAGTTGAGGTCAGAAGACAAGAAAAAAAAGCAATTCTGTCCCAGTACAAAGATTATTAAGCAAAAGAAATTCCTTCTTCATTGCAAGAAAATCAGACATTTTGTTTTATTTAGGCCTTCAAATAATTGGATAAAGCCCATATACATACAACAAAGTAGGCTATCTTCTTTTTATGTTATTGATTCTAATGTTAATACCATCTAAAACATCTACTAACATACTCAGAATACTGTTTGGCCCATTATCTGGGCAGCCTGTGTTGTAGTCAAGTTGACACACAAACTTAGCCATCACATTTATTTTTATTAATAAGTTTTTCTATTATGAAAATACCATACAGAGGGTTGCAATTACATGAGCAAGGTAATGAGTACATTTCTTATCAAGCGTTGTTGCTTCCTCCTTTGTTTTTCCCTTACCATCCCTGCCCTCCCATCTCCACGACTATACACACACCCCCCCCTCCAGCCAAAGTTGTAAAGTTCATTTTTTGATATAGCATCTTGTACATTTCATTGTTGCAATGGATCCACCTGTATCCCTATTTAAACAATTTGTTTTCTTTTCTTCCCCAAATTATACCAATATCAAATACAGTGAAAACAGGGGTTATACCATGGGAGAGGGACATACAAAGCAAAAAAAATCACTTTATAAATATGTTAGAAACAATAGCAAGAAAGAAAAACCACCCGAGTCCTTATCTTGGGATTCATTTCGCCTAACATCAACTTATCTGACCTTTTCTGCTTGTCTCAGACATATACTAGTTATTGCAGATAAGGGAAACCATGGGACCTATGTTTCTTTGGGCCTGGCTTACACATATTTTTTAACAATTTAATCCAAATGAAAATGCTAACTAAATACTTATGAAGTCGATATTATTGTTTATTATTAGGAAATTTAATGTTTAAAAGTTATGGTTCTGTTATGAAATTATCAGTTTCAATTTTATCACTTACTATTTCAAAACACACATTATTTACCATCTATTTTCTCACCTAATACTGCACAGAAGCAATGCTCAGTGTCTACAAGAGAGTAGTTCAACTCATGAAAATGCAAAAATATATGGATATTCAAAATCTTTACATAAAATGGCATAATATTTATACATACACACATCCTCCTGTATTCTTAAATTATTTTAGATTACTTAGGCTACCTAATACAATTTAAATGCAGTATTATATTGGGTTGCTTATAAAATAATGACAAGAAAAATGTCTTCATGTATTCAGTTGGGAAATATGCTTGCTTTGTAGTCAATTGAATTGTTGGATACAGAACCCAAAGATATGAAACTGATCTATTAAGTTGTTGTGAGAAATGAAATGATGCATATTATATACTTAGCACTGGTTACTGGATGATATTAATTTTTTAATACCCAGTGAGTAAAGATTCTTACTGGTGAATATGGTCTCATAGCTATTAAGTGGTAGAATTGTGATATGAACATATTCTGTCTTTTGAAAGCAATCATGCATTTATTCAATTCTCATTTTTACTTTCTAATGGGAAGCAATACACTATAATGGATAAACATCTGATGTTTGACTCTATGTTATAGTCCTGGCTCTCACTTACAATAGACTTTAGGCACATTTGTTAACTTCTATTTACTTGAAGATGATTTCCTCATCTTCAAAACAGATAAAAAAAATACCTTTCTTGGAATAACACAAATTCAACTTCTACGATTCTGACTTCATACATGAATTTTAGATGATAGATTTTATACACTGGAAGGCTTGAGGAAAAATTTCTTCATTTATTCTCAAATTATGTTGGGTGGTTCTGGGGTAGATGTATGAAATATAAGGCATTTATATGAATATATTAACACATTCTTAATATTATAGATAGCCCTATATTTCACCAAATTTCTTCAGAAAAATGATTTTCATTAAAATAATTGTATGTATCCTTAAAATAAATTCGAAACCAATGAAATAAGGAATTAAAATCAAATGTGGAAGTAACCTTAGAAGAAATCCATTACAGAATGAAAACATCATTCCTCTTTTGTGTCACCCTGCCTTGCTAGGTTAAGAGAAATGTGTTATAAGATCTGCCCCCATCCATTACCAAACATTGCCCTGTCTAGTATATAGCACAAAAAGGCTGGGAACTTCAGAATGTTGTCATCTGTCCACCAAAAACAGCTGAAAAAGCAAGAGCCCTGGAGAACAGTTTCCCTACATATGTATTTGTTTTGAGACAAATGTGTTTGTTTGAAGGTCTAAACACCATGGAAATAGGCACCATGGAAATGCTTAGTTGAGGGGGTAGAAGCCCTACAAGTGTTGACTCAATCCTTGATCCTCCTGTGTGATGGATTAAATGCCACATGCTTCAGTTTGCTGTTTGTGAGATCTTTCAGAACTATTTATAATAAACATTCTGTAGGAAGAACGAGAATCTTACTGACTTTCTAAGATATTAACAAGAGGTTGGTTGTCATTTGACAGTTGATTATAAAAAGAGAACCCCAGAGAAAACCATAGCGTATGTATTACTCTTGTGGCTACAACTTATAAACATTAAATGAGATTAAAATTAAGGGCAGCCATTAGGGGCAAACAAAATTCATCTGAACCTGGGAGTATGGTAGAGAAGGGGAAAATGGTACATCATCCTCTGGCTCCAAAGTGTCTGTGTATGGAGATATATATATATATATATATATATATATATATATATATATATATATGTATAATACATATAGGTGATATATATTCCTTAACTCTTTAGTATAATTCTCAATTCCATGAAAAATTAAATACCATATAGCCATAACCAGAAACCTATCCTGTCTTCCCAAATGAATTGCCTAACTCCCTCTTGCTGCCTCCAATTTGGAGTCATGTCAAAATTGATTATTCTTGTGGAATTAGCTGGAAATCAGATGGCATGCATCAGATAGAAATGTCTTCTCTTTGTAGTTTCTATGATATTTTTAATTTTGATAAAATTACAAGAATTACTTTATTATTTTCTTTTTGGTAATTGATGTTAGCAACATTATTCTAAGTAAAAAAGAAAAAGAAAAAAAAAAAAAGGCCAGGCATGATGCCTCATGCCTATAATCCTAGCTATTTAGGAGGCTGGGATTGGGATGAACATGTTTCCAGGAAAAGGCGAGATTCCCCAGCTTGACAGAAAGCACTTGGCATGTTTGTGCATGCTTGTCATTTTAGGAAGCCTATATAGAAGTATCAATGTCTCAAAAATAAAGCAAGAAGGGCTGGGGATGTAGCTCAAGTGCCCGTGTCTGTCTAATAAGCATGAAATCCTGAGTTCAGACCCCAATACTACCAAAAGTAAAAGTATGAGACCAAGAAAAATGTAATTGAATCTAAAGGCCTTTTGCCTTGACTAAATAATAAGAAATAATGAAGCATACAGTATGATAAAAAATGAGAACTGCTGAGGTTTTGTTTAATCCCATTTTGTATTACTGGATTGGAGTTTATATAGTGTCAATGGACATGGACATGGATCGTTAGTGGAATACCTTAGATGCTTGTAACATTTTAATGAACATATATAAAGAGAAAAGGAATGCTAAACAATTTTGAATATAATTGTAATTACCAGATTTTAGCTTGACAAAGTCACAGAGCCAGCAGAGGGAAACAACTCTGTCACCTGTATTTGGTTCCTTAATTCAGTGTCCTAGAAAATCAAATGTATCTATATCATATTATTGTTTTCTATATCAGTGATTGCTTAGAATGCTTTCCAAGCTAAGATACACATTTTCTTAGGGCTGCTAGCATTGGTTAGGCATCAAATTTAAAGAGCTTTAGTCTAATGTGAAGGTTGTGGGGCATTTCTGATGAATTAGTTTACATGTAGATATATTTACAAAACTGCATTTTGTATTTGAGAAGTGAAGCCAAAAGAACTCAGATTATTTTTCAGTAACTGGATATTACAAGTAAATTGTCAGAGTAAAATAAATTCATATACATATGCTCCTCTGTAGGCTATATTATTGTGAGTTACCCACAGAACTGCAGTTCTAATTAACTCATATGTGATATGGAGCTTTACAAGGCCTGACTAATTACCTATTAGTTTGGGATCTTCTTTATTTCCTTTTTATTAAGATGGTATCATTTTTGGATTTACCTGTTAGTACTTGTAACTAGATTCCAACTTGAGGCAGTATAGATGAAAATTGCCATTTCTTTGAATTAAAGAAGTTGAGAAATAACAATATGGATAACTAAAATAAATATACACACTTTTCAGAGCCTAGCAATGATGCCTAAAGTAATTCTCAGAAAGTGATCAGATTGCCTAAGGAATTGTCTGTCATAAAGCCACTGGACTTTATAGATATATTTTCAGTTAAATATGTTACGTTTTACTAGTTAACTCAATATACTCAGAAGGAAACTGGTTGCTGTTATTGAGTCATTAAGATGATAAAATGTTAAAAAAATAAACTAAAAATCACAGATTTATAGGAAGATCTTGCTTCATAATTCCACTGCACCCATTTATGTACATATGTCTCTCTCAGACTCATAGAAAATAATTTAACCTCCACATCAATAGGACCATGCCTTTATTCCCAGACATTGTTACAGTACCTCAGATATAGCATATGTTCAATAACTCTTTGCTAAATAAACTTTGTTGTAAAAATAGGTCAGTGTCATACCAGATTTTGTTATAAACTGAGAAAAACCAAATCTCTTCTTTTCCCTACCACTTCTCGAAGTAAAAGGATATCCTCAAGTTACAAACAAGCTATGTTTCAAAATTTAGATAGATAAATCATTAGAAACTAAAAATCCTTCCTTCATTCACGTATTCATTTCAGCATACTGATTCAACACTTGCTGTGGTTCACATACAGTTTTAGGCTCTAAAAGTTCTGTTCATATGGCCTCACTCTGGAGCTCTCAGAAATGAGAACTCTTAGAATTGTGTCTGACACATAGTATACAATCAGCATTTGCTAAATGATATTCTGAGAGTGATTCTATTATTTTCAGAGATGTTTATTCAGCTTCTTAACTGAGCCATAAGCTTCCTTCACTTCCCAAAACAAAATTCAAATGGATGTACTAGGAAAGAAAAACAGATGCTATTTTAGATGTATTTTTATTATAGTTTCTTAATATTTCCTGAGCTTCTACTTTCAAAATGGATGAATCTTTCTACTTTAAAAAGAAACAACTCTTTTTTTGCTGTTGTAGCCTTGGCAAGACAGGATCATGTGATTCTCACCTGAAAATAATGAAGATATGATAATATTCTAATTCACACAGAGAACACAGCAGAACTTAGTAAATTAATGTTTGCACAGTGCTTAGAAATCTGAGGTTGAAATTGCTAAGAGAAATGTACAGAACTATTATTTCCACTAAAATTATGATGATAGACATTCTTCTCTACCAAAAAAAGAAAAGTTCTCAGTGAACTGGTGGTGTTTGTATTTTAAAAGCTGAATGTCATATTAAAGAAGATATTCTATGTATCAAAAGGAAAACAAAGACGGCCATTTCATTTTTATGTGATATAAAATTTCTAAAGAATCACCATTTGCAAGAAAGCAAATGACATTTAAGACCTTCAATTCAATAGCCTGGGCAGATGGATGGTTACATCTTCTTACATAAGTGACAGGTGGCAGCTATAGTGAAATGGGTTCCAAAGTTCTTTTGATTTTTGCCTCTCTTCCTTAGCTGGTATTTGGCTTGGAGCAAAGTAGCAATGTGCTCTTGTTGAAAGAGTAAGGAGAATGACTATATGTGATTGTGTGTGTGTGTGTGTGTGTGTGTGTGTGTGTGTGTGTGTGTGTGTGTTGGCTCTTTGGTTAACTCCATTCATTTAGTAATTGAACTGAAATGACAATAAACAGTGGTTTGTAACTGAGTCTGAAGGCACTCCTTTTGGAAAAGATGGACTTAAAACTTTAAATTGAAGAGAGTAAATTAACCCTAAATTGTACTTATTTAATAAGTATATAGTGAGGCACATGTATGCATATATGCATACACATGTAGCAGGTACTGGATACAATTCTGGACATTAGAAAGGCCAGCCATGATTTACCCAAATGATCACAAACAAGGCCACACTAAAGCTACCAGCACAACTATGTTTATTGCAGCATTATTTACCATAGCTAAGACATGGAAACAACCCAGATGCCCCTCAGTAGATGAATGGATCAAGAAGATGTGGTATATATACACAATGGAATTCTATGCCTCCATCAGAAAGAATGACATTTCCCCATTTGTTAGGAAATGGAAAGGCTTGGAAAAAATTATATTAAGTGAAGTAAGCCAGGCCCAAAGAAACATAGGTCCCATGGTTTCCCTTATTTGCAATATCTAGTATAGGTATGAGTCAAGCGGAAAAAGTCAAATAATGTGATGTTAGGAAAACGAACCCTCAAATATGTATTTTAATGTTTTTGTTTCTTTCATGCATGTGTTTCTAACGCATTTATAATATTATCTCTTTGTTGCTTTGTATGTCCCTCCCCCACAGTGTAACCCCCGCTTTCACTATATTTGATGTCAGTATAACATGTGGAGGAGATGGGGACAAACAAGTCGTTTAAGGATTCAGGTGGACCTGTTGCAACAATGAGAAGTACAAAATGTCATGTCAAAACCAGCTTTACAATGTCGGGGGGGGGGGTATGATTGGGTGGGAGTGAGGGGGGAGGCTGGGAAGGGAGGTGAAGGGTAAACAAAGGAGGAGGCTGCAATGCTTGGTAAGAAATGTATGCATTATCCTGCCCATGTAATTGTAACCCCTCTGTACAGTATGTTCTCAAATAAAATAAAATTAAATTAAAAAAAAAAAAAAAAAAAGAAAGGCCAGCCATGAAGAATAAGGCAAAGTCCATGATTTTCTCACTTCCCATTTTAGTGATGAAGTTGAACAGTAGTAATGAATATAGAATTTCAGTAAATAATAAATACTGTCAAGAAAAATTGGATAGAATAGGTTGGAGATGGCAAGCTATTTTAAATATCAGCACTGTGTCTGAAAATGTAGCATTTGAATAGAGGCCAGAATAAAAAGAAAGATGGAATTATTCTAAATTCTGGTGGAAGAGTATTCTAGGCATGCCCAACAAGAAAACTCTGTCCTGGGCTTAGTGTGTTATGTTCCAGGAATGAGAAACACTTTATGAACTCTTAAAGCCTTTCAAACATTTAAGAACTAGGTAGAGATAGCCCATACTATACACACACTTGTTTAATAAGCCTGTGGTGTTAAGAAACCTTAAAGCACCCTATAAAACATCTTACAAAGTGATGTCCTGTTTTTAATTTTAAGATGTTTACATAAAAGATATAAATAAATCATAAAAATGTAAATACTTTCAGTCAGTTATCACAGAACTATACTTCTTATAATACCTGAAATTGACTCCTTCAAAATTCATTGGAGAGGGAATACCACAGTCATATACACTAGTGAGAAACTGTGGGTAAAATAAAGGGCGATGGACAGGACTTGGATAATCTTTTCAGTTTCCTCCACACTTCAGAAGCATCTGCTCTGGCATTTGTCTGACAGGTACTTCCTGGCCTTTATTTACAGACCTTGTCACATGCAATGAGCATGAGGTATGTATGTTGCAGTATTGTAGTCCATATTTTTGTTTTGCTGATAAAAAAATCCCTGATTTGTTTCTGAAGTGCTGGTACTTCTTATAGAATGAAATACATTTTTGAATAGTTTTATATCGCCCCATTTGTTAGGAACTAGAAAGACTTGGAAAAAATTATATTAAGCAAAGTAAGCCAGGCCCAAAGAAACATAGGTCCCATGGTTTCCTTTATTTACAATAACTAGTATAAGTTTAGGACAAGCAGAAAAGGTCAAAAGCTATGTACATATGACTATATAAGATGATGTTAAGTGAAATGAACCCCAAGATAGGGACACAACTGGTTTTTTTCTTTCTTGCTATTGGTTTTAATGTATCTAAAATGTACTATGTGAATTTTTGTTTCTCTTGTATGTTCTTCTCCCACAGTATAACCCCTGTTTTCATGTTATTTGATGTGGATGCCCTGCATCTTGTATATACATTTTTCTAATTTGGGGAGGGGAAGGGAAATAACAAAATGCTGAAACAAGGATACAGGTTGACCTATTGTAACCATGAGATGTACAAGACACTATGTTGAAAACGAACTTTACAATGTGGCTGGGAGCGGGAAATTAGGGAGGTGGGGAGGGAAGGGATGGTAGGGGAAAAACAAAGGAGGAGGTAACAAAGCTCATTACCTTACTCATGTAACTGTAACTCCTCTGTATACTATTTTTTACAATAAAAAACATAAAAAGGAAAACAATAATCAGAAAAAAGGTGAACATTTGGAGACCAAGCAGGGATACAAGTTAGCAAGACCTTATCTCAGCAAACAAGCTGGGCATGCATGGTACACATCTATAATCCCAGTTATATATGAACTAGAAATAGGATTATAGTCAGAAGCCAGCCCTAAACAAAAGTGCTCTTTCCTCAACAGAAGTCTATGGAAACTGATTTTGTAAATCATATAATCAGATCATAATTTTATTGTAATCTCAGAATTTCATACATCAAGTATTCAAATTGAAAGACACTTTTAGTGACAGAATTATTACATTAGTACCTTTTTGGAGCATAAGATGAGATCAGTCCTTTACCTTGATTATTCCAAGCCTCATTTTTTAATTCATTCATGGAGAATAAGCTGGAAAAATGATGTCTAGTTAGTTACATTTACAACTGTAGCCTGATCCTTTCTTTTCTATATTCCATGCTATACTATTTTTTGTACCTAACAAAAGTAATTGAAAACATAGTCCTTTACTAGCTATTTATAAAAAGATTACGTTTGCCTAGAGCATGTTACAACTATAACGTGGAATATTAGCTACTATAGAAATGTTTAGGAACAGTTTAATCTCAAGAGGATATCTATAGTTTCTAAGAAAAATGCTAAAAAAAAAAAAAGTCACCCCCCAAATCCCTGCTAAAATCATCAGGTTGGGTAGGAAAAGCACGTGGATTCTGGAGCAAAAATATTCCTTTCCTCAAATTTCATCAGCCACCTCCTGTCTCTCATTAAAGGGAAGGAACGAAAGAGAAGAGAGGGAAAGGAAAAAAGAAGGAAAGAGTAAGAACAGAAGCAGAAAAGGAAGAAGAGAGACGATTTGTTTGACACGTGCAATGCCTCTGTTAACTTCTTATTTCTGTGTTTGTTTTCTAAGTTGTGTGGGGTTGGGGGTGGTTTACTAGGGTTTGACTTCAGAGGTCCTCTTGCACTTAATTTTTTTGGTCTTAATTATTGAAATAAAATCCAGAATTTATGTCCAGACCTGCTGGGATCACAATCCTGTTTACACTTCCCAAGGAAGTGTAACCCGCACCCAGCTTTTTTAAGGTAGGTATCTCCCAAACTTTTTGCCCAGGCTAGCCTTGATTCTCCCATCTCAGTCTCCTGCATACCTAAGATAATAGACTTAAGAAGCTGTTTCTTAAAAATTAGTTTGATCTCATATAACCTTGAAAGTTCCAGTTTGACTTGTTGGTTTACTGTGAGAAGAATTAAGTAAATGCAATTTCTATTTTTAATAATGATGGCTTCAATTTCATGTGCAGTCACACCAGCCTCCAATGTAATTAAGTTTATGGCTTTCTTCTGTACTTCAAATACTCAGGATGTGCAGTTAACACTAATTTTTTAAACATCACCACAACAGTGATCTTGGCGGCGGTCTGTAGTATGTCAGTAAAGCAGAAATCATCAGAAAATGGAAAATACAAAATAATTTGGAGTAATTTGTCTTAAAAACTCTGAACATTGTAATCTGTTTCGCCTTCAAGCGAGAAGTGAGAAGTTACTGTTGTGTCTTAATGAAGAAAAAGAATGTGAGACTAAGACTGTACTTTGCAGGCTAGAATCCCTTTGTGCTGCACAGGTATTGCTAGGGGCTCGGCCTGGTTTTATGGTAGAGAAATGTTCACTTGAGATTAGACTGGAAGTTCCTAAAACAAATATGATGTCCCATGATTTCTTTTAACATCACATACACGCACACAAACAAAAAAATATACTCACAAGTAGAAACTGCAGGTGCTTCCTTTTTATTGCATGATGTAAAGAGAAAATGTAAAATGGACAAGCTTTCGACAATCATGTTCTCTTCATCAAGCTGTTATTGTTATTTTAGTGAGTCCACTAAAGAGAATTATCTAGAGCTTCTTGTTTTTACTTCTTTGTGTACTTGATGAATATGATTACCATTTTTACCTCCTGTATTTAAACCCCTCTGCTATAATCCCATATTCTGCCTAAAAGCCATGTCTGTGAGAGCTTGTCCTCCTTTTCTGTGATAGTTTTTAGGGATCTGACTGTATTTAAGCAGGTGCAGTAGATGCATTTGGGGCCATTTTCACTGTCTTGTGCAAGTACAAAATGCCTGACATAATTAAGCTGAGATTAATGGAGACTATTAGTAAAATAAGCTTGTTTTATGAATGAAAACCTCACACTAATTCAGCGTAGCCTTTTTTGACAAATGCACTATATACACTTATGCAGCATATATTGTATATGTGGAAAGAACACAAACATTTGTCAGGCTACTTTCCAGAATTTTCCATTAACCATATTCTACTTCTTTTCTTGTGGCCTGCAAAGGGAATCTGATTTTATTTTTTAAATGGAACAAAGAGATTGGCCTAGTACCACAAGGGCTAGTGATTGTCAGAATCACAAGAAATCTTCAGTTAATTTTGTTCCTGAATTGTTCTTAGTCCTATCTTTCCCTCACTTTAGAATTTAAAGCATCCTATTCAAAATGGCCTCCACACAAGGGAGGAGGAAGCACAGGAAAATAATAAGAACAGTGGAGACTGACTTGATGCTGTATAAATAAGCACATTTGCTGTGTCTCTGTTCTGCAGTTTTTATGTCCCACTGATGAGAGAACTGGTTTGAGATGTAAATTGCTTCCCTTTGATTGAACCAGGGAGGAGATGTCATGTAACTCATCTCATCAGCATAGAGCATTGTGCGCCTTTGGTGAATTATAGGATAAAAGAGCTAAGAAGGATTCCTGAACCTCTGCGTTCCTATTCCGGCGTTTAATAACCACCAAGGGGAAGTACTTCCCACTGTGTACCTATTACCTTCATAGTTTTCTCGTCTATTCTTAACCTGTCCTTAAATATTTTTAAAGTGGCATTGGAAAATGCCACTGTTTGAATTTTTGATAAATAACCTGCAAATTAAATATACAGTTGTGAACAGGCTTTTGTGGTGGTTGTTTGTTTGAGATAGAAAGCACTTAAAAATGATTTAGAAACAGTGAGAAATGTGATGAAGAAATGATTTCAAGGCAGTATGTATCACAGTGAGTTTCACCTATCTAGATTTAGGATAGATAAGTCTATAGGAGCATCTCATCTCTGCATGGAGCTATGAATGGAGGAGAGGTAGGATTGGGGTACATGTGGGTGTAGAAATTATCTGTGATAGTTACAAGACGGTGTGTAATATGAAAAAAAGAATTAGTAAAACTAGCCTGGTATCTCAGCAAACCAGGGAATTTTTTAATGTATAAAAATCAGGGCAGATATAACAGCCCTATCATGACAGCATGGCCTTTTCTTCCTCCCTTTCTATTAAATCTACATTTTGAAGGTGGATGGTGCTGACTCATAAATTAAATTGGAGTAATACATACAGTGTATATATATTTCTGTCACTTTGTCTCAAATTAAACACGAACCTTCTCCCCTGACAAGATGATAGAAAAGTTAATTGCTCGCCCTGGCTTTAAATTGGAATTTGAATTTGCAAAATGCTAAAGGTTTATGAGATCTAAATCATGAGGAGCTTAAATTACATTCCTGTGATAAAATATTAATAAATCAATTAAAACATAAGCCGAGTATAATATTACTTTTTTTTGTAGGAACCTTGAACACAATAATTCATTAGGGTGTAGTGCAGTAACAATTATTGTATCTTTTTTTAATTTTCTTTTTATTAGTTTTTTTTGATAAATACATCATCAGATAACATTCTGCATGCTAGAATGTCATTTCCCCAATGCAGCATCCAGAAATTGTAGTACCCCTAAACAAGAGCTCACAGTCTAAATTATCTGCTGGTACTTATCCTTGTTACTATCAGCTGCTTCTTTTACTGAAGGAGTATTTTCCTCTTGGGAACATCTGTTCAATGCCAAGCCTACCATTTCATAGTTTCTTAATCTCTTCTCTAAAAATGGGCAAAATTATAATTCTACTATCCCAGAACTGTCGTGAGGATCAAATTAGATAATGTATGTAGAAATCATTTGCAAAGCCCCATCAGATGTTAATTATTATCATAGATTGGGAAATTTTTATCTGTACAAGGGCTCTTAGACATTGCTTAGTATTCAACCCCCTCATTGTTAAGTCTGAAGGATTGAGGGCCAGAGATGTTAAGCCACTTCTCTAAGGCCACACAGCTAGATAATGAAACTGCTGACACTAAGATCAGGACTCTTGAATCCCTGTTCAGAATGCCATCTCTACTCTGTATTCTAATGCTTTCTACTTTAAAAATGCGAGGAATGTTGCTTCAAGGTTGATGTTATTTATGCTCTTCACACTGCTTTCTCATTGAAATCAGAGTTTTGGGGGGAAAGGGGTCTGCCTGAATAAACATTAGTTGTTTTAGGTATAATTTTCTAAGGAGACTGGTGGCACAAATGCATATTCCCACAGCTGTCAGGAAGGGGTTCATTTAGCTAAGGAGATACTGCCTTTTCCTGCTGCTCCCCAAATGAAGACTCAGCAGTGCATCTTCCTTTCCAACAGGGTTCAGGAGGAAGCCTCAAATGAGAAAAGGCACTGGCCTTCCTTCTTAAATACTTCTTTCCCCTAATGATGGATGAGGAGTCACCCACCACTGGCTTTATCTCTTTTGTAGCCTTTCTACTCTCTGGTCTTAGCCTGTGCTTGATTTCCCATTGCCTAGCCCATCCCTCTGGCCAAGTAACAGATTCACTGGGATTTTCTTTTTATTTATATGTTTCTTGTTTATTAGCATCGAATAGTTATACAACGTGGTTTCCATTTTGACGTGTTCATTCATGCATGCATACATACCTTGATCAGACTCATCTCCATCCATCTCCTTCATCCTTCCCTTCTCAAACCATTTTCAGCAAGTTTCGTTGTTCCATTTTTCACATATATACATAACATATTAGTCCATGTTGATAGTACCATATTACTTTCATTCTCTCCTTCATCCTCCCCTACTCCCACTCCTCCCACACCCCAGACAGGACACGTTTCACCTTCCTAGTGTTCATTTTATGAAAGCACACACTAATTGTGGCAAAGGGGCTTCGCCATAGATTTCACATGGGCACACACCATACTGTACCGGGGCTGCTGACTCCCTTGCCTCTGCTCACATTTGTCCTTTGGAGCTTCTCTTACTTTGCTTCATTTTATGATCTCATTCTTCTTTGTGGCTGAATAATACTCCTAGATTTCTTCAGTCTCTAAGAGAAGTCAACTATGAAGGTGTAAGGAATCATAGTAAAGACCCCTAGTTTCTAGACTTGATTTTTACACTTTTCTTATAGATAAATTTATAGCCATCACCATTCCCATTCTTACAACCTCGCAACTGAAACATTTGGACTAAATTCATGGTTCATTTTCTTTTCACATACAAGTGTGTCTATGCGTAGAACTGTGATACTACAGTCTTAAAAGCTTTCCTTGATGGGTAATGGTTATCCTAACTACTCAGGAGGCTGAGATCTACAGAATAGTGATTCAAAGCCAACTTCATATTTGATGTTGGTATAATTTGTGGAGGGGAAAGGAAGAAACAAATCTTTTAAATAGGGACACAGGTGGACCCATTGCAACAATGAGATGTACAAGTCGTTATGTCGAAAAATGAACTTTACAACTTTGGCTGGGGGGAGATGGAGGGGAGGATGGGAAGGGATGGGAAGGGGAAACAAAGGAGGAGGCACCAATGCTTGATAAGAACTATACTCATTATCTTGCCCATGTAATTGTAACCCCTCTGTACGGTATTTTCACAATAAAAAGAAAAAAAAAAGCCAACTTCAACAACAACAACAAAAAAGTCTGAGATTCTATCTCCAAAATGACCAGCAAAAAGTGGGGCTGGAGATGTGGCTCAATGGTAGAATGCTCAAACAAACAAGCCTCAAAATTACAAGGTACTGAGTTAAACCCTGGCATTGGCCAAACACAAAAAAATCTCCTTCCTTTACCTAGAATTCTAGAGTCATATACTAAGTGCTTTAAATGACTTCAGCTCAAGCATTTTACCTCCTCAGAGATCACACAGCCTCAGGTTAAATCCTCAGCAAGAATGACCGTCACTGTGAAAAGCGAACACAAATATTATAGTTACTCTAGAAATCAACTGCTTTCTTTCACATTTCAGCTCCTTCCCCCCTTACGCTTTTGACTTACTACGGAACCTGTAACCTCTCAATGTTTCATTTAAATGGGAGAAAATAATTGTACTCATTTTATAGGGCTGTTTTATGAAGATTAAATTAACAAATACAAATAAAACTCTTCAAAGAATACCTTGTGCCCAGTAACTTTGCCAAAAATTATGAGCTGTTACTTTTGTCTCCTATTAGTTATGATGGTATGTCTTAATACAAAGAAGTCACTTCTCTCTTTAGTCATTGTGAAAAAAAATCCTTGTTTTTACTTTGCTCCTGGCTGAAATAATCACCTTTGCTCTTGTAAATCTGCAAGGAAGGTCTGTTGTTACGCCATAATCTAGTGGTTATGTGTGGCTAGATGCAAGAGGCTTGGGAACAGAGCTGCTGACTGCTAATTATGCATCTCTGATCAGTAGAAGTGACTAAGGATGTACTCAATTCTAGCTAAAGATTTTTTTCATATTTTCCTCTCTTGTGAAGTTTATTTTATATATATATACATATATATATATATATATATATATATATAACTATAACCTACAACCTATGCATAAGCATTTCCTTTGAAAAATATACCAACATGGAATATAACATTTATGTCTTAACAATGCTATGCATATATTGTTGTCTTTGAGTGGGACTTCAAGTTGAAAAAATAATTTAAAATAACTAGTATTTTTTTTGCCAACATATGAATATCAACTGTCAATTAGGAAACAAAGCATCAAGTTAATTGTTGAAGTTTCAGGTTAATACATACTCTGTCTTTATCTTTATAAAAACATTTTTGTGATATGTATGTATGTATATATAGAGAGAGACACACACAGACAACATATCCAAGGTACAAATAAGTTTCAAAATACTGAACTAGCTTCTGTGGAGTAAATTTTATCTTGAATATGTGTAGAATAGAGTCACAAAAAGTATCAAAGACAGTCTGGGTTCTAAATAGAGGATAAAAGCCATGATTCTTACACTTAAATGTTGATTTATGTTAAATTTCAAAAGAAATGATTAGATTATTCATGTTGCCTAGTTATTACAATTGTCTTGTGCTCTGACCTCAGTCTATTAAAAAAGAAAACAGAACATTGCTAAGAAACTGGGGACTATCTCAGTACCTATTACATTTCTATATTTTACGTCCGATTTAATATTTTGAAAGTATATGAGCCCAATGTGACTACCTTCTCTACAGGTTTTCTGCTGGGCTGGTGCCATCTGTGGTTGTGAAGCCAAGTGTTCTGCTGGGGCAGAATAATCAAATCAAAGTTAATGGGGTGACCATCTAAGCAGGGCTCTTTGTCATTAAGGTTCACTCTTGTGATAGTAGCGCATTATCCTGCTGATTGGATTTGTAGGAAGGCATCCACCTGTGGCCCACATTGGCAGAGAAGGGACTTACTGCAGAGGCGGCCCTGGCGAAGAAGTAGGAGGTAGCTATCCTGGGCAGCAGATTCTTTTGCTGAAAGCCAAAGCATGCAGGACAGCATAAGCAATATGAGTAGATGGGTGATTCACACATTATTTGGTTGATTTAGGTTCTAAAGTAAAGCAACCAAAAGCAGAGGATTAGAAACTATATCATTAGCAATGATTTGTCTTGGGGGGATGGAAGCAAGTACATGTAGAGACACTAAGCCAGCTGATCAGAGGAGACTTAAGCACATGGTGCCCCTTACCTCCATCTCGGGGATGATTTTCTCTGTTTGGATGAGAGCTATTGTAAGAATTTCCTTGTCTGTTGGGGGCACTGAGGTTCTCACAGACTATGGTAAACATGATTTGGCTCACATGCTCTCATAATCAGGCTGACTTGCGCTGAAACAGAGAGTGCTCTATAGTGGTGCCAGGCCTCTCGCAGCACCAACTGTTAAATAATAAACAGGCCCTTGTTTGTTGGCAGCCTCTTCCCCTACTGCCTACATGGAGTGACCATTTTCTGGGTTTACCTGCTTGCATGTGTTCGGACACTCTGAACAGTGTGTGTGTGTGTGTGTGTGTGTGTGTGTGTGTGTGTGTGTGTGTGTGTGTGTGTATGTGTGGTGTCATTGAAGCACTGGTCTATATCTAAACTGCTTAGTATATTATGCTCTTGAGAACTTGGGTGAGCTAGCAAACTTGAAGGACTCGGGAACATGAACAATGGGCTATCCTGCCATTCTAGATAATATCAGAGGCTCTGCAGAGTGCACTAGTGTTGTTACTTATGTTCACTTTCTCTTCTTCATAATGTTTTTCTTTCTTTGAATTGGTTTGGATGGAGAGAGGATTTAGAATAGCAGAGTGGTTCTGCCACCTGAGATATTTTACTTTTTTCTGGAAATTCAAAGATATTTTGGTTGTTCACACCTGTAATCCTAGCTCCTTGGGAGGCTGAGATTGGAAGGATCATGGTTTGAGGCTAGCTGGGCAAAAAGGTATCAAGTACCCATCTCAGGCCAGCTACATGAGAAGTTTGTAAGTAGGAGGATCATAGACCAGGGCAAAAATGTGAGGCCCTTTTTCAAGCATAAGTAAAGAAAAAAATGATTTGATGTATGATTTAACTTAAAGTACTTGAGTAGAAAGTGTGATATCCTGAGTTCAAGCACCAGTATTGCTAGTAAAAAGGATTTGGATTAATAGACATGAATGTTTTGTTCACATTGATAGACCTTCAGTCAATCCACAGTACTTATGGCCCATGGGGTCTGAAGAATCCTAGAGGAATCCTGAGTTCTTTTTCAGATTTCAGGGACCAAATGACACAATACATCAGTTTAGTTAATAGCCAATCCAGAAACACACACACACACACACACACACACACACACACACACACACACACACATTTGCAAAGAAGGAAAATATTCCTAAAAGTCTTCCATGTAGCCATGGGTATTTTGGGTATTTTTTCCCCATTCTACTGGTCTCGCTCCCCCCACCCCAACCAAAAAGGGCTCTTGATAATCTCAGTTTTATATTCCTTTTTTTGTCAAGAAAAATTTCATATGTTTCACAGATGCAGTGGTCAAAAATAGACTCTTAATTCCCATAAACCCACTCCAACCCCCAGGAAAGCCAAGATACCCATCTCCAGGAGGAAGCTTTTGAATGATTAGTTAAATGAGGCATATATATGCAAGAGGGAGTAATCAGAAACATGTGGTGGTAGAAGGGTGACTATAAAGCAAAAAATCAGATTTTTTCACAAACTAATTATAAAGGCAATGCCTCAACTTTCAAATAATGATAGTATCCCTGGAGTAAGTGTCTTCCAAGGTGACTGGTAGGAAAAATAGCCCTAGTTTGAGGCCTGTGCTATAATCCCTTTGTTTAAAAGTGTTCATCACATTCCTTTATAATGATGGTTCCCACATGATGAAGCTATTTGTTGATTGCGATACCAAAACCACTTGTTTGAATGAAATGAAATTTTGCTCTCAGATCACTCAATATGCTTTCAACTGTGGGATAATCATTCAGTTTCTTGGACTATGATATTTTTAGATCTAGTAAATACTTCAATTAAGAACTTTAGTGACTGCATAGAAGATGTTTCAGAAAATTAAGATCCTATATTCAGCCTAATTTTTCCTGAATCCATGCCTCAACAGTGTGTAATGAGTTTATTTGTGATGATGCCATTGTATGAGAAACGTAAGACCCTATCTCATCATTATCTTTTAAGAAAGACATTGCTAATTGATAGTGTCAAAAAATAGGTTTAAAAATTTGAGCAATGGACCTCGTGCCTGTGGTTCTCACCTATAATTCTAGCTACTCAAGAGGCTGAGATCTGAGGATTTTTGTTCAAAATGATCCAGAATAGGAAAGTCTGTACGACTTATCTCCAATTAGCCACCAACAAGCCTGAAGGGGAGCTGTGGTTCCAGTAATTGAATGCTAGCCTTGAGTATAAAAGCTTAGGGACAGCACTCAGGCCCTGAGTTCAAATCCCAACTAAAAAGGAAGAAAGAAAGGAAAAGAAAAGGGAAGGAAGGTAAAAGAGGGAGAGGGGAAAGAAAAAGAAAGAAAGGAAAGAAGGAAGGAAGGAAGAAGAAAGAAAGAAAAAAAGAAAGAGAGAGAGAGAGAAAGGGAGGGAGGGAAGGAGAGAGGGAGGGAGGGAAGGAAAGAAAGAAAATTAGGCAGTATTGAACTCACTCAGAATTGTTCTGAAATATCTAGTAGTAAAATTCACAGGGAAACAAGTCATTTTATAACAACATAGTAATTCTATATTCACTTCTAGTTTTCTATTTGATCCACATCCCCCTATTACTGTGTCCTCAAGATTTATTTATCAAGGGATAAATTTCCCTTCATTGAGGACATTTTGCTTATTTCCCCTAGGCCTTCTTCCAGACCACAGTTTCTAGAAATTCTTTCTAGAAAGGCTCTCCATGAGCTACATTTCTTCTAAGGTCGGGGCCACGTACGACTATTCATTACTCCTGAGCTCCTCAGTGCCCTTGAGTTTCAGTGTTTAATCTGCTCTAGATGGAAAAGCAGATAGCTAAAGTTTAAGAATTCCGTTTAAATGAATATTAATAGGACTTGAGGAGTAAGGTTTCTCAGGAGTAAAGCTCCTGAGTATGGTGAGTTCTCTAAACTGCTTGACCATTGTATCTCTTGTGTTCCACTGAGATGAGTTTTGATGTCATACACACACAAATACACATAGACGTGCACACTTTATGGAGTTAATGTAGGTATACATTTAGCTTTTATGTATGATTATAACAGCCATATCTATTGTATGTTTACTTAGCTCTGATAAGTAGAATTGTTCTCTATGATTTAGATGCAACTATATGAAAATGTGTGTTCTTTTTTCTATTTCCTTCTTTCTTATTTCATGGCCATAAACAGTAATTGGAAACCCTCAAAGTGATTTTAAGTTTTCATTAAACTTTTACCTCATATGCTCAAGATCTGTACAGATGAGAACCATTATAGAATATTGCATCATTGCATACTAGGAAAAAAAAACTTTGTCATCTCATTCAGTGTTTTGTATAATGTAAGAATGTTTTGGTATATTTAGTAGAAAGCACATATATAGTTACAGTTGACTGGTAGTTGGGAAAAGGGGATTGCTGGAACAGCACTTAAGTAAAACGAATAGTACTGACCTACTTAGAAAATTAATTATGAAAGAAAAATAATGGATTATAGTAGCAGATAATGGTTTGGGGGACGCTGCTGGTTGAAATCCATCCTGAGGCTTATTTATAATTGGCATAATTAGAGTTTTCGAGAATTTGGTAGCCTTGATTTATTTACAAGGGATCATACAGGACTTGAATCAGGGGAAATGTGGGGAACAAAGGTGTGTAAGGCATTTATTGCTGTAAAGTTAAATTATGTAGAATTTCAAAGATACATTCTAGGGATGAAAAAAATTGTTTGCTGGGGAAAAAATCAGTTCTTTACCTGACAGGATTTAATAATTTTGTGTCCTTATATCAATCAAAGCTCATATTAGATCACATTTGAAAATTGAATTTGCTTTTTCCCTTAAGGTGATTTTGTTTTCTGTGTTGCCAGTAAGCAAAGTTTCAATAATTTGCATTTTACTTTTTGAATTTTTTATTTATTCATTAGATATTTATTGATATGTACTCTGTATCAGGTACTATTTGAGGCCTTAGAATCCATTTGTAAAAAAGACAAATAATCTAGAAGTTTAGGAGATGACTAGTACATGATTCATTTTTGAATGAGCCATAAAGAGTAAATTGATAGATTATATTTCCTCAAAATAAAAGTTTCCTTTGAAGATATGAATAATGCAATGATAAGAATAAGGTGATAAACTTCAAATTGTTAGAAAACGTTTGGATTTATATTTATAAATCAAGGGCTTATATTCTGAAAAATCAAAAGATTTTCCAAATACAACACATTAATAAGCAATACATTATTTTAAATGGACAAAACATTTGAGCAGACACTTCACATAAAAGATACAAGGATGACAATAAGCACATAAAATATTCATAGCAACAATAATTATCAAAGAAATAAAAATTAAAACCATAACAATATTTTTTTATTTATGATTTTTATTGTGAAAATACCATACAGAGGGGTTACAATTACAATTACAAGTAATGAGTACATTACTTATCAAGCATTGTTGCCTCCTCCTTTGTTTCCCCTTCCCATCCCTTCCTATTTCCCCCACCCCCCCACTTTACCCCGCTAAAGTTGTAAAGTCTGTTTTTCGACATAACATCTTGTACATCTCATTGTTGCAATGGGTCCAAATGTACCCCTACTTAAAAAATTGTTTTTTTCCCTTCCCCTCCACAAATTAAACCGACATCAAATACAGTGAAAGCAGGGGTTATACCGTGGGGGAGGGATATACAAAGCAACAAAGAAATATCTTATAAATATGTTAAAAACAATAGCAAGAAAGAGAAAACATTTGAGTCCTTATCTTAGGGTTCATTTCGCCTAACATCAACTTATCTGACCATTTCTGCTTGTCTCAGACATATACTAGTTACCATAACAATTTTTAAAAATGAAAATTAAAGTCATACTATATACCTATTAAAATGGTTGAAATGAAGAATAAGCGTATCAAATAGTGGTGAGGATATGAAGTGACTGATTCTTCCACAGTGCTAGCACAGAAAAGGAAAGATGGCACAGTGTCTGGGGGCTTGTAAAAAGTTAAGCATACATGTAACATGTGATCCAGACATTTCATGTCTACATATCTGTGGAAGAGAAATGAAAGTAACTGTCTTTACTAGGGTTATGTATAGATGTTTATAACAGCTTCATTTTCACTCACTAAAAATGTTATATAACTTACATAGCCATCTAGAGAAGAGTGGATAAATACAATTCAGTGAATCTATACAATGAGTTTCTGAAAAATGCAAAAAAGGAGAGGAATTGTTGATACATGCTACAAAATAGATGTTCTCAAACTTATATACTGAATGAAAGCAGAGGTCCAAAACATGTTCGTAGTATATAATTCTGCTCATAAAATTCTGGCAAGTATAAGCTAACATAAAGTGCCAGTAAATCAATTTTGTCAATGCAGTAGTTTCCTGGCTTCAAGAGCCAAGAAATAACAAAAAAATACACATTTTAAATTTATGTTATTTGAAATATATTAGTTATACCTCCACAAAATGTCTTCAAGAGAAAAGGAGATAGAAATTATCTATGAAGCATGGGTAGCTAGCCATTACAAATAGGGTAATCATATTAGTTTGTTTAGAACTATTTTGTAAGCATTCTTATTACTGCTATATCCCTCTACCCCGGACAGTTTCCCATTAGCACACAGGACATAGAGTAGTTTCTCCCCCTCCCCTTTTTTTATGTCAGTCCTGGGATTTTAACTCTAGGCCTGGGCACTGCCCCTGATCTCTTCAGCTCAAGGCAAGCACTCCACCACTCAGCAACCACTTCTGGTTTTCTGAGTGGTTTATTGGAGATAAGAGTCTCATTGACTTCCCTGCCTACACTGGTTACAGTGTTTTTCAGATCTCAGATTCCTGAGTAGCTAGGATTACAGGCATCAGCCACCAGCACCTAGCCCAGTAGTTCCTCTTATCTATGGAAATTTTGTTCTACCTACAGAAGATGACTGAAATTATAAATATGTGTATATATATATATATATATACATATACATAATATATATGTGTATATGCATATACATTATATATACATATACATACACTTTTTGAGCTGCTAAGTATATGTATACACATATACATTAATGTAGATACAAGATATAAATAAGGAAGGTATTAGCAGTTTTAAGAGGAAAATAAAACAGAAGAGACCAGAGATGCTTCACGTCTGATGATCAGACAGTGACAATACAAGACATCACTGTGGAGGCTGTGCTTGAGCCAAAAGGAGTGAGAAGAAATCAGCCAGGTAAGGATAGAATAGGAAAGTCTGGGCAGAGATGGTAGGCTATGACTAGCAGGAATAGGCTTGCCTTATTTAAGGGACAAAAATAAAGAAAGAAATGCAGTGGACAAGGGAAAAGTAGCAAGAGTTAAAACCAGAAATCAATTAGGAGACCAGATAAAAGATAATTGTGTGTTTGATCTGTGATAGGAGACTTAGCAAAAATGATTTGTTTGGGGCTGGGAAGGTGGCTCAGTGGTAGAGCCCTTGCCTTGCATGCCTGAGGCCCTGGGCTCGATTCCTCAGCACCACATAAGCAAAAAGAAAAAAAGCCGGAAGTGGCACTGTGGCTCAGGTGGTAGAGCGCTCGCCTTGAGCTGAAGAGCTGAGGGACAGCGTCCAGGCCCAGAGTCCAGGCCCAGAGTTCAGGCCCCATGACTGGACCCAAAAAAAAACCAAAAAACAAAACAAAAAAATGATTTGTTTGTTGATGTGTTTTAGGGGTTGGGTTAATAAGGCTTGTTGATGCATTTTTATATGTTGGGAACAACAAAATAACCTCTGTAATTGCCCTGGTGATTGGCCCAAGATAGGGGTAAATACTGTTCAATTGGAGGAGGAAGTGTTGACTTAGACACTATGGGATCCAAAGTTCTATTTGGGGCAGTGGGGAGAAGTGTTAAGTTACTTATAGTGTCTAGAGCTAAAAGGAAGGTGTTCATTATACACTGACGTGTGCTTTAAAAATTTTTTTTTGGCTTCTCCAGTACCCAGTATCCAATAGTATGTTGTTGCTTTGTGAGTTTTATTTTTAAAATCCTTTTGGTGAAATTTTGTCAAAGGCTATTTGAATGCTCAAATAATGCACACTGACTCTTTTCAATATACTTGAGTTAATCAGATATAATTTCTCTTATAGAAGGCTACAATATCCACTAGGAAAAATCAGGGTAGCATTCTGATTATACTTTATTAAAATATAAATACCAAAGACGCAATAACCTCTGGTCTTTCCTTGATTCATACTTTGTAAGAGCTCCTAATCGTACCTTTTCCTATTCATTAGTAGCTTATTCATTCATTCATGTCACCTCATTCACCTTAAAAGTTTGTAGCAGGTTTGGAAAAAGTCCTCAAAGTGTTGAGAGGAGTTTGAATGGGTCATTATCCTTCTTTGCAAACTCTACAGTGAAAATGATTGGTGTCAATTATTATGGTTTACATAGGTGGCATTTGTTCCATAAGACAAAGTGATTGGAGAAACTCCAGAGGAAATGCTGTTAACAATACCAGTAGTGTGTTGTAATGACAAGAGTGAACAGCTGTCAGTCTTGGTATTAAAGAACTAAACAACAACAACAAAAAAAGGTAAAGAATTGTATCATCTAGCCTAGTTGAAGTAGTTAGCAAGAATGTCTTCAGTTATCTGTATGCAGCCAAATATAAGTGATTTCCTAGCCTACTGGAAAACTTAGATGCCAACATAGGAGACACTCCAGGGCTTAGATTTGATCTGCTACTACTGAGCCCATGTATTGTAACTGTTTTGCATTGTAAGATACTAGCATGAACTGGTATACTATAAAATTAAATTGTATTGTATATTTTATTGTATTGTCTCGTCAGATTTTGATATCCTCACTTTAAATAATTCATGGGGAGAAATGATAACTTTATAATGCCACAAACTCACAGCAGGCAAAACTAATTTTACACAATATGAAAACAGATTTTATTTATTTAAAAGGAATATTAAAAAAACAACTTTTTTGACACCAGCTGCTGGGAAATAAATAGAATACTTTATGACAAAAAAAATCTACATGGATAAAAGCTGTTCCTGGGAGAACAACTTGAGAATGGTAAAGATACATTTAAATGCCCTGGTCAATGCTACAAGCCTAACTTAGAATTACAAAAAGCTTCCCATCTTGCTTACTCTGAGTGAGGATAAAGGAGCACTGGAAGAAAATTAGCTTTACAAGGACCCTTCTTAGACCTACTAGATAATGTCAGTAAGTGACAAGCCTTAGGTATCACTTCAGAGACCCTCCCACCTCATTAAACAGTACTGTGGGTAAATGGTAACTAATGTCCTTAAATACAGACTTAAATTGTTTGCTTAGCTTTCTGCACATCAGAGCTCCTTTTAGTGTGGCTAAGAATTGACTAAAAAAAAGTTAACATTTTCATTGGGAGAGTTTATTAAATGGACAATTTTAACACACATTTTTTTATACCAGGAGTAAAAAAAAAATCCAAGCTTGCAGAGATAACTCCCTATCAAGCCCAATCAGATGCTGGCTTGAGACAAAGAACAGAACTCATGTCATGTGTGGGTCAGAGTTTAATCTCAAGAGTGTGAGAGTCCTAGCATGCAGGCTGTTTACAGCTCTCCTTGAAGAGCCAAGGAGAATACAAGTGTGGAAACTGGAAAGAACTGGAGCTAGGAAACAGAGAGGTGGACACAAGATAGTAAAGTCTAGAAGAATCAACTGTTCTACCACCAAAGCATTGAAAACACATACTGTTGGTAATAGAAATGTTTATTGAATCTTTACTTTAAAAAAAAAGATGTTTAACTTTAAAACTCTTGCTGATCATGGGAATGTAAATCTGAGACTAAAAGACTTACTCACCAGCAAAAGTTTATTATTATCTCAGAACAGCTGAATTCCAGTCTTATTTGTGTACTGTAAAATAGGGAAGATTTGTATATGGATATTGTCATAGGCTCTAATAGTAGGGCTTGTCTGTGGTGGTGTTATAAGTTTCTTAATAGGTTATAAGTTAGGAGTAATGAATTCCTTTAAAATTTTGAAGGATTACAAAAGTTGAAAGAATCTGTTTGGCATTGTTATTCTTTAACTTTTTAAGCAATATAATTCAATATAGCAGAGATTTAAAATATTCAACAGGTGTTGTCAATCTTTTAATGTAGAGGTGTGTTCAGTAACTTTCTCTCTTTTTTTTTTAATACAGAGATAATGGGAAGGTTTTTTTTTTCTTCCCTCCTATGTTAGCAGTATGTTAACAAGGTTGCTTTGACTATAATTGAAAAAGCATTGGCATTCCAATATTGAAGTTCTAAGTCTAGATGAGTTCTCCTTTTTAGTTTTTAGTCACTTATTTTACTTTACTGTACCTTAGTGGGGTTATTTTGTTTTGTTTTATCCATAAAATGTAGTTTTCAATACCCATACATAAGAATCTCCTGAAATTCAGTAAAATTCTAAAGTTTTAGAAAGCTTAGAACAATGGTATGAAAATGTTGAGTTAAGCAAATACTATATAAATTCTGTTTCTCAAAAGCAAAATTGATACATTTTTAAGGGTAACTCTGCAACTATAACACATTCATAATAGTGACTCCATTTCTATAGAGTGTTTTGCTATAATGCAATGAGAATTATAATGCAAACATTAAACAAAACAAAGCTTATGTAGCAATGTTAGTATCACACAACCTGAGTTACAGTATAATGATCTTTAAATATTTGTCCTGAATATTTTCTTTTTTTGGGGGGGGTCCGGTCGTGGGGCCTGAACTCTGGGCCTGGGCACTGTCCCTCAGCTCTTCAGCTCAAGGCTAGCGCTCTACCACTTGAGCCGCAGCGCCACTTCCGGCTTTTTTCTTTTTGCTTATGTGGTGTTGAGGAATCAAACCCAGGGCCTCTGGCCTGCAAGGCAAGCGCTCTACCACTGAGCCACCTTCCCAGCCCAATATTTTCTTATATATAGAAGACACATACCAGTGTGGAATACTACTGATTCAGCTCTCAAATTTTGAATCTATTTGATATGATTATTCTGAGATTTTTACCATTTAAAATATAAATTCAAAAAAAATATAAATTCATTCATTTTACTAACACCTTAACTTAATTTCATGATGAAGCTGCTTTTTACGATGCAAGAGATAGAGTGAAAGTAAACATCATTTAAGAAGAATTAAAGATCATATTACATTCACAAACTGCTTTAAATGACACATTTTTGTACATTGACTTAAAAATAAGATAAAAATTTTAAATATCATATAGTTATGAACACGTATGTATCCAAAAATAAGTCTAATTCTTTTCCCGAGTACTCAGACTGATTCTATAAGTAAATCTACAAACAGAATATTGACCTAAAATATTCATTATTTTTCATATAAGAACCCAAATGGTCCTAGCCAATTAAAATAAGGGAGGTTTCATCACAGGACTAACTCAGTATCTAAGGTTTGAAGCATCATAGCTAGCTATTCAATTAAGAATACTTTATTAACCTTAGATGTTCATTTAGGGCAATTGTTAGAGATTAAAAAATAAACTTTCACAGCTTTTAGGAATACTATGATGCCATTTTTATCTATGAAATAATGCATCGTTCTTAGTTACAAAATGCCAAGGGCTTTGTCATTAGTGAGCTTTTTGAGTACCTGTCCCTTTGGTCGTTTTAGAATGTTCTTCGTTAAAATAAATTGCCACAGTCTTTGAAAGCAGTTGCCCTGACACTGATAAGTCATCATGCCTTCATTACATCTAGGAATGGGCAATTGGGTACATGAGGACATAGAGAAAAGTTAAGCCACAATAAATAAACAAATGTATATATAATATCGATAAATAAATATATATAATAAAGAATGTGATGAATTTGGTAAGGATAAAATCTTCTAAACTGAATGTACTTGGGTTGAATGAAACAGCGATTGTTGTACTAACCTGGTTTCCCATTCAAATTTGGAGATTTCACTTATTCAAAGGGCTTCACAGAGATTTGGCAAAGACACGGATTGTGCCAGGTGTGACAGAGGGAGGCAGAATTCTGTTGACCAGGTAGAATAGGACTTTGGATTATTTCCTCAAAAGTAACATTAAATTACTCTTATGCAATTATAATAGCTTTCATTTTCCAGGAGTTCCGTCTGTAGACTCTCAGAGGCTTATGCTCTTTCGTGGAAATAATGCAGTTAAGCTGCTTGAAATCTCAACAGACTTAATATAAATGTTCAGATAAAAAGTTAGTAATTTAGTAGTATTCCTCAAACATAATTAGTAATAAAATTTGAGCAGGGCCTAGGGGGATAAAATCAAAGAATCCTAGAATTATAGAATAATTTCATTTTGGAGGTGGAGGTATGGACCCATTCCTCTGTTTACTGGATAAGGTAGGTAAAGCCAGCAAGCAGCCTGGGATCTTTTGGCTAGGGTTTATGGAGAAGCTGGGTCCATAAGTCAAAGTGCCCTTTTTAGTGGTTCTCAACTACCTTTCTCTCTGAAAGCTACAGTTATATGATAATATGCCATTGTTTCCTTTTTCATTCTCCTGTCTTTCTTGTCATTTTCTCTTGTTTTAGTAAACAAGATGTCACTATTTAACCCATGCTGGTCTTGAACTCTTTATTTTCCAGCTTCACTTTCTAAAGTGTAGAAACTACAGAGATGAACCACTACACTAGGTCTTAAACCATTATTTCTTAACTGTGTGATCACTCTACTAGCTTTACTAAAGACATTCATATAGAACTTACCCTATTTGTTTAAATCTTTTTGTAAAAAGCCTCTAATCTAGGTGCCACTGTTATATTCATTTCAAAATTGATGGTATGTGGGAGAAAAATGAGGAAGGGGGTAACAAGTTCGACAAGAAATGTACTCACTACCTTATGTAACTGTCACCCTTCTGTATATCACCTTGACATAAAATTAAATTTAAAAGAATGGAGGTACAGAAATGTTAAGTAATCTTGCAAGCAAACAGAATCGTTAGATGACCTAGGCCTTACAGATTCCACGGCTTACAGTCATAGCCATTATTCTTTATAGCTTTCTGACCATTTTAAAATTACATAACCACCTAGAATTGCCATAAGTCAGTTCTTTGTTCCAGAAAAACTAGTTTCATGAAAGAATGAAATATATGTGAATAGCAGATGGACTGTTATAGCAAATATAAGTTCCATGAATTAGATATTTTCACATAGAAAAAATAAAACATGAAAGCAATATGATGGCTATGGAGAAATGAGATTTTAATTGTTCTCAATAGTGGAGAAGAGTTAGTTTCAAGGGGTGGGAATCCGAAGGAGACAGGCCTTGCTGAATACAGTGGTGAAGTGGTCAGAATAGGCAGCCTCATCATAGTGACCCCAATCTTCGTCTATTCAGGCCGCATGACTGGTTCTTATTACTATTAGCAGGATTGCTTCACTAGGGTAGTACTTTGGAGCTCAACTATGCTCAGTTGGGCCAGAGGTCAGAGGCAGCATTAAATTTCATCTGAACCCATATTATAAAGATGTAAGGGCCAGAGCTCTAGACATTTCTGCCTTTGTATCTAGACGCCATCATTTATTAGCCTCATGAATTTAGTCAAGTTACTTGACCTCTTCTCTGAATCCCAATTTCCTCATCTATAATTAGGATTATTGTACTAATCTCCTAAAGTTGTGCCAAGGAGGAGTGAATGAGATCAATGTTAAATTCATAACTCTGTGCCAGGCACACAGTAAGTGCTCAAAGGATATTAATTTTTTTTCCAGAAGCAATAGATTCATTAAGTTTTCAAAAATGAACTACAATGCTAATCTCTTATATGGGAAAGAAAGTGTGGTCTAGCAGGAAATAAAGCAGTGGGCCTTTATGCCCACCAATGTCTCATTGCCTTTAGATAAGGGACCATGAACTCTTAATTGTGAAGGTACTTATAAAGGAAGCTTTGTAAATCAACTTATTTAAAATGCAGTAGAGCAGCTTATGATTTAAAAGCATCCTGTGGTGAATCCTTTTATAATGTGAATAATCACTCCTAATTTATCTGTTTGGTAAGTTCAGAATTTGCCTTAGTGTGTCTTCTTAAAGCAAAGAGGACATCTGCACTCTTATTTCTACAAGGTAGGCAGTACTTTCATGCTGAGCAACTTTCAGAGAAATACAAGGTGCCTCTGAGATTCAAGATGGCCTAGACTGGCTAACTTCTGAAATATACCAGGTCCCTGTAGTCAGTGAGAACATTATTGTACTAGGTGATGTGTACATTTTTAATGAATGTGCACACTCACATAACACAGGTTAGTCAACCTAGACTACTAGATGACTCCTCTTAGGAGTAATGGCTAAATTAGAGCTAGTTGCTGAAGGGTAATTTCCTTACATTCTTCTCTTTCTCTGAAATTTCAGTGCTAGTCAACTTAAAATTATGACATACTACACTAATACAAAGCACATGGAAAGCTGTTTAATAGAAAGAGCACTAGATTAGGTACTGGGAACTCATTGAATAAGACCTCCTCCATACTTACTGCACAGCTTCAGATGGCTTGTCACTTAATCTTTCTGTCTTTGTGTCCTAATTGTAACTAATCAAGTTAGATTTGCATCTCTGATATAACTTCTAGCTAAAATTTTTTACTAATCTGATTCATAAAATGTAGTGAAACTATTTTGTTTTCAATAAAAAGATTAGAACAGGAAATCATAGAACACTTATGAATAGTTAAGAGGTTTTCTTATTCCAATCAACAAAGCTTGTCACTGCCTCAGCTTGAACCCACTTTTGCAAATGTGAAGATTTACAAAATATTTTATTTAGCTATGGTATAGAGATGAATATGAACATGGACAAACTCAAACCAAATGGGTCTTTTCTTCCATTAGCCAGTAAACATTGACCTGTGTTTAAAGAAATCTGAATGTATTTGAAAGAAAATGACCTTTCCCACAAATTAATTATATCTAGGACTAAAATAATTACATCTTTTCATTGATTCATTTTTGTTTTCACAGCATCCGTGGGAATTTTGCCAGTTCTTCATGGAGTTATTTAAGCTCATTTAGAACTAACTCTGATCAAAGTACACTTTGAATATATGCTTGTGACTTTGTCCCCTACAAATTTGAATGGGAAAATAGCATATAGCAGATGTGCTCACTCACACTATGCACATCTGATACATGCTTGTGCTTCTCAAAGAGGACTCCGTAGGAGCTCATATGATTACTTTATAAGAGCTGGGAGGCCACTTTGAATTTTCCCAACTTTTTATGCTAGTTACAATCCACTCAAGATATTGAATGGAGCTGGAATTCATAAAGGAATACATCTTTTATTAAATGTGATTTTAGAACATTTTCTATAGATTATGTAGAGTAAGGGGCTACTATTCAGGCATTGAATTTTTACCTTTGAAAATTACCAAGTTGATCTTTAAGAGAAACTGATGAACTTAATTCCATTTGGGAATATTGAAAGTGTAAGTTTAACCAAATTACAAAATACTGACAAAGACTAGCATTCCATATCATAATCAGAATTTTACTATCAAAACTAAAGATACTAACACTGTCAGTTTGGAATAGCTATGATAACAAGGTCACTATAGCACCATACATAATGACTAGTGGTTATAAGTGGTTCACAAGAATGTTTACGTTATAAGCATGCAATATTTACTCATTCATTTCTGTTGTTAAGAAAATTGCTCTTAATGGATATATTTCATTTTTAGTTTTTAACCTGTACACGAAAACATGCTTACTCTAACTAACAAATAAAAATAATTATTAAACATTAAACATGTTGGGCACTGGCTCATGCATGTAATTCTTACTACTCAGGAGGCTGAGATCTGAGGGTCATAGTTCCAAGCCAACCAAGACCGGAAAGTCCAGGAGACTCTTAGCTCCAATTAACCAATGAAAAACCTGAAAGTGGGGCTGAGACTCAAGTGATAGTAAACTAGCCTTGAGCAAAAAAGCTAAGGAATAGTGCCAAGGCCCTGACTTCAAGCTCAAAGACTGACACTTCTTTCCTGCCCCACCTCAGCCCCCCAAAATGTTAATCACGTAACAAGGAAACAATTTCCATTTTCTATTTCTCTTGCAAATGCATGTAACAAAAATAGGGAGTGTAGGTAAAATAACTCTTATTAGAAATAATTAGAAGTCATAAAAATAGAATCTAACAAAAGTAAAACTGCATTTATAGAAACAAATTCTAACATTTAGAATGGATATTAAATGTCAGGAACATGATACAAAGACTTCTATGCACAGTAAAGACTCAAGAAATGTTTAGTACATATTCAGTGCTTAATAGTTGATGTCATGAGAAATTTGAATGATAAATATATAAAGAATTGCTTGGGATTGATTCTGTTTGACAATGAGGTTACCTCCACAGATCTCATGGAGTAAGGAAAATCCTTCCAATATGTACATGAACTATAAATCTTTTTAAAAGATGTGTACAACAACATATTTGCAAAAATAGCTTCATCTGTTAACCCCATTCTATTTCATTTGGGTATATCAGAAAGTGTCTTATTAAAAACCTGTAGTTTTTAAATTAATAAAGCCTAACTACTTGCTAATAATAGAAATAAGACAGTTACAATGGAAAATGAAAAAGAGGCCCAACGGCTACTGATTTATCTATATCTGTATTAAAGTATCAGATATAGCTTCCATGATGGAATCCAAGTTATGCTATGGGAGAGAATAATTTTTAAGGAATATTTGGTTTTCTTGAGAATAGAGAACTCATAAAAGTCCAAGAGCACCCTCTAGTGAAACTTCTAGAGTAGACCTAAGGGGCTTGCTCTTGACCTCATCTCTTCCTTTCAAATGACCTTTGACTGTCTAAATTATAGAAGGTGGCCTTCTAGTGTCTGGGCTGATCATCAAATGATTTCTAGAGCACAAAGAATGTGGTATGTTTGTCAAGTATTTCTAGTGTTATAAGTGTTTAAATGCTAGGTTCACATATTCCATTGTTCCTTCCCCCATTCCTTATAATTCCAGTTTACTACACATGGCCTATACTGTTGTTATCTATCAAAGAAATTTTCAAGACTAATGTAAGTAAACGAATAGAAGCATATGCAGTAGTGTGTAACTGAATTGAATCACTCCTGCCTCTGTCCCCCTCTCTGTCATAGTTCTCACTCTTGGATCAAAAATACTTTTAGTATTTTCATCATCAGGATAAGGTTAAGGGTAACAGGTGATTAGGAGGGATTGTGAAGGGAATGAGTGGATAAAGAATGGGTAGATTTGGTCAGTGCACATTGTATTAATGTATCGAAATGTCACATTGACTCTCTTAATCTATATAATTAAAGCTTACTAATCAAAAAATAAAGTTACTATTACAAAACTATAGGGAAAGATATGTCTTCAATTTATGGAGTTCAGAGTTTTTAGAAGACAATAGCTAGACTCATCTGTCATCTAGTTAAATCTGGCAGTATAATACCATTTACTTAGATTAGTGGAAATTATATAATAATTGAAACAAGGTAAACAGTTAACTGATTTTGAAGACAACTTGGTATAAAAATGCTATTGTTTGAAGGGAACTTAAAGGTCTGATCCACAGAGAAAAAAAAAAAAAGCAGGAAAAAATCCCGTCGGGTGAATGTAAATATTAAGTAAATTCCTGAAATGACACAGCAGGATAAGGGCAGTATTAGGGCTATAACATAGACCCTTTGTGTTCATTTTAGTGTTCAGTATGCTACAAGAACCAGATGGGTTTTTCTTTCTTTCTTTCTTTTCTTTTCTTTTTTGTCAGCCATAGGGCTTGAACTCAGGGCCTAGGCACTGTCGCTGAGCTCTTTTACTTAAGACTAGCACTCTACCACTTTGAGCCACAGTGCTACTTCTGGTCGGGTGGCTAATTAGAGATAAGAGACTTTCCTGCTCATACTGGCTTTGAACCACAATCATCAGATCTTAGCTTCCTGGGTATCTAGGATTACAGGCTTGAGCCACCAGCACCAGACTCCAACTTTTTTTATTAAAGGATTTATAATGTAGCTTCATAGTTTCATTCTCATTGGCTGGTCGTTTAATAATTTAAGGACTTGTCTAACTATTTTAGTGAAAAGAAGTATTTGTCATTCATGATTACTGAGTCATGTTCATTCTTGAAACATTGCTCCACCTAGTTTACATACTGAAAAGTAAGTCAGTGGTTAGTGATAGCCACTAGGATTCTGTACTTTGTAACTGTATCTGTGTTCTTACTTACCTCTTGGTGTTCTTAGATGAGCAAATGAAAATAAAGCACATGGAACATTATTGGCATTCATTAAGCCACAGTATCTGTATTGAATGTTTATATCTAATTTTAAAAAGAACAAGACATTCTTTGGATTATTGCATTGAAGTTAGAGCCATCAACTGACTCCATTAAAAAAAATTTTACTATTTTTTGATTTCTTGAACATTAACTACTCTACAATATCTCCAAATGGTTTGCAATTGAGAGTGATTATATAAGAAATGGCCTTTTGACAAGGCAAACACATGTTAGTTTAGCACAAGTATATGATTCTTTCTCAATTCATTACTGTATTCTTTATTTTATCTTTCTTCTTTATCTCTGAATATCTGTCCTTAGAATTCAGCCTTTCATTTGTTTATCCAGTGTTGATGTTCTGAAGGTGAACTGGTTGTTGATAGTAATTAAAGATTCATTGATAAAGTTTCCATTTTGATGAAAAGTTAAGTAATTTAGTGATAGTCTTATTTCTATTTTTTCCTACTGTACTATTACTTAACATACAGTGTTGGCATTAAGAATCATAAAGCTTGCAAATATTTCAGCTAAAAGGGATCATAGCTATCAAGAACTCTTATTTTTTCTTCTTTCAGTTGCAGGTTAATTCATACCCCAAAAGGGAATTAAACTCTTTGTTTTTCTCTACAATCTGAATTTCAGTGAAGGGATGTTTTTCTAAACTTAATTGACTCTGGAAAAGTCATTTGTTCCTTGTTACATGATGCTCTGAACCAATAGACTGACCACTATAAATCACATTTACTTATGCATAGACACAATATTTTGAACCTATCCCTTCAGTGGTGTATTACAGAATATTTCCTGCCAGCTTTCTAAATCCTGTGAATTTTAAATGATGGTAAGACAACACTGTGAAACTCTTATGTGATTATCTTTAAGGATTTCCTTCTCCAGCTATGAATCTAAACATTCTCAGTAATGGAACTGTATGGTCTCTGCATGGTCTACTAAATATTTTTAGGAAGTGGAACCCCCTTCTGGAGTTATGAGAGAAACATCACTTCTAAAATGCCTTTAAAAGTACTCCAGCATAAACATTACACTGGAACATTTCATTAGCTTTTTGAGAACAATAAAGAAATGTGGAGCATAATAGGCTAATATGTTTAAGTGGCCTTGGTAGAACCCTACTTAACTCAGTGGGATTTTCTGCAACACGCAGAGGTGGAAAACCATTCCCTACATATTTATTGTGTAGGACTGCCTCCTTCTTTATTGCATGCAGTTTATATCAAAGACAAGTGACTTTCCACTTGTAATTCTAAAATGAAGAAATTCTCAAAATGCGAGTTTTAGAGGAATCAATATTTAGATATGATGATCAGCCAAAAGCAGAGCTGATTCTGGCTTTATGGATGGTAGTCAATAAAGGTGAACGATACACAAACTTGAATCTTAATATTTTCCAGCTTCTTAGGAATAAAGTTGCTATCAGGGAACTAAGATAATAGAATCATTAAATTTCTGGAGAAAAATACATATTGTAAACCAAATTTTATTGGTTACAAAACTACAAAATTTAGTTCAATATATATAAAATTAATTATATATTTAAGCTACCCATATAACTATTTTTAGTAAATGATTAGAATTAGGATAAAGAAAATTTAAGAAAAATATTTATGGTTTATTCAGATTTGAATAACCACATTAAATGTGCTGTTGGACTTAGCAGTATGATATTCTGCCAATACTCTAGCTCTCAGAGTGTCTATTTTTTCTGATATAAATTGAAACTCATTAATTTTAAGGACACTGTGATCTTTGTGATTTGTCTCAGCTTTTAGGAAAAATGTAAATTAAGCCCACAACTATAATATTTTAAGTATGTTCAAATAGACATAGATGACAAATTGCAAGTTTCCATATAGGTATTAGTTTTCTTTATGTAGGCAGGTCACCACCAAAATCTATTGAAAAATCAGAATTTCTATTCATGTGGCATTGAATTAATGATTCAAAGCAAAAGCTTCTTGAATGACAGCTCCAGTGGCTGAAGTAGCATATTTAAACAATTATGGTTGTTTCACTTAGTGTCAGACTCTGTCTTCGTGTACTATCAACTGGTTATATTGATAGATGGAATCTTGTCTTTCAGTTCCAGAATGTGTTTTGTATCAAATTTTCTCTTCGTTGGTTTTGGAATCTATATGCAAAATAGCATATAAACACAAATGTAAAACCCAGCTGTAATTGTGTCTAAGCAGTTGGTGACATCATAAATCCCTTAAGATGTATACTCATATTGTATTGTAAATATCGCCAGAGCAACTCAGTAGGAGGGTGGAAACTCTAAACAAAACTTATTGAAAATAATGCATATGCTTCTTTCTCACCATGAGGAGCGTTTCCTAGCTACCCCATTTAACCCAGTGGAATTTCACAAAAATGTTCCTGGCGCTCAAAGTTGGTCTAACAAACAATCTAGTGGGCTTATTTTAAAATTCACCCTGAAATATGTTTGATGATTTTTGAAATTCTGATTTTGTGCTTATGTAATTAAAAAACAGCTTTAGTTTAAAAACAAAAATTGGCAAAAATACTAGTGCATTATGTGTTCTAATCACTTATGGTGTTTTGAAAAAAGAGTCAAATTAACAAAATTGTGTCGTTGGCAGTACAGTTCAAATGTACGGATTTTCTTTTTCACAAGTTGTATGAAATAAAAATAAAAACAAGGTTTCTTAAATGCGTAGTATATGTATTTATTTGATTATATAATATACACAGAAATTACACTGTATGTATCAATTTTTAAGGTATGTTTTTGCATCTCTTGTTTTTAGGAAATTCATTACATATTTTATAGTCATGTAATATACATAAGCATTAATTTTAAAGTATCTGGAGTTCTCTAAAAAGTCTGAGTGGTGTGGATAAAAAAAACAAACAAACCTAGTATTGATGACCAAATTTTCTCTTTCATAGATTTCTTTGGTTTTTCTTCCAAGATTTTTTTATTCTAAAATATATAAACTTAGAAACAGGATTTTCCCTGGCTCATATTTCTTGCCTGAGACAATGATACTGCTAAAGTCCTTTTCATCATCAGGACCTTTGTAGAGATTGCCCAGGTAATCTTAGCCAAAATATCTCTCTCATTGTATACTACTCCAGGGCAACATGTGGTATGCCAGCTGGATACTCTCCCTACATGCCTCAGGTGGCCACATTTCAATGGTGCCTATAGAGCACAGGCCAACTTCTCATTCTCTGTGTTAATCAGTGGGAGAATTCCCATAGAAAATGGGATGGGAACATATTTCAGGAAAAATCAAAGAGATTAGCCACATGATTAGGCCAGAACATTGTAGGTTCAGGTTTTATGTAGGATTTCTATGGCATTATCTTAGTTGACCAAAGAATGCTAGGAAATTTGAACATATTTAGAAATTTAAAAATAATCCGTTTTTTAGGTTCCACTGTAATTCCTCAAAGAAAACACACTATTTTTCTTTAAATACAATAAGAGTTCATCCCAATTCATAACATAAAGACAACTGATATACCTTGTAAAATAATTTGTTTGAGTCATTTTCCCATGGATTTGGAAAGATTTGATTTCTACTAATAGAAGACTCATTGTATTTTTCTTTTCAATTAAATTCTGGTTATTTCTACAACATTTAGTAGATATTTACTAATTATAAAGAATTATGATAGATTGCTTTGAACAATTGTATGTATAGTGCTTCATTCATTTTCTCATGTGATAAAGATTTATCTTCTAATTATTACTTACATAAATTTCCTGGAGTTTGACTGTGTTTTAGATTTATGGTAGACAGTTTTTGTTTTTATTTTGGTGAGTTTGAGGCCATTCTAGGAGTATATTTAGCTTCTCATGAAGGAAAAGTTATAGACTTATCACTCTATCATCATATTTAATTAGGTTGAAACCAGTGACAATTCTTGAAATCTTCTGTTTGTTTCATACATAATTAGTGTTTTAAGTGTCATTTTTTAAAAAATTTGTTATTGTTTCCAGTACTGGAGCCTGAATTCAGGGCCTTGGCACCGCTGCTTTTTTTTCCCTCAAGGCTGATACTCTACCACTTGAGCCATGTCCAGCTTTTTAGTGGTAAATTGGGGATTAGTGTCTCATGGACTTTCTTGCTGACTCTCCCACCAGTAATCCTCAGATCTCGGCCTCCTGAGTAGCTAGAATTACAGACAGACCTGAGCCGTCAATGCCTGACTTAAGTATACTTTCAATGACCTAAATGAGAAGATTGTCAGTATGTTCAACAAAAAATTTATTTGCTACAGGAACACCAATATTAATTATTATATTTATGTTTTTGTGATAAAAATGATTATTTCTCTAGTACTTCCTTCTATTATATACCTAATTTTATTGTTCTACCTAATGTTTGTAAATGCTATATAATTTCTGAAGAACATATATGAAGTCTATTTTTTTCATTTAACATTAATATTGTTGCATGTAATGAATAATGAAATATATTACTTAAACATTGTCAATTACATATTAAAGGTTTATTTCTACAGATTTGTGACACTTTTTTCCCTTCCTCTCAGACTACTTGGTAAATACATGCAAGTAACCAGTTTTATTTTTATTTGTCCATTATATTTCCCTTACCTATAACACTGAAAGAGAACTTCTGTATACTTTATAAATATATATTTAGGAATTTTACAAACAAAGTCACTCTAAATTGAACCTATCATGCTTTTTATGAACTTAAAACCTCAAAACTGGCAGCAATTTCTTCATTTGTTTTATTTATGATATCAAGTTTACAAAAGACACTCTCCAGATCACCCATCAGCTTTGTCAGCTTGGATATTGACCAGAGGGTAGTTATGTTGACCCCATCTGCAAAGCCTGGCTAAACTATAATGTTGGACTATTTGAATCCCATTCATCAAGGTCCACACAAAGTAAGGTAGGTAGGAAGTGAGAGGACAGATGGTAGGGTCGGCAGCAAGAAAGGTGTTTGTTGACATTGATATAGACCCTTCTTCTTGCCAGAGTGACTCCATGGACTTATTTTGGCATGGAAGACTAGGCCAAAGCTATCATCTTAATAGAAGGTGAACTGCAGGCAACTGGAGAGATCCATGCACAGTAGGTTTTACGATTGGCTTCGAGTTTTTCTATCAGCTTGACTGTCATACATATTTGATTGATGTGCAGTAGGGCTCGAAAGGACTCCACTGATGTTGAGGACTGTGTCATAAGGTTCCTGATATGGTGCACATATCTGAATGGAGTTGGACATTGACTGTTTTTGCTTATGCCAAGCAACACCAGACTTGAACACATTATTCTGCGGTTGATAGCAGATGGTGAGTGCAGACTTTTGGAGGGGGTGTGCCTTCAAATGCAATATGGAGCCAGCAAACTTACTTAGAAGGTTATTGCATGTCTTGACTTTGGCAGCTATTTTTAAGCACCAGGTTCTATCTATTGTTACTTTCAGATAATAGACGTAGTTGGGGTACCAGGCATAAGAAGGGTGCAAAACAAATATATTGTTCATTATGGTGGTCACAGTTGGTTGGGGGAGAATTCTTTGGTGTTGGCTAAGTGAGCCAAGTAAACATTCTCAGATTGTACAATCTTGAATTTAGTATCAGCAATGTTATTATCAATGTAATTAAATTTTACCTACCACAAATTGACAGAGTCATTAGAACACAAAGAGAACATTGTAATCTTAAAAGTGATTTTAAATATTTTTTTTCTTTGGATTTTAGTTCAGTTTCATTTCTCAGAAATAAAAATAACATAAATATCTCAATACATATACTTTAGACACAAAGCATAGAGGGAAACTGTCATAATTAGATATATAATATTATGTAAATAATATATATAGCAAGTCAGTTTATTGATATTTGTTGTTTTACTTTCATTCATTCTTAACATTTAAGTCAACATTAGTCTTAAGCAATTTCTTGCTCATTTGATAGCTAAAGTGTACTTACTAAAGAGAATTTTAGAAGGAGAAAAAATGTAGAGCAAGTAAAGTTTAAAGCACTTAGCACCACTAATAAAAGATGAATAAGTCTCAGAATTTGCTCTGCCTCCTTTCAGTGTTATGGTACTACATAGCCTGTATTCTGCTTGCTCCATTTAGCATCAATTTTATTATTAGTTTAAATTCATAAGATATGCATTTAATATTTGCATAATACTGTATCTTATTATGTAATGGAAAATTTACCTAATGTTTCCATATGTAAGTTAAGTTCTATTATTACCACAATTCTACTGTTATTTACTCTGAGGATTAGTTTTGTGTGTGTGTGTGTGTGTGTGTGTGTGTGTGTGTGTGTGTGTGTGTGTGTGTGTGTATCTTTTTCAGCACCTTGAATTATGTTTTTAGCATGTCCCCTTAGAAGGTGAATTTTAGGGTTATGGAATGTAAACTTGCAGTTTTTTGATAGCTTTTTAAATTCCATGTGAAAATACTGTTCTAAACATTTTTCTCACCTTCATTGAATAATATCATAAGTATTTGCCAATTTAATAGGCAGAAGCCTGGTTTGTTTTATTTTGCTCTGATTAGATTAATAGGGAGCTAGAAAATTTTCATATACTTATTTACCATTGGTTTGTTTTTTTATAAATTGTTTTCTAGTGTCCTGTATTCATGTCATCTTTCAGTTTGTAATGCTTTTTAAATATCAAGTCTCTAGTGTTGTCAAACATGTTTCAAAAATGTCCTCGTTTTCATTTGCCATTTAATTATTTTTGCTATTGTTGATCTGAAAAGATCTAAAATATTTGTATGGTTAGTTTTTTATATACCTCTGACTGTGTTCATTAGTTTCATCTTCCTTGAAATCTGATATATGACGTTTTTCTAATATGATCTTAATTCCATTTTATATTTTCTTTTTTTATTATTATTGTGAGAACACCATACAGAGGAGTTACAATTACATGGCAAGATAAATACATTTCTTATCAAGCATTGTTGCCTCCTCTTTGTTTCCCCTTCCCATCCCTTCCCATACTCCCTCCCTCTCCGCACCTGGTCCTCCCCGCACCCCCTACCAAAGTTGTGAAGTTCGTTTTCGACATAACGACTTGTACATCTCATTGTTGCAATGGGTCCACCCTAGTTAAACGATTTGTTTTTTCCCTTCCCCTCCACAAATTATACCAACATCAAATACAGTGAAACATGGGTTATACAGTGGGGGAGGGACATACAAAGCAACAAAGAAATCATCTTATAAATATGTTAGAAACAATTGCATGAAAGGAAAACAAAACAAAAAAAAACACTTGAATACTTATCTTGGGGTTCATTCCCCTAACGTCAATTTATCTGACCTTTTCTGTTTGACTCAGACATATACTAGTTATTGCAAATAAGGGAAACCATGGGACCACCTCACCCCAGTTAGAATGGCTATAATTAAGAACTCTAATAACAACAGATGCTGGAGGGGATGTGGACAGAAGGGAACCTTACTGCATTGTTGGTGGGAGTGTAAACTTGTTCAACCACTTTGGAAAACAGTATAGAGGTTCCTCAAAAGACTCCACTCCACATAGAGCTCCCCTATGACCCAGCAATGCCACTTTTGGGCATTTACCCAAATGATCACAAACAAGACCACACTAAAGCTACCAGCACGACTATGTTTATTGCAGCGTTATTTGCCATAGCTAAGATATGGAACCAACCCAGATGCCCCTCAGTAGATGAATGGATCAAGAAAATGTGGTATATATACACAATGGAATTCTATGCCTCCATCAGAAAGAATGACATTGCCCCAATTGTCAGGAAATGGAAAGACTTGGAAAAAATTCTATTAAGTGAAATAAGCCAGGCCTATTTTATATTTTCAATTCTTTATTCCTTCCAAAATTTATATTGGCCTGTAGGCCTTACTTAATTTTGTTCCCAATAAGTAACTGTCTCTGCACCATTTATCCTTTGATTTTTGTATTATCATGCCATTGCATATATTTTATTAGCATTAGAAACTGTTCTTTCATTTCTTTCACTGGTTATACTTTGGGCTTCACAGTATGTTTATAAATCTGTTAAGTCAAATCCTCCCTATGTTTCTCCCATTCAAGATTGCTTTTGCTGTTGTCACCTACTTATTCAAGATTCATTTACTTCATTGAATTCATAAAAATATTCCACTGGAATTTTATTAAGTCTATAAATTAGTATTAGTGTCTTGGCAATATACAGTATTCATGTTAGGAAGCATAGTATGTTTTCAATTTATCTGATAGCTCATACATAAGTAAATTGTCATGATATTGATATAGGTCTCCAAATTGCTTCTATATTTAAGTATAGATATAAAATGTGTCTTGGCATGGTTTGCAGTTGCTTACATTCCTTTCTTCCTAATTTTTCAGTAGGAAATCAATGTCTATATTATTTAGCTAATCTTTTAAAATTTTTTAATGTTTTATTGGCATTTCAAGGCCATAAAATTATCAGCTAACATTGATGTCCACTTACTTTTTTCCCTTTTAATTTTGTTAACATACTACTTTTCTAGAGTTTTCAAAACAGTTGAATAATTATTATGATAGTGCATATACTTATGATTCCTGATTATGTGGTAAAATCTCCAGTGTTCTTCAAGCTAAGTTGAATATCAGATGTTGATTTAAGACAGATATGCCATATTATATATTGGTAAAGTGGGTTGGAATCCTTTTTATATTATAATCATTTGTGGAAGTTTATTGATCTTTTCTTCTGGTAAATATCATCAAACTCTAAATGAGAAATATAAACCATTTCTTGTAACATTTAATTTGAATTAATACTTCACATGTGTGCATTAATTAATCCATCACACATGCAAGAATTTTTTTTACTAGACATTGGAAATCAGGTGCATAGCCATTTCCCTAATGTATGTTACAATTTTATGCTTGAGCTATTACTACCTAACTTATATTTAGAATCTTGTTGTGGGAACTTTTTGCAACTTAATCAAATACTATGCCCCATTATGAATTTTAAAAAATTGTTTGAACTTAAGTGATGATTTGCATTTGGAATTTTGAGTTTTTATATAAAAATTAATAATGCCCATATCCTAACTAAAAGCACCAATAATTTTGATAATATCTTAGAAATGTCATAGGTTTCAATAACATAGATTGTCTTTTGTATGGTCAGGAATTAGGATGACTAATCATACTTTGCAATTTATTGTGTTGTATTACTGAACTGATTTTTGCTATTGGGTCAAATCATTTTCTTTAAGCTGTCAATGAGTTTTTATTTCTCAGAGAGTCTCATAATCAGCTGTAGGGTTTAGTATGTATTTATATAGATTTATTTGCAATTGATAGATTATGTATTTACCGTTTCAGCATACTTAAACATAATGTGTCCTGCTTTCCCTATCTAGTGATATAATTTTCTTTTTTAATCTTTTGAATTTTATTCTTTTACACAGAATGCATGTATGAGCATTTGATATTTTTAAACTGTGCCCTTTTGACTAGACTCTATTTTATACCAATCTATTTACTGGTAATCAACTTTCTACTCAGTATTGTGCTATTAGTAATTATTAACGATAGTACAAAAAGGCTTAAATCACAGACTTTCAAAGAACTTACTTTCTGATTAGTAGATAAAGTGGCAGGAAAATGCAAAACAAATCTCAATTAAATATTTTTTATTTTTATATAGGCAAACAAATATATGGTATTGTATTGTATTCCTCTTCTTTCTTTTAGCAAAATGTTACATCATACAAAATAATTTCTGTATTTTTACTTCATTCTGCTTTCACCATACTTTTCCTATCATTATTGCATCTTTACTGAAAATCATTGCCTTCTGAATCTCTTATTTATTAAACAGTGGGTCTAGATTTCTAGAACCATTCAACAAAGAATGAACAATCAATGCATGATGATTTGAGCTCTCCTGAGATTTTTATCTCATAGAGCACATCATTTATTTTGAATTTCTCCATTCAGTATATATTCAAAGTTACAAATTTAAAAATTTACCATATTTTATAAAATATGATCCTCTCTCATATATTAGTACTGACACTGAACAATGTTTTTCACAAACCATGATACCTCTCTCTGTGGGACTATTATCCTGTATTCATTTAGAAACAGTACTATTGATTAAGCAATACAGCTTCTAAACTTCAAGACATTTTTAGCCACTATTTCTATCTAAACTCACTATGAGTTTCCTGTGTGGTTTAATATGTCATGGGTCTTATTAAAAGGTAAATAAATTATATCCAGTACATTTCCTCTATTTTCCCTGTTACTTTATTGACACAACTCTCTTAATGAAATACATATTGATATAAGGCGTATTTCCAGGCTAAACCTAAGTGAATTAGTTGAAAGAATATATAACAGAACCCACTTCATAACAGTTTTTGTTGAAGCATTTTGTGAATCATAGATAATGTGAGCCATAGGAGATGATGAAATTCCATGACAGCTCGTGGAAAAGGATAACTCCTAGGAATTGAATTAAACTCTTCAGAGATATGCATTGGAGATTCTATGGCACTTTACCTTCAAACACATATAGAAAATCTGCCATGGAGAAGAGAGAAAGTCACCATGGAAAATAGAAGTCAGAAGCTAATTTTAGGGAAAAGTATTCTCTTTATAAGTAATCCATTGTCTCAGATTTACTAAAGTCCTTTTTCTTATGTTGATACAGTTTGTCTTTTTGTGATAGAGTCTTCACTATGTAGCTCAGACTGGATTATAACTCACAGTCTTACTGCTTCAGCCTCCCAAGGTCTGAGATTACAGATGTGGACACCATCTTCTGCCTGATAGGCTTTCTTTAAGGCATTTTTATTCTAATTCCTGAAGTCCCACGTTCATGTGATCATGTCATTACAAAGAGGCTTTTTGTAAGACATAGAACAACAAGGGAGAAGGTAAATAACAATGTAATTAATTATATCATTTTAGGCATACTGTAAAAAACATTATAGAGGATTTCTAATGGATTGCTTGATAGGCTAATATACTTTAGAAAAAACTTTCCATCTTTGTGTAATTTTGTGCAAAATTTAAAGAAATTATTACTCCAGGATATGCATCTTCTGTCAAGGGACACATATTGTTAAGTGGACATCCTGCTCTGGGCATAATCTACTATCTATAATCCATAGCTCCCTTTACTATTATTGATGATGTGAAAACATGCACTATTTTTCCAAAGGGTTTGAATTGTTTTTATATTGCATAGAAAGAAAAGAAGCATCTTCAAGTAACTTAGTAAAAGATGCTCAGTTTAGCTTTATTTTAATCTTGAACACTGATGTTACAGATGCATTCTTTGCTTCAGATATCTTATTTGAATAGCTTTCAAGGTAGAAACAAAATTTAAGTAATCATAAAAACATGGATGAGTTTATCATCTTGTTTCCAAAAGAGCTAGGTTAACATTTTCAAATTGTATGTAAATTTTTATGGTATCAGGCAAAAATTCAGATGAATTGATATATGAAAGGGTTAATTTTAAAAAGCTGAGTAGACAAAAGAGACAGATGGACAACTCTTTCAAAAAGAAATTAAGACAATTTTAAGAGAGGTAAATTATATAACCATATTTATTTAATATTAGTGAAAGTAAATGAAATATAATGTATAAATAGAGATAATGAAAAATAAAGTGGATTGGCTGGGGTGATAGTGGCTTTTGTTGAATCATAGATAATCATAGATCATAGGAGATGATGTAATTCCATGACAGCTCATGGAAAATGGATAACTCCTTGGAATTGAATTAAACTCTTGGGAGCCTGAGATATGAGGATCCCAGTTCAAAGCCAGCTTGGGCAGTTAAGTCTATGAAAGTCCTGTTTCCAATTAACCACCAAAAAGCCAGAAATGCAGCTGTAGCTCAAGTGGTAGAGCGCTAGCTTTAAGCATCAGGACCACCAAAACAGTAACAAACAACAACAACAACAATAATAGTCATAATAATAAGGATAAACAATGAGAAACCACAAACAGACAATAATTAGGTCTATCTTGATAAATATACTTTCCATATAGAATAGTATAAGCATTTCTACATTTGTCTGTCAGCAGTATTTTGAAGAAGTATATTGTTAATACTAAAATGAGAAAGAATGTATTTATAAAATATTCTTCACTGTGTAAAAGGATTACTGTAAGAGATTATGAATATCATGACAAATGACTACTTTTATAAGAAAAAAGGATCCTTTATAAGAATTATTCTTTTATTACCCTCAATATAAACATCAGTATTTAGTATTTCAGTCTCACAGTTTTTGACTAGATGGACAAAACTGCTTTGGATTGTTAAAGGTAGATTTGGGGAACATATGTACATTTTAAAATCAAATGGAAGGAAAAATGTTTCATATACACGATTTCTCTTAGTATAGCTTTGATTTTTATTGTGTAACAGGAAATTCTAGATTTTTAGCATTGGACTTTATTCTTTGTTAATAGTAGAAAGAATAATCAAGTTTTGATAGAATTAAAATTATCTTACAAAATATTACAAAGTCTAACAAAACACATGGCTGAAGAAAATGTGCACCTACTTCACTTGGAAGAATAGCTGAAGAAGCATTCCATAAAATCCAAAGTCACATGTGAAGATAAATGAGAGAGGCTTTACAAAGTGATGGAGTTGCTTTCTACAAGGTGTAGAATTGCTTTCTCCAAGGTGAAGAGGTTTCATCATACTCCATGATCAGACTTATCCATGCCTTTAAAATATTTTGTGTTATTCCAGGACTCAGATTTCATACTTTCCAAGTACAACAATAATCTTTACTGTTACAGATTCCTAGATTAGTGGTGAGTTAGTATGGCCCTTAAGTGAGATAAAGCTTGGTGAATTAGTTAATTTCTCTAATAATTGGTAAACGTGATATCCTAATATTTATCCAAAATCATCAGATATTCAAATTTAAATCTTCATAAACTCTGCATTTCTACTGCACAAAGTTTGCTGACTTTCACTATCCATTTCAGTCTTTTTGAAGAAAAGTAAAGGTTTTGAAAATTCCTAGAAGCAGATGCTACATATTTATTTCCATTTATGGGAGAGGAGCAATTACATAAGTCTATTCATAATTTAAGTGCTCTGTGAAAGTCTCTTCTGAAGAGAATTTTATTGTGGTTCCTTATGTAAAGAGAAAGTCATCTTTACAGCGAATATTTTTCCTCCTTTCTAAATGAGAACTTTTTAATTCACGTGATTTAAGTTTATAGAGATGTTTTTCTCTTTCTCATATTCCTGAGGAAGTATACCATGGGTTAGCACAGGAAACTTAAGGAGAATAAATTGGCCCAGACTAACTTGATTCAAATAAGAGTTTGGAGCTGTTTAGAAGCTCTTAGTTTTCTATAAGTTAAAGTCTAAGAATAGATTTGTGTAAGGTCGTTAGATCTACCAATTTCAGATAACCCATAGCCAACAAATACAATTCTATCTTTGTCACTAAGTGGCTCTGTAGAAAAAGGACAAAACTTCATCTGTCTGTCTCATCCACCTCCCAATCTCCAATCTCCCAACCCTCCTAAGTATTTTTAGAATTGATCTACATTCTTAATCTGTTCCAAATGTTTAAAACTTTGAGTGAGTTCATAGAAGGTTTCCCTTACCTGTCGAATCATCTTGAAAATATTTGTTCCAAGGCAGTCAGACTCCTTCCCTCAATACATACAGAATTGCAGCTAGGAGCCTGGTTCCTCTATTGCAAGAAAAAAGAAGTGGGCCAAGATCATTTATTAAGGAATTGTTTATGCTTATTATAAAGAAGAACATAAAACATAGCAACCAAACTAGATACCTGTGATAGTGATGGGGGCATTAACAAAATTAGGAGTTCAAAGTGTTTTAGTCATGACTGTTTGCATCCTTTACACTTTCTGGAAACTTCTTTGGCACAGGAGTTCTGCAAGTGCAGTATTGCCATTTTCATGATGTTAATTCTTCGAATCCAGGAGCACAAAAGATCTTTCCATTTCCTTAAATATTCTTCAATTTTATTTTTCAATTTTTTGAAGTTCATATCTTTGTATCTTTGGTTAATTCCTAGGTTACTTTCTTTTCCTTCTTTCTTTCTTTTCGAAGCTATTGCTAGTGGGATTGCTGTCCTGATTTTAATCTCTGTCTTCTAATTGTGGGAATACTGATTGCTGTAGGCTGATTTTATACCCCACTACTTTGCCAATATTTAGGATCAGTTCTAGTAACTTGAGGCAGAAGCCTATAGGGTCTTTTAAATACAGGATCATGTCATCTCCAGAAAAGGAATAGTTTGACTTCTTCTTTCCCTATTTGGATCCTTTTTTTAAAAAAAAAATCTTGCCTTACTGCTCTTGCCAGGAATTCCAGTACTATATTGAAAAAGAGTGGAGTGTAAACACACTAGGTATTAAGGAACTAAAATGGATTAACTGAAGTGTAATAGACTATATGGAGAGCACAAATTTAGTGTAATTCTGTAAAAGGACTAAGTCAAAGCCCAAAAAAGTGAGTGCCAGAAAATGGGTGCTTGGAAGAGAGGATGGTGGGGCCAAGGGGAGAATAGAAGAATGAAGTGGGGAAACAGGGAGAATGCAGGCAAGAAAATATAAAGGATGGGGTGGGGCAACAGAGGGGTGAAGATGATGTTGAAGTGATGACACAGATCAAGATACATTGTACATATAAACTGCTTTGTTAAATGGAAGAAATTCAGTATATAACATAACTACATGTAAGTAAGAGAAGAGATGGGTTTGGAGAGGTGTGTGAGAATGTTGAAAGGGGTGACATTGAGATACACTGTATTCATAAACTGCTTTGATGAATGTCAACTCTTTCGTACGACTACTAAAAGATAACAAAAATATTTTTTAAAATAGTTCTACAAGGGTAAAGGAAGTTGTAAAACCCCCAACTTCACACTTAGGAGGAGGTGTGATTGGGTGAAGTAGAACATCACAGCATCCCATGACCTGTGTGTTGTTAAACAATAGTAATCTCTGTTCCAAATAGAGGGAGGTCAAACATTAGAGTAGGGCAGGCAATAAGAGATGGGCAGATTGGATATATATTCCTTACAGAGAATTAACAAAGGAGACTTCCATATGCATCATGATAAGCTACCATATTACCTGTAATTGTCTGGGAGGCATCACACCTACTCCAGGTAAGACCAGAAAGAATTAACTTATCCATGTATTAATGGCTTTTTATAGGCATTGGGCATTCAACAGATATATAAGAGAGCCTAGTGGAAAACAGAAGTGTAGGAAGACTTTTAAAGTGCCTGAATTTCTAATATATTCTCTTACATACACCCACATCCATCAGCAAGGCTGTGACCTTATTGTCCCAAGGTGTTTAATTACAACCTTGCCCAACTATTGATGATCCATAAACTGTGTGAATGCAGGAGCAAATCTTTACATAATATGAAAACAGTAACTACAGAAACTCAGAAGAGACATCAGCATTTGCACAGCATGGGGGAGACAGACTCCACAGAGTTATATCAAATATGTTCTAAGCAAACAACAATAAAGCAAAAAACCTGTGAAGGAAAGATTTAGAAGCCAAAGGTGCTATAATATATAAAATGTCAACTTTCTTTTTTTATGTTTTTTATTGTAAAACTATTGTACAGAGAGGTTACACTTACATGAGTAAGGTAATGAGTACATTTCCTATACAGCATTGTTACCCCCTCCTTTGTTTTTCCCCTACCATCTCTTCCCTCCTCACCTCCGCAACTCCTCCCTCCTCCCCCCCAAGTTGTAAAGTCCATTTTCAACATAGTGTCTTGTACATCTCATTGTTACAGTGGGTCAACCTGTATCCTTGTTTCAGCATTTTGTTATTTCCCTTCCCCTCCCCCAAATTAGAATAATGTATATACAAGATGCAGGGCACTGACATCAAATACTGTGAAAACAGGGGTAATACCATGGGGGAAGAACATACAAGAGAAACAAAAAATCACATAGATAAATGGTCAGTTTTCAAGGGAAAAAATGAAATATGCAAAGAAATAGGAGTGTGACCCATACCCAGTTAATAAAGCAGTCAAGGAAATTGACTGGGGATGGATGTAGGAAGAATAGATATTGAATTTACAAAGATATATAAGCACTGATTGTAAATATGTTCAAGTAAATGTTTTATGACAAAATAATTAAAAGCATTACTGAACTTATTCTCCAAATATTATAAATGTAAAACCAAAATTATTTTTAAATAAATATCATTTTTACTAGTTGGCCTAAACAGGAGAATTGAGATGACAGAAGATCAATAAAAATTAAGAAGAAAAGAAAGAAAAACAATAAGAAAATGAGGAGAGTTCTAGAAATCGATGATATACCATCAAGCGTCTTAGTACATGGATAATGGAAGAGGAGAAGAGGAAAATAGGCAGAAAAGTATTGGAAGAAATATGTCAAAAAATTCCCCAAATGTATAACATGAATCTACATATTGAAGAAGCTCAAAAACCCTAAGTAGATAAACACAGAGGGATTTATACAGGTTTGACTGTCAAATTCTTAAAAAGCCAATGAAAAGAGAAAAGTCTTCAAAGCACAAAGAGAAAAAATGATTCATTAGATACTGTCATCAATGTTAGGATCAGAAACTTGCTTCTTAGATATAATGAAAGCTAGAGGCAGAGGGAGAGTATATTCAAACTGCTGATGGAAAAAAAAGAAATTTTATATCCAGCAAAACTGTTCTTTTAAAAATGAAGATACAATTAAAGATTTCTCCATAAATATAGACTAAGACAGTTATAAGATAAGATATATTAAATGGAAACTTAAAGCTGAAAGGAAATGGCAAAAAATTATAAAATCTAAGAAAAAAATAAGAAGTCCTAATCATGTAGTTCTATGGTAGCATGGTTTGAAAATGAGTATTATCTCCCATAGGAAACTTAAAGGCTTTACTATTAAAGACTTGATTCCCAGGGTGGCTCTTTGGAATTCCTGTGAACCTTCAGGAGGTAAAGCCTAGAGGGAGGGCCTTACTTTTTCCTGCATGTGCCCTTGAAGAGGATCTTGGATACATAAGTCTTTGGTCTCACACTGCTTCCAGGATCAGCAGGAGAGTAATTTGCTTCTAACATGATGTGATTGATACCTTTTTCGGATGCCTAAATCAATGATGCCACTCTATTTTACACAGAAACAACCAGAATTTTCACCAAAATAAACATTTCTACTTTATAAATCTTTTCACTTTATAAGCCTTAGTTATTTCATTATAGGACAGGAATAAATATAGACAGACTAAAGCTAGTTCAACAAAAAAAGAAATAAATATTAAAAATTATTTTATAGGAAAGGTGATGTACAGAGGGGTTACAGTTATATAAGTAAAGTAATGAGTACATTTCTTGCTGAACATTGTTAATCTCCCCCCTTGTTTTTCTCCCATTTTCCATCCTTCCTTATTCCCCTCTTCCCAAGTTGTAAAGTTCATTTTCTTTCTTTCTTCTTTTTTTTTTTTGTCAGTTGTGGGGCCTGAACTTGGCCTGTGCGCTGTCTCTCAGCTCTTCAGCTCAAGGCCAGCACTCTACCACTTGAGCCACAGCGCCCTTCCGGCTTTTTCTGTTTATGTAGTGCTGAGGAATCAAACCCAGGGCCTCTTTCATGCAAGGCAAGCACTCTACCATTGAGCCACCTTCCCAGCCCTGTACTGAGCCACCTTCCCATCCCTGCAAAGTTCATTTTCAACATAGTGTCTTGTGAGTATTCCAGTTAAATTGGTTCACCCTTTGTCCCTTGTCTCACTATTTTGTTATTTCTTCTTCCCTTCCCCAAATCAGATACAAGACACAGGGTACCAAAATAAAAAACAATTGACAACAGGGAATAAGAAAGAAAAAATAAGTAACTTCACACAGTACATAAAAACAAAAACAGCGAAAAAACAAAACCCTTTTGTTTCCATATCCTGGACTTCATTTCGATTAGCATCATTTTATATGATCATGTGTATATAGTTATTGAGCTATTGTGATCCTCTTCTAGGACTATCCTAGAAATATACTAATTATTACAAATGAGAAAAACCATGGAGCCTATGTTTCCATGGATCTGGCTTACCTCACTTAATATGGTTTTTTTTCCAAGTCTTTTCATTTCCTTACAAATGGCTCAATGTCATTCATTCTGATGAAAGCACAGAATTTTATTGTGTATGTATACCACATTTTTTCGATCCATTCATCTACTGAGGGGCATCTGGATTGGTTACATATCTTAGTTATGCTAAATTATGCATCAGTGAACGTAGTTGTGCTGGTAGCTTTTGTGTGACCCTGTTTATGACTGGGTAAATGCCCAGGAGTGGGATTGTTGGATCATAGGGAAGCTCAATGCTTAGTCTTTTGAGGGCCCTCCATACTGCTTTTCTGAGTAGTTGAACCAGTTTACATTCCCACCAGCAGTGTAGTAGCATTTCCTTTTGGCCACATCCCTGAAAGTCTTATCTCCAATAAACTACCTTCCCCAATTAAAAGAAGCCAGAAGTGGAACTTTGACTCAAATGATAGATTACTAGCCTTGAGAACAAAAACTCAGGGACAGCACTCACGTGTTGAATTCAAACCTCAAGATATGCACAAAACAACAAACAAAACTCAGTTAAAAAGAAAACAATGCAGGAAATGAATGAAACCAAAAATTAGCTGACAAAATCAACAAAATTAATGGAACTTTTCTATATTGACCAAATATAAAGGACAGAAGATAATAGGTCATCAAGATCAGTATTATTTCAAAAACGAACTTTACATCTTTGGTGTGGGAGGTGGGGGGGGAGAGATGGGGGTAGGTAGTGTAGGGGGAAGGAAACAGGAGGATTGGGTGGGGGGGCGGGGGAAGGATGAGAAGAAATGGGAAGGGGAAACAAAGGAGGAGGCTGCAATGCTTGATAAGGAATGTACTCATTATCTTGCCCATGAAATTGTAACCCCTCTGTACAGTATTTTCACAATAAAAAAAAAGAAAGAAAAAAAAGTGGCCTTATTTTAATCCCATAGACATAAAATGGGTTGTAAGATAATTATATGAAAAGATATATCCTGAGCATTTCAGCAACTTAGATGAAATGATACATCCTAGAAATGTACAACTTAACCAATTTGAGTCAGAAAGAAATAGAAAGTTTGAATGGGCTTCTGACAATAAACATAGGAAATTTTATATTTAAAAAAGAGAAGAAAAGATACTTTAGATACAGATGTCTTCACTAGTGATTTCTATCCAATATTTAAACAAGAAAAAGTACTAACACACAGACACATACACACACAACCCCTGGAGATCAGTATCCCTCATGAAAACAGACAAGTATTCAATATTCAACAAAATATCCAGAAGTCAAATTCAGCAAAATAAAAACATATTATATACAGATAGGATTCATCTGTTCAGTGTTGACGTAAAAAAATTCCAGCAATCAAATTAACAGGATAGAAGTTTGAAAAACACATCTTAGCTTCACAAAATCATTTGAGAAAATTTAGTGCCTAGATTTGCTGTGATAGCTTTTAACAAGAAAGAGAAGAGAACTTCTATAGTCCAATAAAGGTATGCATGAAAAGCCTTATAACTACCTTCATATAGTAAGGAAAGTTTGGTTGAGTTACTCCTAAGATTGTAAAAGAGGCCTGTTCTCTTTAACTCTCTAATTCTATGTTATGTTTCTCATGGTTGCTGGGATGGTAGTTGTACACTGCCATGCCCAACTTCTCCCACTGAGGTGGAGTTTTACAAACTTTTTTTTGCCTGAGCTGGCCAGGAACCATGATCTTCATTGACCTCCGTCTCCCTGATAGCTGGAATGACAGGCATGTGCCACCAGTGGCCATGAGAACACTCACATTCTTTTAGTAATGCATACAAAAGTATTCATGGATACACTGTACTGTTTGGAATTATCTTTGAAAGGATAAGGCAGAAGAAAATGTAGAAAGGATATGAAGATACAAAAATAAGTTGACTCTGGATTATGTGTTCATGAAAGTTCATCTTAGTAATATACACTAAATTCATGCATATCTGTGAAACTTCCCACAATAAAAAGTTTTAAGTAATGAAAATAAATAATTTAAATGCCAAAACATATTACAATTACCCTAATATGTTGACTGTAGGCAGGGCTTTACCTTTCAAAAAACCGGTGGCTTAGTGGTAGAGTGCTTGCCTTGCTTGCATGCATGAGGCCCTGGGTTTGAGTCCTCAGTACCACATAAGCAGAAAAAGCCAGAAGCTGTGCTGTGACTCAAGTGGTAGAGCGCTAGCCTTGAGCTGAAGAGCTGAGGGATAACCTCCAGGCTCAGAGTTCAGGCCCTACGACCGACCAGAAAAAAAAAATCTGAAATATGTCAAAGTGAATAAATCATCTAGAGGTGAATAAATTGGAAAAATAAATCAGAGAAAGATGAAAATCAGGACTGGTTTTAGTTGGAAGGCCATTAAGAGAAGTGTCTGAATTAACATATCTGAAAAGTAGAGCACTTTGTTGTTCTCTCCTTGAAGTTCTGTGACTCAGTGATATCTAAAACTTTTATCTTTGTAAGGAATTTTAAAGACAAACTGGTCAGAGCAGCCCATGCCTACTCAATGCTCAGATGTACCACTTTGCACCTTGCTTCCTTCATTTTTTTTAATTGACCAGAGGACTTAGTTACTGGCTTGAGACTTACTGGACAGATTACTGTAATATAATAGCTTTGTTACTTCTTTAGGAGGCCATTCAGAATCATTAATTTGTGAGAATTGTTGAGCTCTTTTACAAAAGGACCTCTGCAGAAAGGCATATTTTTCTGTTTTGTAATTTACATTGATTACTGAGCTATTTCTCAGTGCCCAATTGGATGTTGACCTTAATCTATACAGCCTTTCATTGTTTTGTTCTGATTAGATAAGTCTGGTAGTGGTTTCCAGTTTTAATAATGACTAACATTGATCTCTGTGACAAAAAAAAGTTTTAAAACTTTGGAAACTGAAATGTTAAGAGGAAATTATTCTTCCGATAACATAAATACTCTGTAAATCTATTATTTTAAAGGTAGGCTCAGGGTGTTCAGTTTTGAAGTTGGAAAAAACAAGAAAGTTGGCAAGTAGATAGTAATGCCAATACCTTTTACTCCTCAATCTCATTCAGGATGCCTGCAGAATATTTCACTTTGTTAATGACCTGTCTTTCAGGCAATTTCTACCCAATACTGGTGACAGTAACATGGTGACAGAGTTAATGATTTGTTCATGAGGCAGTTATGAAGAGGAGCAGTATTCATATCAAAGACAACTGGTCTCACTTCCAGGTCCATCTTTGGGCCAAGATATGTAGTAGCCAACAGTGAGTTGGCGACTGTATTTTTTTGAGTCCTGGCGCAAAGTAGGATCCATCTGTTTTGCTCAGCCGTTTGCTTGAGTGCCACAGAATAGTCCTGTTATTAGTCTTATTTGTGGTTCTATGAGAGGTTAAGTCTAATAGAAATAAAACTCAGTCTTCCTTGTCATAAATATACTGTAAGAATTAAAAGTGGTGGTATTGGTGCTAAGTGATGTTGCATCTCTGTTTTTTCAGCTGATCTGTTTTTGCCGGATTGAGAAACAGATATTTAAGAAAGAGTTTGTCATCTGGAATGATAGTTGTGACCAAGTTTTCCTCAACAGGATACAAGATGTTATTTTTGAGCTTCATTACCTTCACCAGAGGAAAGAGAGAATGAAATTGAGAGCAAGAGTGAGAGCAAGAGAGAGAGAGACAGGGAGATACCGAGTCATAAAAAGACAGAAAGAGAACTAAAGAAGAAAGTGAAAGTAGATAAGAAATGGACAGAAATGGCAGAAAGAAAAGGTTAAAGAAGGCAAGAAAGAATGCCAGGGGACGGGGGAATAGAACTTAGACTGACTATTCAGAACTGAATTTATTCTTTTGAACTGATAGTTCAATTCATTCAACATCTGGTGAAATGAGAAGAAAGAAATCTGACTGGTCAATTCAAAATTCAGCCTGGTTTCTATCCCTTTTCTTGCCAGAGGCAGACAATGAATCAGTTTCACTAGCCATGTTTTATTGGTAAGTAGAACAATACCAGTTGGTGATTCAGATTATCTAGAAGTGAGCAACTTTTATATTTCTGAATCATTTATCAAGGATTATTGTTATGCCATATAAATTCTGAGCACAGTTATTTTTGTCAGTTTCTTTAATGAATATTTTGTTGCCTTATAAGGATATGTGTGCTCTCCCTTTCTTTTATTCAGTTTTCCCTGGTGACGCCTCCATAATTTCTGTCTTTACTCTGGTGCATTTTTAGTCTAATTCAGGCATTTGAGGAGTAGGGTAAAAGTTTAGTTAATCAGTGATTTTTTTTTTTAAAGATCCCATTCATGAAGTGGATTTAGTGTAAACCTGAGCAAGTTTGCATTTAAAATCTATGAACACCAAATAGACATATTACCAAAATTATTCATCGACATATTTCAAAGGAGAAGAAAATGGGACTGAAAAGTGAGAAGTAGCTGCATTTTCCACTGATAGAGGCAATTTTGTGGGTAATTTATGATGATGCTCTCATGTGGAAATATTAAGATATTACTTTGCATTATGTGAGGTTGGACATAAAACATACATTTAGTGCTACAAATACATATATATATTTAAACCTATTCTATGTAAAATCTGAATGATAATTGTAGTAACTCCATTTGCATTTGAAATATATTTTTCTAAAATACTAATATATCCATTATATTAAGTTAAAAAGAGGCCTAACTTATGTGTGTGCTTTTTACTATTAAAGTATTAAGATGTTGTTTGAAGAAGGAAAGGATGTATGAGATTTTTAACCCAAATATGCATGATATTCTTGGAGATCATAATATCTGGATTCTTAAAGTTTAAGAATAAAGATATATTTTCTTTTTAAGCACAAGGCTAACCCAGAATGTCTCATTCAAAACCTGGTGATCTTCCTGGGCTCCTTCACATACTAGTGGCTGCAAGTGAAAAATGTACCACATGAAATGGGGCACTCTAAACCCAGAAGACTGCAATGCCCATTTTGTATTGCTCAATATTCATTTGCCTCTATTTCACCATCTGCCTACCACTGATTCAATCATATGAAGCAGATCTATCCTTTTTTCCCTCCAATTCTACTTGAAGTCATATTTTTTTCTTTAACATGTGCATTCACATTTTTCATCTTTTTTTTTTTTTTTGCTTTGAGCTTAACATTGCATTTAATCTCTAGGCTGTGAACTTGTTGTTTAGAAGTATATTTTTTAAAAAATCTGATAGCTAGAAAAAACTCAGAAACACTATAATTTTCTAGGCATTATCATTACGAATCCCTTAATAGGGAGGCATATTTTGTTTTTTAGAATTGCTTCCCCCCCCTCCTCTTCAGATCTTTTCCTTTTCATTTTAAAAAAAAACTACTCTGGGAAGAGGATTTTTTTTCCCCTTACCAAGAAAAAAAAAGCTACGCTTGACTGATAATGCATTGCTTTGGATGGTGAAACATTATGAAAGTTTAATTTTTAATTAAATCTGAAATACCAATTATAACTGAAAGAGATTTTAACCTGTTTCTTTTCAGACTGCCTGAAGTTACATTTAGAGACTGAAATCACTGCACCTTACAAACAAAAGATTGAGCTTCACTGTATTCCTCCTGTAAGTAGAAGCTTCCTGTACCTTCCCTTGTGTTTCTGTGACCAACCCAGAAAGGGACAAAACATTGGTAACATAGTAACCAGATATGAGTAAAATTTAAATGTCCCTGAAGAAATACATCTTTAAATGCTTTCTTTCTTTAAAAAAAAAAGTTGTTGGGCTCACTATTCAGTATGTCTTTTTTATCCAACCAAAATTGTGGAGTCTTTCTTTTAGCTGGTTTGAATTTCGTTAGGGAGGGTGTCACCCACTCTTCATCACCCTATTTGGAAAGAATCTCGAGTTTTTGTTCCAGATTCATGAAAGGTAACAGAAGATTTCTTACGGAACCAAATTGAATTCCATTTTCCTTTGTGATGTCATTAGCAATTCTTAGCCTTTGTGTCAATGAAAGTGGAAAGTTCATGATGACATCACGAGATTCTGTTGCCTTGAGGACTTCAGGCAAAACTAAAATGCATAATTCCCTTGTGTGCGTGTGTTCCCCATTCTGCTAGGAAGCAGTCAAAATAGTACATCTTATGTCTTCCCGTGAGCTACAAGGCTGTCTCTCAGAGCCCCATTGTTCCATAAATGCATGTCAGAGTCTATCACAGTCTGGTCTACCCTTATTTAGCTGCTGTTTTGTCAATGTACTTGGAAGAACAATTAACATTTGGGATTTCAATGTCTGAATAACAGGCAGTGAATAGAACCAGAGCATATAAAAGATTCAGACACCCAGAGTAAGAAAACAGAATCTTATAGTTGGTAGAGGAAAAAGGAAAATCATGTTAATGCTGCACTCAAAGGTTGTGAGATGGTACAAGGAAAGTCAGTCATTAAAAAAAAAGATCAAAATGGATATTTTGGTAATATATCCAGAAACATTATGTATTCCCATGTTTTATAAATTAAAGTCTTTGTTAGAGAGTCTTAAAACATTTAACTCTGTTGTGGTAATGCCAGATGTGGTGAATACTATATCATGATTTTCAGAGTGCCACAGTCCTTGTCCAACGGAATAGTGAAGGTGATTGAGACAATTCCGTCCACCTTTACTTCGTTTCACTGCACTTTTTCATAATTCACTGTTGTCTGTAGACAGTCTTAGAGTTATTAAGAATCACCTCCTTGTTAGGTATTTGGTGAATCAGGGAAAGCCAGTCACATTTCCTGGCTGGTACAAGTGAATAAATGAGGGTTATTGGTTTTTTTCATAACTACAACAGTTAATCTCACAGACAGAAAGAGTTGTTAGACTAAGGACTAAGTAATTTTAACAATCCCTAATACTTAGCAAAATAATTGGAAATCACAAAATAGCTGATATTATTAGTTCAATTACAAAATGTATAAAAAAGCCAGAAAATGTAAATTCATTCTATCCTAGAATAGTTTTGGTCAAGAGAGGTTGAATAAAAATCTGGACACTTGGAAAGACAATTATGGCAGAGTAGGTGTCAGTCTCTTAGTCTTTACCTCATTGACTTTATTCTTCTTATTCCTGACTGAAATGAAAGTGTCTATTTGTAGCTCATCACATTTGTATATCAAATGGGCTTCAGTAGTCTTTTAAGTTGTGTCTTATATCTCATTCACTGGAATTGATCCAAAACTAAATCTACCTAACACCATGGTGGACAGATATTTGCTACCTTAATTTGTTAATTTGTTCGTACAGTAAGATGTGCTTCAAGGAAATGGAACTAGTAGTATCATAAAGGTTGGATCAAGAGGCCAAGGACTTGAGAAGTTAACTATGAGCAAAATCAACTTTCATTGCATAGAAAGTTTCTTAACACTAATAAGAGCACAATATTTTTTACAACTCAGAATTATTTGATCTAAAGTTTTCTTTCCCTATTTCCCATCACTAGTTTTTAGAATTTATGTCCAAAAGGGATCCTTTCATTTTTATTAAATCAGCTTCTGCTGATGCAAATTAAGGCTTTCATAAAACTTAGCCTCTGAGGCAAATCCAAAATGATAAGAAATTAGGCCTAGTGAATTGTACTGTTATCATGTTGAATAATATTGCAGGACATCAAATAACCTTTCACATTTCCTGTAAGATGGAAATGTTGAGGTAAAAAGAATTTAAGAACACACCATCATTAAACATTACTGCTGAAAAAATATAAAAAATGAAAATTTTATCCTCTCATTTTGAAATAAATTTGAATACAGGGTAGGTCATGCAGGTAGCACAACCATACTGACCACCAATACAGATCATCCTTAGATATGTAGAGTGGTGAATAGACCCAACTGCAGACACTGAGGCCCAAATCTTCCTTCTGTTCTAGGGGTATATTAACAGGTTTTCCCAAGAAGTAATTTGCCTTTGTTGAACTTCACAAAGTAGTCAAAAATGCATACGTAAAAGATAGTTTAATAACTCTGAATATTATCAAGCACATATTTTTCCATTAGCCCTGTATATTTTCATACCAGGCCTTTCATTACACAGTGAGTTGGTTTTACAATTTGATTGGCTTAATAATTTTATGATGGTTTATAAAGTACACAGAAGATATTAGAAATTACAATAGTTTAATTGGGCTTACTACAGGTATAATGAAGCCAGTAATCTGAACAGAACCATTGTGACAAAAGAATTCAAACTTCCTAAGAATATGAAACATGTGTAGTGTCAGAATGTCACTGTTGCCAGGAGTCATTTCCATCAGAGAAAAGTTTTTCAGAGTCTGAAAAAAATGAAGTAAACTTTAATAATTTAAAATGAATTACTTGAGCTGGTAATTTATTTCATGTTGCCTTTATTGGATTCTGTCATTTAGTAATCTAAAGAGACCAGAGCAAAGTTCTTGACATATCTTAATTTCTTTCTTAAATTTATTTTATCACCTCCAGACCTTCCCCCGCCACATTATGAAGAAGCTCAAATCAGTGTGTTCAAAAAGTTAACAGCCTTTGTGTTATGCCCCAGACACAAAGCAAATGGAAGAGAACTAGAATGTATAGGCACATCAATTTTCCAAAAGTGCAGGTTGCAACTCATTAGTAGTCCACGAAGTCAGGTTATATGTCAATGAAGCAGAATGAAATGAAAATAAATATCAAAAGAGAATACTGTACCGCATCATTTTAGATACTAGATTTGAACTATATTTTACTTGAAATTATTACCTTGAACTTGGAAGATGCCTTAAAGGTGATAGATTTTTAATACTTAAGTTACATAATTCTAATTAATTATTTTTATATCTGAGGAAGTAGAACATTGAACATTTTTCCCAGATTATGTAGAGACAGAATATGACAATGTCTATCCACATTTATTTCCTTCCCATTACTTAACATCCCTTCCCAAAATTATGAGATTTCAACATTTCACTGTTAAACTCAAATATTTTATCTCTACTTCTGATATTTCACCACACTCCAATCCTATACCCCAAAATGTACACTTAAGTCTTCACATACTAATTACTCTTGTTTCTCACACTCAGTTTATCAAAACTTGTTTTACTCTCTTAGTTAAAAGTCATCTTCCTATGGGAGTCTTAATTTTCCTCATCCTCATTGTCAAGAGCATGTTGACTCAAATTATCTTTCTTGCCTTGATTGGATTGATGTTCAGTAAATGGTCAGTTATTGTTAATTTTCTTTCTTTGACTCCTCTATTCTGATCAGGAATTCGTCTTACCTATAAAAGCCTACCAGTTGAGAGATCTATTTTCCTAAGTACCATTCCCTATTGACTTTCCTGAAGTAGACACACACACTAAGATCATGTTACTTGTGTTCAAATAAAAGTTTCAATAATTCTATAATGACTACAAAATAATTCTGGCCCATCATGACATTTCAGACTAACTAGATCTAACTTAGTCATCATTTACCCAGTGTGATATACTACATTCAGGCCAAATTCCCATACCTACCTTTATTCGTATAGTTTTCACCATCTGAAATGTCCATCATTCTGCTTTTGCATATTAAAATACAACCCATCCTATCAAGTGTGATTCAGATGCTCTGAATCCCATGTATCTTGCCCTCCTTGAACTAAAATAAATAACATACATATACTTTATGATACCCATTAAATTCAGTTGATGTATGGACTGCCCTACTGACCATCAAGTCCAAACTTGATTGTGAATTTCTGTTTTTATGTCAATGGCTTTATAATAATTTGTCTCAGAAATCCTAAGAAACTCATGCATCATACACTTTTTTGAAACATGAGTTACTGCTTATATTTTATTGCACTATTTGAGCACATGCCTTATCTTTTTATAAGAAAATAAACTTCATATTTTTTATAAGAAAATAAAATTCATATTTAATTACTATTTCTCTACCTTACAGAATCATTACTTCATTTCTCAATTCTTAATACTGATTAGTGTCTTAGGCTGTCATGAAATTTATAAGCTTCAAAATCAGATGTTAAACAGATATGCAAAAAATTAAAATTATTGATTATGTCTTATTAAAATAGTTACGTATGCAAGACAACAATGGGTAGGGAAAATCTGTTATAATTTTCATTTGATGCTCAGTACAGAATTCTCAGAGTGGGTCATTTGAGTTGAAAGTTGAAGGGTAGGAAATATTTTGGATTAAGAATTGGAGTATGAAGGTTGAAATAACACCATAGACAGCCCTATTTTCAAATAGGAACCCTTGAATACAAACATTGTGTATTCAGAATAAAAGGATACCAGAGTGAGTAGAGCAAAGGAACACAGAAGTCAGAAGTTCCAAGGTGAAGAATTTGGAAAGTACATAGGACATAAACACACAATGTTAATTGAACAACAACTCAAGAATACAAGCTCAGAATAAGTCAGAAGTAAGTAGCATGTACATTCTTCTAGAGTATACATGTTTATTTTGAATGATCTGTTAACTTCTGAGTTTGAGGAGATTTTTGGACTTCTAAAATTAAGGACTTATGGATCGCAATAAATGGGTCTAATAAACAGAGTAGATCTTTGACAACTTTTTCAGATAATGTCAATTTTATTTCATCTCTAGTTAAAAGTTATTAAAATTTTATTATTAATGAATTTTTATTGTGAGTGCCTATATAAGAATACAGTACATACCCAAAATGTGTTTTATTGTTATATTTTTAGCTGCTGCACTTTAATCTTGCTTTAAAATTTGGTTCATTTTATCATGTCCCATGACCAGAAGTCTGGAGATATAAAAAGACAAAGCTAAATCCCTGTTATTCTTATTAAAATTACCTACAACCTTACTGAATTCCTAAATTGAAAAACAATGCTTACCATTTTGAAGTGTGATGCATTAATATCCTGGATTGCCACTAAATCAAAATAGGAATACCAGTTCCTTTGTTAAATGATGCAAATTTTTACCTTTTTCAATTAAAGAGAAAGCACTATAGGGCATGTAAAAACTAAACTGTAGAGAAGTAGCTTAAACTCTAAAGATAAGAGAAATTATCTGTTATAATTCAGAAGAAAGGCAGTGGAAGCAGCATATATAGCCTCAACAGAAAACCTTAGGAATTACTTATTCAACCTGCTTATATCAGTGATAAATAAACTTCAGGCCTAGAATTTGTAATCAAGTCTTACACTTAAACAGTTAACTATTACAGATAAATAGTAGCCCAAACAACAAAGCTTGATCTTTTTAGCCAAATTGCCACAACCAAACCATCTAACAGGCCATCAATTTCCCAACCAAAACCTTGTCAAGGTCTTCTATGGGAAAATGATTACTAAGTATACGAGATGATTCTGCATACAAGCCTCAATTAATAATAAACATGAATAATATATATTACAGTTTGTTCATTTAATGTACCAGATCTCTATAAACATTGCCCCTAATCCTTGTTACCCACATTCAGCAACCACTCAGCAAAGGAGGAATTATTTCCATTTTGTAATGAAAAACCTAAGCCCCTGAAAGATTAAGTAGCATATAAAATCACAAGGCCCACAGGTTGAGTTTGTATTCCTACTAAACCTAACCAATTCAAACTCAGTGGCCAACTCCTGCTTGGAGTTTTTATCTGTTACCTTTTATTATCAGCTCTTGTGGTCACTCAGGTCATAAGTTCTTTAATACCCAAAATACCTGAAAAAAAAGAAATTTATATTTACTAAATGCTTTTCCTGCATAAATCTCTGTATAATTATTTTCACAATATTGCATCATTTCAGAAATTGAGACTAGATGAGATTAAATTTCCCTGAATATCTTAGGAAAACCCAAATCCCCATTCAAACATTGTCTGTTTAACCTCAAGTGTTCTTGCCATCATCCGAGCTACCTCGCTAAGTCTGCTCTTTTCCTTACTGAGAAGACTGACCAAATCTATAGCATTAATTCGTCTCTTCTTGATTCCCTGGGTGTATTCAACAAGCCAATCATATCACAAATGTTTTGCTAAGTAACCTAGACTTATTTAAAGACACCTTAAAAATGAATGAGGAAACTGTACTTGTATCTGGTAGATGAGTAAGAAGGAATAATTCAAATGTTCTAAAATTAAAATTTAGTTTACAGCTTTTTTTTCTAGACATACATAACTGAAACATTATAGCATGGCAAAAAGTAAGGGAATATGTAAATGTGATCAACCATACTGCTTTTATATTCATAAAAATACAAAATCTTGAAAAGCTCAATGGACTTATGATCGCTAGCACTGATTTCTAATGACCATTGAGGACACTTAGAAGTGAACTCCTGGGAGGGGGGGAGGGGGAGGGAGGGAGGGGTGCACTACTTTAATCTATTGCTTCACAAGGCGAATAAGAAGATCAATAGGTTCAAGGCAATATGGATTCGATAGCAAGAGCCTTTCCTAATAAATAAATGTGACATCATTGGTAAGAGCAAGATGTAGAAACATATACATACACACAGACACATGCTGACACACAGATAGAGAGCACCTGCTGATAACAGGTCTCACAGCAAACCTGATCCTAAATTTTATTGAGTCATTTTTAGCAGCATTGCTTGTAAACACTCAACTTCTGAGGAGCCATTTTCAGTTATTTGCACACTTGAACAGCTATCCTTAAACAAACAATCAATATAAAATAATAGTCTGAGTTGAGAAATGGAACATAGGCCATCAGTATACATAACATTGAAGAGAACTAGAAGCAATGCTTCGATGAAAATTGTGAAAAATTGTGAAGTCTTTTCCCCTCCTCATATCTTGAGTGATTTCTGGGTCACTGGAAATCCTCAGCAATTCATTCAAGTCTTCTGAAGTAACCCAGTTAAAATTGTCCTTCCTACTTAACAGAAGGACTTTGTTCTTTGGATCTAGCTTTACACTTGCAACATACTGATAATAGCCTAAATCAGAAAGCATAGTAATAGAGTTTTTGAAAAGGCTGCATTCTTCAGGAGAAAACGTGTTTTTTAAATATTTTATAATATCCAGTACTTCATATTAAATGTTTTGTTCTCTAAGGTATTTTGAATTAAAAATGACTTTTTAAGAGCAAGTAAACTTAGGAGAAACTTTCAGGAAGGAGACGTGACAGTGAAATGATGACTCTCTAGGATACATGTTTGTAGGAATAAAAAAGAGTGATCTTCAGATTGTAGCACATTTGTTTTATGTATCTCAAAATACTATTTGAAATCACTGTTCTAAGTGATCTAAGAGAAGAGTTCATGCTGAGCTGAGGTTTTAGGGAGACATGAGACATTTGATTCAGAATGAAGACCAGTCTTCTAGTTAGTTTCAGATGCTTAGCATTATGAGTCTCTTATAATAATATATCTTCAAAAATAGAAAAAAATACATCTTCCTCATGCAAGATAGGTACCAAATATTAGAAGATTGAGACTTTTTGCCAGTGTCTTTTATGTTTTGGTATGAATTTGACAATATATATTTTACATAACTGTGCCCACAGTTTTGCTAAGTTCTTTGTTTACATAAGTTGAATATTGTAGCACTTTATTCAGTAATCAATACTTGTGTACCAGTATCATTACTGTTTTCATTGTTATTATCTTTTCTAGGTTAGGGCTGATGGTAATAGCTATGAACCTGGAACATATATTTCACCTTACATCTACTCTAATTTCTTTTTTTTAATTTATTTTGGTTTTTTTTGGGGAGGGGGGGGAGGTCTGGTCGTGGGGCCTAAACTCTGGGCCTGGGCGCTGTCCCTCAGCTCTTCAGCTCAAGGCTAGCACTCTACCACTTGAGCCACAGTGCTACTTCCGGCTTTTTTCTTTTTGCTTATGTGGTGCTGAGGAATCGAACCCAGGGCCTCAGGCATGCAAGGCAAGCGCTCTACCACTGAGCCACCTTCCCAGCCCCTACCTTAATTTCTTATAACTCCAGAAATTTACATGAGGCCTAACTAGATTCTGGCTGCTTATACTCAGATAGCTTGCCAGTGGAGTTTTATCCACAGAGATTTTTAGAAGATAGAAAAATAGTTTGCATGAAAAGCCTTTATGTTTGAGTAAGAATTGAATCTCTTAAGGTATATGGAACTATCTGGTTGGTGATGCACTACTATCTACATTACCAATTCAGTTACCACTAGGGTGGCACAAGTGTAATTGAAAGAAAAGGGAATGGGATATAACAATCTGAATATTTGAATTCAATCATTGAAAGAATTGTCTTAAGTTTATTTTCTTCATCTACTTTCCTCTGTTTTACAGACAAGAACGTCCAATGATATGTATGAAGTATTTAAAGTCCCATGGAATAAGGGTAGTTCACAAACATGTGTTACAGTAGAAACATTAATAGAGTATAAATCACTTTGTGATCTCAGAAGTGGAGTGCTTTATCTTAGCTTTCAGTGGTTTGAAATTCGTTTGTTTTTGAGCTGCTATATAGGGAAATACTCTTTCTGCTAAGTACTTATCACACATTGGAAACAATGACTAAGAATGAATTGCCAGTGAGACATTATTTCTCTTAAGAGTTATTTTTAAGATATTTACCAAAAAAACCCCACTGAACAGGTTCTCTCAAACGAAAAAGAAAAGCCAACTGCTTTTATCTTCTCATTAGACAGTGGCTTTCTTGAAGGAAAGAACTGAGGATTCTAGACTAATTTTCTTTCTCAGTCACTGATACTTATCACCAGCTAAGTCTTTAGTAAATGTATGTTGAGCCTCTTATGTAAACATTTGTAAAATTTTAGTGAAAGTCTTACTGAAATCTTACTGAAAATATTGATTTCATTACTTTAACTAGATATATGCAATTATTAAAGATTATACAGACATCAGAGAATTAATTGTTTATGGCTGTTGACTGATATGATTATTATAATTTATTGAGAAAAAACTTCAAGATAATGATCATTTGTAAATAAATATGTTTATATTTTAATGTAACCATGAAGAAAAGCTTTGGAAAAGTCCATACCATCTTCTTTATATTGGTCTGAACTGAAAGTAGAAAAACACTCAGGGAAACTCTCTTGCAAGAGTTTTTATGCTTTAATTGGTTACAGTGAACAGCTATTACTTAAGTTTAAAATGAATAAAATATTTTAAAGTTAATACCTTTTACTTCTTAGAAAAATGGCTAAGGAAAATATTAACCATCACACAGAAGCTGAACTTTCATTTGTATCGCATCACCTTCCTTAATACAAAGTAAAATAGTACATACTTTAAATAGATTGAATTCTGAATTCAGCAAATATTTCCAAACTCTAGACTGGTGCCAGTTTTCTTATGAACAAGTATATGTGTGAGTCTGTGCATGGGGGGAGGGGTGAAGAAGAGTTGGGCTCTTTCATGGCACAGGTAAAATTATACATGGATTCACATACAAAAAATATAGTTGAGCAGTTGCAAGTAATTTAATTCCTCAGTGAAACTCTTCATAATCTGTACATAATCTATATGTATATGTATATCTATATGTATGTATATGGATACATAATCTATACAATGTGCAAGATATCTTAACAATTCTTTTTTGTTGTTCACCTTAACCATAAGCATTTCTCCATTACAACTCTCTACAATAACTCTCCTAGCCTTTACTCTCACAGCACTCTAAGAGCTTTTCTTAACCCGCTCAACCCCTTATCAATTAATTTCTGCTTGCTTCCAATCCCCTACTGGAGATCAGTCTTATTGGGTTTTGTTGATGGTGGTGCTGGTGCTGGTGTTGGTGGTCATGGGGTTTAAACTCAGGGCCTGGGTGCTGTCTTTGAGCCTTTTTGCTCAAGGCTTGCATAACCATTTTGAGCCACAGCTCCATTTCCTGTTTTCTGGTGGATAATTGGAGATTAGAGAGTCATGGATTTTCATGCCCGGGCTGACTTTGTATTTTGATCCTCAGATTTCAGCTTCCTGAGTAGCTAGGATTACAGATATGAGCCACCAGTACCTGGCTTTATTCTTCTCTTTCTATAGATTTCACTGGCTTTTCTTGTTCTACCATTTCTTTCATGCACAAAAATAAGAAAGATGAGAAGGAATAGGGGGAAGAAGAGAAGAATCAACAACGAATGAAAGATTGGCTCCTGAATTAAATTCCCCAATAGTCAATCTGTGTGAGTTTAAGTAACTGAGGGACAGACACCCCCCTCCCAAAGATTTAATTACAATCTGATATTCAAATAGTCTTGAGCCAGAGAGTTGAACAGAATATCGAATTCAGAATCATGCAAGAGAGATCTGTACGGTTTGAGGTACTATTTCCCAGAGTAGTCACATGTTACAGACAGTTATGAGAGAGGCTACAAGAGAAAGGGAAGGGATGGAAAGCACAGGAAACACAGGTGAGGAAGAAGATGAAAGAGAACTGGCATACTCATTCCAAATTATGAAGGAAAAGGTACTGGGGAAGGGTTGCTGATTTGAGGTGAGGAAATGTGAAGAAAAAAATATTTCCTTATTTTACAGCTCTAGTCTTCCCATGAGTATCCTGAATAGACAGTACTGAATAGAACTTTTAGGCAGACAGTTTTTATCTACTTCCAAGGGAAAGGGTGCTGACTATGGGGGGCGGGGGATGAGGGTGGAGTATGATTAGTTGTAAGAAACGTTAGAAGGTGTGGAGATTTTGTGCCTCTTCAGCCTCCAGGAGGCTGTTAGTCTCTAATTGTGGCCGTTTGCTTGAAACTATATCTTTTCCTTCTGCTTTTCCTTAGGCTAGGAGACAAGAAAGAGCATGTATTTGTGTTTATATTATATGACTCTTATCGGTTCCCTAATAGCTTGGTAAGAATAGGAAATTTAGTTAGAAAGATGTCAACCAATAGGATGACACTGGAAGTAAAAATCATGTTTATGAAGAAATTTTAATGAGTTAAGGAAATGCTAATATAATATAAAGTAAGAAACAAGATTTAAAATTTATGTAAAGTATTAATATTGTTTACTTATGTGTGGCTTTTCTGTTATATCTTATGCTGTCTTTCTAAATAATGACTTGAGTCTGGTTAGCAAGGACAATTAGTGAGATAACAATGTCAAAAAGAATGCACAGTTGATTGCCAAAAGGTAGAAACAAGACAAAGTTCATCTGTAAACTAATGGATAAACAAAATATGTTATGTATTTGCATATGTATGTATGTGTTTGTGTATATGTATGCATGTTTGTGTGTGTACACACACAAACACACATGTAGTGAAATATTTGTCCTTAAATAGGAATGTAATTCTGACACATGCCACAACGGGGCTCGAAGAAAAAGAGGCAGAGAGAAATATGAAGAGGAAAACAAGAAATAAATCAACTGTTTGAATGTCTCTCCCTCTATTTTAGATCAATGAATTAATTACAAATTACAATAGTGAAATTTCTATGAAAAGGCAGTGAAAGATTTCATCTGAAGTTTGAGTGATATGATGTACTTGCTTAGATGTGTTTCTTTATAGACTGCTACTAGGAGCATAATGCTTTGGTCATTTTTAAGTATTCCTTCAGCCCTGATGGAATGATTAGAAGAAAGAAGTTGTAGGGTAGCTCGTTAATTATCTAATTACTGGTGATGGGTTTTAAGGTGGTACAAAACATAACTATTATCACTTTAGATACAAATAGTCAAGAGAAGCAAAGTAGACCAATAGACCTATTCAAACACCACTTTTGTATATTAACTAAGTGTTTACTTAGATGATAACTTCCTTCACATTTCACTTCTACACCAGTGAGTACAAGTGTTTCAATGGAATATGTGCAATGAAGAAACTTCTCAGTCGTCTATTATCTTATACATTTAGAAACAGTTATCCGTGTCATCTTATTCTCACCTTCTGACTTCCTCAGACCATTTACATGGCTTGGGTTGTAGTTTGGGTTCTAATAGAAGCTCTTCAAAATCAAAGGGTTAATTATTCTTATACCTGACACATCTTTTCCTAGTGTAAAAGTCAACTTAATTTCTTCAACTAGCTGGTTCTTCTGCCATTTAGTATAATACTAAATTTCTCTAGATTTAATATAATAGGACTTTTCCCTAAATTTCTTTTTTTTTTTAATTTTATTTTATTTTATTTGAGAACATACTGTACAGAGGGGTTACAATTACATGGGCAGGATAATGCATACATTTCTTACCAAGCATTGCAGCCTCCTCCTTTGTTTACCCTTCACCTCCCTTCCCAGCCTCCCCCCTCCCCCCTCACCCAATCCTTTCCCCCCCCTCCCCCCCCCACACCGACATTGTAAAGCTCGTTTTTGACATGACATTTTGTACTTCTCATTGTTGCAACAGGTCCACCTGAATCCTTAAACGACTTGTTTGTCCCCATCTCCTCCACAAGTTATACTGACATCAAATATAGTGAAAGCGGGGGTTACACTGTGGGGGAGGGACATACAAAGCAACAAAGAAATAATCTTATAAATGCGTTAGAAACACATGCATGAAAGAAAAAAAAACATTAAAATATATATTTAAGGGATCGTTTTCCTAACATCACATTATCTGACCTTTTCCGCTTGACTCATATATATACTAGATATTGCATATAAGGGAAACCATGGGACCTATGTTTCTTTGGGCCTGGCTTACTTCACTTAATATAATTTTTTCCAAGCCTTTCCATTTCCTAACAAATGGGGAAATGTCATTCTTTCTGATGGAGGCATAGAATTCCATTGTGTATATATACCACATTTTCTTGATCCATTCATCTACTGAGGGGCATCTGGGTTGGTTCCATATCTTAGCTATGGTAAATAATGCTGCAATAAACATAGTTGTGCTGGTAGCTTTAGTGTGGTCTTGTTTGTAAACATTTGGGTAAATGCCCAAAAGTGGGATTGCTGGGTCATAGGGGAGTTCTATGTGTAGTCTTTTGAGGAACCTCCATACTGCTTTCCAAAGTGGTTGAACAAGTTTACATTCCCACCAACAATGAAGTAAGGTTCCTTTCTGTCCACATCCCCTCCAGCATCTGTTGTTGTTAGAGTTCTTGATTTTTGCCGTTCTAACTGGAGTGAGGTGATATCTCAATGTTGTTTTGATTTGCATTTCTTTTGTGGCTAGGGATGTTGAACATTTTTTCATGTGTCTATTGGCCATCCTTCTTTCTTCTTCAGAGAAGTTTCTCTTTAAGTCTTTCGCCCACTTATTTATTGGGCAGTTGTTTCTTTGAGGATTTGTTGTTGGGGGGTTTAATTTTTTGAGTTCCAAATATATTTTAGATATGAGACCCTTGTCGGTTGTATGGCTAGTAAAGATCTTCTCCCAAACCGTGGGCTTTCTATTGATCTTGCTAGCTATGTCATTTGCCCTGCAGAAGCTCTGCAACTTTATGCAATCCCATTTGTCCAACCTTTCCTAAATTTCTCTAATCATCTCTGTATGTTTCAAGCCCTAACTACTAACTACTCAAGCCCTAAGTACTTATTCACTTTTAGGTCTCCCTACCTCAAGATCTCTTCCATGAGCTCAGAGATTTCTTACTTTGGCTGAAAATAAAAATCATCTATAAACTTTTTTATTTTTTTAAAAGAAATTAATAATTCATTGGAGCCATCTATGTAGTCTGTTTTAATTGGTCAAGAGAAATGTATCTAGCAAGATCCTAGACCCTTACAGGAACCAAACCGTTATTTAATTCAATTTTAACATGCTAATTCAAACTAGAAAGCCAAGTTTCCTAGGCAGAAAATAATATAGCTTTATAATTATCCTCATATTTCTATAAGTCATTACATAGATATGTATGTGACACATACAAACATATTAATCTAATGACTAAATCTAAAACTGTAATTTGACAAACATAGAAATTGTTAGTAACAAAGTAATTTATTAGGGTCTTTGTGTAGCTGACTAAACTTAAAAATTCCTCTTCAGCAATTGTAAATGAAATGTTCTTCTAAATTTGCTAAATTCATTAGGTCTGATAAGTGGGGAAGAAACAAGGGTGACAGCAATGTCAAAAGCAATGTATGTATGTAAAACCACTGATAATTCAGCTGTAAGTAGGGATAAAATTCTGACGCATGCTACAGCATGGGTGAAACTCGAACACATTACGATAAATTAAATAATCAAGTCACAAAAGGGCAACAGTTGTGATTCCAAGTACATGAGAAACTAGTAGTAGGCAAATTCAAAAAAATTAAAAGTAGAAAAGAATATACACAATGGAATTCTATACTTCCATGAGAAAGAGTGGCATTGCCCCATTCATAAGGAAATGGAAAGACTTGGAAAAAATTAAGTGAAGCAAGATAGACTCAAAGAAATAGGCTACATGGTTTCCCTCATTTGTAATAACTGGAATATGTCTAGTATATTCTTAGCAGAGAATCACAATAGTTCAATAGCTAGGTGCATATGACCATATAAAATGATGTTTATCTAATCAAACTCTGAGAAATGGAAACAAGAAGTTTTTTATAGTGTACTGTTCGCAGTTATTTCTTTTTCCTTTCTTTTTCTCTTTGGTTTATGCTCTGGTGTCACTCTTTTTGATTTCTGTACCCTTTGTCTTGCATATAAATTTATCTGATTTGAAGAAGGGAAGGAGAAGCACAGAAATGGTGGGACAAAGGGTAAACTAATGCAAAACAGTGATACTCGCTAGACTCTATGTTAGAAATGAACTTTACAATTTTGGTGGAGGGAATTAGGGAGTGGGAAGTGGGAGGAAATGAGGAAGGGCTAACACTCTTTTGAAATGTACTCATCACCTTACTTATGTAACTGTAACCCCTTTGTACATCACCTTGACAATAAAAGAAAAGTAGAAAAGAAAAGGAAATTTTATTTAATGATTGAATGTTAGTTTGAAAAGGTTAAAAAAGTTGTGGATATGAATATTGGTGTGAGTTTCTCAACAATAAATAAACTTAAACTCACTGAACTGCATATTTAAAAATGGTTAAAATTACAAGTTTTATGTTATGCTTTTTTACCACAGTAGGAAAAGAAATGTACATTTGTAAACCTTTGAAAATTTTCAGTGAACATGGAGTGCTGTCACAGGGCTTAGCAACACAATTGAACTGCATGGTCTGTTCACAGAACCATTAAGGGTTTTATGAAACATAATAATTTATTAGCGTAAGTAACGCTCTTTACCTTGCTGTTCAGGCCTGCCATATTTAAGTAATTCAAACACTAGCATTATCCTTGATTCGTAAGAAGTAATGACTGTAATAAACTAAAAGAGAGCATGTTTAAAATAAGCAGAGAATTATTTTTAAGTTTATAACTATGCTAGTGTGTGTGTGTGTGTGTGTGTGTGTGTGTGTGTGTGTGTGTGTGTGTGTGCGCGCGCGCTAGTCCCAGGACTTGAACTCAAGCATGGGCACTGCCCCTGAGCCATATTGCTCAAGGCTAGCACTCTACCACTTTGTCTACATCTCCACTTTTGTTTTTTTGGTAGTTATTTGGATAAGAGTCTCATGGACTTTCCTTCCAGGATAGCTTTGAACCATGATCCTCAGATCTCAGCCTCCTGACTAGCAAGGAATAGGCATAAGCCACCGGAACCAGCAGGTATCTGGGTTCTTACCAGAAAGCTGGAAAACATTTTCTTCTAAACTCATTCCTCTAAACAGCCATAGGGGGGTTCAATAATAAGAATAAAAGCAATAATGATAAAGCAATATTAAATTTTCACTTGGCAAATCCAGTACCAATATATGTGAAGTGTGAACTTAGAATATAAGTTTATGATACTAAATATTAGGACAGAATATAAAATTGAATCCAATGAAGGTTCTATACAGAAGGGATTCCACTCAAACTACCAGTGTGCTATATTCTGATTTTCTTCCTGTCTCTGACATAGGACCCCAATTCCTCCTTAACAGACAGCTTTTCCCTCTGTGGTGACATTCAAAGGAGCCAGTGGAAATGCAATAAAATCTAAATTAACTTTAGAAAATAAAGAAAATAATCACTTGCAAGGCAGATATAAATATTTGCTGCTGCAGTTATTTTTACCATTCCTTTAATTATTAGAATGTATGCAATATTTGGTTTATGATTTTTATGTTTTTTCTAAATATACTAAAGACATTGAAAAGTCAAGATTATTATATCAATTAAGGAAAACAATTATAAATTATATAGTTGGAGGGGTTCTCAAAAATCACAAGTGTAGCAACTTTGTTTCCTAGATCATGCTTTAGTGACCTTGTGATCCTCGTGGACCAAATGTATCCTGCTGTTTATTAAGTTCATGAACATTTGCCGTCTATTCCATGACAAGGATATAGCATTTAGACTTAAATTTAGCAAGATACTACCTTCTAAAAACCATTATTCTCCTCACTAGTAGAATTCTACTACAAAAATGTGCTTATTGGAGCTGGGAAGGTGGCTCAGTGGTAGAGTGCTTGCCTTGCATGCATGAGGCCCTGGGCTCGATTCCTCAGCACCACATAAGCAGAAAAAGCTGAAGTGGCGCTGTGGCTCAAGTGGTAGAGCACTAACCTTGAGCTGAAGAGCTGAGGGACAGTGCCCAGGCCGAGTTCAGGCCCCATGACTGACAGGAAAAAACATGTGCTTTTTATATTTAATTTTTTTCAGTAAAATTTTGTTTTTCCTCTCATGTTATATGAGTATCTACATAGCATAGTGCCTCTGAATTTGCCTCTTGGCCCGAACTGCTTACAATGTTTATGATACTGCTTTCTCTAGGTAAAAGTTTTCAACCTCAGGTTGGAAAAGCTGAAAGAGATTACCAAGATTACTACACAGCACTTTCTTTTTCTCTCTCTTTCTCACTCTCTCTTGTCTCTCAAATCTGTTTGTGTAAGTCTATTTTAATATTGCATTTGCATTCTTCAATGTATCTGATTGAATCCCAACCTTACATTACTATCCTGTTGACCTTCAACAAATACCTTTCGTTTTCTGTTTCCTTATCTATAATAATGTGAGCATTGGATGAAATAATATACAGGAAGTGATTACAACAGGGTCTTTTACATGATTATTGCTCTACTAATTGTTATAATTTGTGCCAGTGTGTTTTAATTCTTAAGGTTTTCTGTAGAAAAGGGATTAAGAGCCACACTATCCTTTTTTGGGGGGGGGATCCAGTCGTGGGGCCTGAACTCTGGGCCTGGGCACTGTCCCTCAGCTCTTCTCAAGGCTAGCGCTCTACCATTTGAACCACAGAACCACTTCTGGCTTTTTTTTTTCAGCTTATGTGGTGCTGAGGAATCGAACCCAGGGCCTCAGGCATGCAAGGCAAGCGCTCTACCACTGAGCCACCTTCCCAGCCCCACACCATCCATTTCTATAGCAGTAAGTTTATCTAATTTCCAATCTGAGAAATAAACTAGCAGTTCTACTTTTTCTCATTTTCATAATGGTTTATTCACTCTAAAAAAGACTCTACTAGCATACAGTACACAATTCAAAATGCCCATGTAATTTATAATAGTCATGGAGAAATTAAAACACAGAGCACATAAATCACAGCCCCAAGGCATACCAGCCCCAAGACCAGCAGGTGAGAGTGAGAGCCTTTTGTTCTCTTATTCTGTCATTCCATCATCCTGAGGATATTTTCACCATATTTAAAGCTATTTGAAATGCTTACTTTTAAATGATTGTGTAACAAATCTAGTGTTGTTTGTTTCTTAAAACAATCTCTGTGTTTTGGCTAAAAGTGCAGCATGCTTTCCATTCATTCTTTTCAGTACTAAGCACCATTTGCTCAGTTTATTGATACTCTTCATCTACAACTCAGACTACAAAGCCATCCTGCTGAACTAGATAGAGTCTGGTGAAATAAGGGCTTCATATTAGATCATTTAATATTTTCACCCTGTTAGTCCTTAAGCCTGTGACAACTCTAGTTAGCTACATTTTTTTCATGTATTGAGAAAAGAGAGTTTTTATTCCTCCATGATGATTAAAATGAAAACATATTTTATGCTATAAAATCTCTAGAATTTTGCTCTCTCAAGAAGATCCACTATGGGAGCTGACAATTTCTAGGAAAATGTCTGTTGAAGGTTATAGTTTATAGCTTGGAATCACAACAAAAAAGACCAACTCTAACCTTGACTTATTAAAATGATAAGAATTGGTGTCGTGTATGATTGCTTCTTCTGTGACTCCTATCTTGAGTTTGCCCAATATTACTGGCCCAAACAAGATTTTACTCTTCTCAGATCTGTAGATCTAATCTCACAAAGAAAATAATTTTTTTATGTTTCATACATCATCACTACCATTGTCCTGAGCTTGCTGTCATTTATAATAAAAGATGTATCTTAACAGAAACATTGGGATAGGAAAAAATGCTGCTGTGTTGAGCTTTAAAGAAATTAAGAACATAAATTTATTTGTGTCTGATGCATCTATAATTAAATAGGTGATTCAAAAGGAAAGCTTTTTGAATAACAAGCAGTGGCAGACTACTCTGTAGACAAATAAGACACAATCAGAAGGTCAATAAAACCTACTAGCACTTTGTATTTGTCCACATATAGCTCTGCATATTTTTATAAAGAGTTTACTAATTGAAGAGTATTTACTAATAGAGTGTATTCTTATAATACTCAGCACTTCACTTGACATAGTATATATCACAATGTAATTTTTGAGTTAATTACCTGAATCCACTTCTTACAGAGGTGTATTCTGTCTTGATCATTACTTTGGTATACACTACCCAGTACAGTTCAGAATGTGATATTTAATAGGTCTCATTTTAGGTTGAAAGAATTAATAAATGAGTAAATACCCACAAATAAATGAATTTGTAATGAACATTCTTTTTATTTATTGGGCCAATTGGTATGACTGGGAACTTTACAGTCAACTAATAGCAAGCTTTCAAATATATCAAGAGTGGGCATGCTTTTGACTTTTATCACCTGTTCATAGATAGTCCCTTTTATCCTAGACTTTTGCAAATTTAAAAATTAAGGTTGTAATGCTCTATTTTCACAGTTAAATTAAGCATTCATATCTAGATCCTGTTCAAATATTACCTTCTCTAAAATAACCTTGATTACCCCTAGCTATTAGTAATTGTGTCTTTGTTGATCTCTCATAACACACTGCCTAGGGCTCTTTGGATTAACTTTCAGAATTTTGCCATGGTTTATCATTCTGAGTATATTTTCATCCTACATTGTACGTACTTTTTCTGCTTTGTAAAGTACTACAAGTAGATTCTTAAATAGTTGTGCATTGAACAAGAGAAATTTATTGGTTAAGAAAGAACATATACATGCTTCAAGCTTAAAAGTATTGTACACTCACATAGAGTGTACAATATCTCTAGTCCAGACATCAGAGATCCTTTGCAGTACCAGTGACCAGTAAGTTCTACATCAACAAGCCCCTCCATTGAATAGGCATGATTATGAGAGTCTTCGTACTCCATTGAGATTCCACTTCATCCCAGTCAGAATGACTATATCAAGAAAACAAATCTTCACTGGTCACGAGATATAAATTATCCTAACTACTGAAGGTTCTTCAAAAACTTAAAAAATAGAACTTCTAGACATAATATATAGAGATAATCATGTAACCATATTTATATCTCAGTGCTATTTACGGTGGTCAAATTATGTAATCAGCCATAATGACCATCAAGGGATAAATTTTTTAAAATGTAGCATGTGTACTCAATGGAATTTTGCTCAGCTATTAAAAATAAAACTATACCATTGGCTGGAAAGTGGATAGAACTAGAGGTCATCCTGTTAAATGAAATAGAAGACCTACAAAGGCAAATGGTACATATGTTCTCTCTTACTTGTAGAAGTTATGTGGGAACACAGATTGGGGGGGGGGTATTGGTGGCTCATGCCTATAATCTTGGCTACTCAAGAGGCTGAGATCTGAGGATTGTGGTTCTTAAGAAGCCAGACTGGAGAGGAAAGTCTTTGAGACGCTTATCTCCATTTCACCACCAAAAAGTTGGAGATGAGGCTGTGGCTCAAAGTGGTAGAGTACTAGTCTTGAGCACAAAAGTTCAGAGACAGAGCCCAGACCGTGAGTTCAAGCCCATGACTGCTCCCCACCGAAAGAAGTGTAAGGGACTAGATGTAGAGGGGAAGGAGAAAGGGGGATGGAGGAAAGTGAATACAACATGATCAAAATAAATTACATGCATTTATGTAAATATCATCCTAAAATCCATTTGTATCATTATTTAACATATAGTCATTTTAAAAGAGAGACAGAGATACTTACCAACTGCTTTAAGCCAACACTTCCCAACTGCTTTGAGGATGGTAACATATTCTTTTTGTTTATATATTTTTTCTTTCTGATTTTGTTTTCAGCATTTTTTGGTTGTTAGTGATTATGGTTTGTTTTTGTTTTTGAGACAAAATCTGGCTAAGTAGTACAGGCTAGCCTTGAACTCACTACCCTAAGATGGCCTATGAATCTTGTTTCTGTTGACTCTACCTTATCAGTGGAGGAATTACAAGAGAATATACTACCATACTTATTCTAAAAGGAATAAAGTTTAACAATCTAAAAAAAGTGAGATTCCTGTCTAAAACACATCTAAATAAACCATGAATGTCGATATGAATTAAGCTAGGCAAAAAAATTGAAAGAATATTTAAACAAGTATTATTAATTAGAAAACTCTTAATCCCAAAATATTTAGCACACTTGTACATATTAGTAGTAACAGCTAATGTTCACTGAACAGTTAACTACTAGTTCCTGTTAGAAGGTATTTATATATAAAAAGATCATTTTATCCTCACCACAGCTCTTTTGGATAACACTAATGGTAAGGAAAAGGAGATTGTGTCCAATTCTAGAATCTGTACCTTGTATTGAAGAGTGTAAAGACTCCTTTTTATAGATCTTTTTTCTCTTCATGAACACCAGTTCTGTCTCAGAAAAAAATCTAAAGTAGGCTTTTAAAAATAATCACATATTGTTTTTTCACCTGTAAAATGAGTTTCCTATAAGAAGAGTCTATGATCTATATATTTGATGGAGATCCCATTTTATTAAGAAAAAAATTATATAGTAATCTGTAACCAAGATACATCATGACAGTCATTGGTGTAGAACTTTTTAATCTAAGATTTTAAAGTCTAGTTTTTTTATTCATTATGGATTTTAATTCACTAAACTGCCTCAAAGAAAAAAATTAACTTCATATTTTTAGTGTATGTAATTTGTCTAGGTAGAGAAAGCAGTATAAATCTATCAACTTTGAAGACTTAAATGCATAATCAAGGGTGTTTATTGAAAATTTTATACTAAGTAACTGATAACCTGGGACTTTGATTAATTCAAATACCAGGAACATGATGACTAAGAAGCTAGAGACAAGTCCTTGTTCTTTATAAAGGACTCAAGTACATCTTCCCAAATCCTCTTGGTTCTTTATTTTTAAATTCTCATCCATCTCAACCAGTTTTCTAACATAGCAAACTATATCATACTAAATTTAAATTCTTAAATTCATCCTCTTATATTTGTCATGGTACAGTATAGTTACATTCAGAATCATAATCTGTGTAATGGAGTTAAAGTACTTTTGTTTAGGATTTGTAAGCCTTCTATGCTTGAGGTCTTAGTACTCAATGATTTTTATTACCAATATTGCAAGCTCAAGTGAACAAATATCGAATGATCATTGCTCGCCATTTTTCAATTGCTTTAATTTCTATGTCAACTAGTTTCTCTTTAAGCACTTATTGGATGTACTAGACTGAAGGGAAGATAGTAAAAGGAAAATATATGTCTCTTGTCTTATAGGAATTTATACATAGGTGAGATGGTGACCAATAATGGAAATGTTAACAATTACTTGCTGAGTGCTTAAAAGAATAACTATAATTATATAAGGCTATGTAAACTTGAACAAATTAGCAGCAGGATGTGCATTCTGCCTCCCCAAAGATAAGATGTGCCTAGGGTAAATGTAAAAAAAAAATGACACCTAGGAAGTGTGAAAATAGAAGTTAGACCCCATTACTAGAACTCAATATACCTTGAAGTCTTCAAACTTGAATTAATGTAAAACACAGTCTGGTTGTGGTAAGAAGTGGAAAGAGAAACACATTGCGATCCTTGTCATTTATGCTTCTCCAAACAAAGGTGCATGAGGATAACTATTTGAATGTGCCTTGGATCCTTGGAATATATTTCTTGGGTTATGATAATTGTATTAGTCATTGACCAGTCATTTATTTTATTAAAAATCTAATGTTCTTACTGATTTAAAGTCTACTGTTAGTAAGAAGGTAGAAAAGTAAAATAAATTTTCATAATTTTACATGTTCTGTTGTTGGACTGTTTTTTCCAACAAGGGAATCTTATCTCTAGTTGCTTTTCCAATTCTAGAGAACATAGTCAGGATGAACTGGATAAAGTTAGGTCTGTGAACAATGGTCTGCAAATTTGTATGTTGTATATGTTTTATGTATTTTGTACTTCATATAATTTTCACCTTCATCCTAAAGTCACCAATGAAAGAGACTTAGACTCAGTTCTGCCCTCCTTAGCGTTAGCCTTCTTCCATCACTATGCCGTAGGCAAGGAGAATCTAAAGGTTCCTTCTCATGTCAACTCCCTGTCACACTGCATTCAAGAAAACTATACACCACAGCAGGAGGTCTTGGGTATTTATTCTTATGCCACATAATAAAGGGGGACATTGCAGAAAGGTGGCCATGGGGAAAACATCTGGAAGAAATAAATTTCCTAGGATCAAAGGGCTCCGTGTGCAGCCTGGAGGGTCCTCAGGGTGCTCCTCAGAGCAAACAAACAATTCTCTGAATGAGTCACTGCAATTTTTTTCCTGCCAAAAGCCCACATGTGTTGCAAGATCTCAAGGAAAAGGGTGGAGTAAAGAGATATAATGAAAATTAAAGGAGGCAACAAAAGTGATTTTTTTAAAAAATCTTTACCATATGAATAAAAAATCTCAACATGATTATAATTATTTAATAAAGCCAGCATCTTCAACATTATACCATTTAAATTACCCCCAGAGTAAACGTAAATAGAACATAAAATATTTTTAAATTAAAAAAGAAGTGGTCAAAAGGAACGTGCTAGGGAAGAGGACAACACTGTAAAATAGCATATATTTTACTCTAACTCAAGAAAATTGACAGAGGATGGTGAAGTCCAAGTCTGTGTCTGGAACCCTAACAAGTAGCATTTTACTGAGGAAAAATAAGTTACTTATGAATCAGTACAGCCATGCTTTGTTCTGCATGAGTGTTTTAATAGAGCGAGTGTAATATAAGGATCAGGTGGGCTCGTGGGAATGGAACAAAAGGTTTTGTAAAATTAAAGCAAAATAATTATAGCTCTAGGTGCAAAGCGAGCATACTCCAGCAAGGACCTGCTTAGAATGGAGGAGGGAGGGGCATGCTAGAAGGGGTTTTTCCCCCCCTTTTTTTCTTTTTTTTATTCACTAACAAAGGCTTTTAATAGGTAACAGTTGTAAAGCATCTTTGAAAGTAATTAATGCGCCCACACAAAAATTTATTAAAATGAAAATTTAGGGAATTGTCTAAAATGAATTAATTAACAAAAAAAGAACATCATGCCTTTCTTATTTTTTAAAGAAGGAGGGAAGGTTAAGCAAGCAGATTTTTGTGAGATTGCATTTTAAAATGTTCTTGGTTTATTTAGTTTCTGAATAGCCCTTAAAAAGAGAGTTGGCGGGATTTATTATCAGCCCCCTTTAGAAATACTAAATGGGGACAGACATGAAATGGGGATTAATTTGCTGTGCATGAGCCTTAAAGCACCTCAAAATTATGATATCTTCTCACAAAGTGACCCAAATTATTAATAAGAAGAATATGTCATTTGTGAGAAGAGGATAGTGTACCTCATCTGATCTTCTCCCGTTCTGTGGCCTTAGCCAGGCCAGAGTTATCTTTCCTGTGGCCTCATGGGAAAAAAAAAAAGGGAAAACCTTCAAAGTAGAATGCTCATAAATTTTACCATGTATTTCTATCTAGGAGGAGGGTGGGAATCAACTGCATTAGTATTATGTCTGCAAGAATTTTTAATCACTGTATTTGTTTTTTCTTCTTTTTTTGTATTATTTCATACTGCGATATAATTATAAAAGTAGAATGTGTACAACCTGCTGAGAATTTACCTTTTACTTTGAAAGTGATTTCTACTGATTACAAAAAGTATTCATGTTCTGCAAGTTGTTGGTATCTGTGTCTTAAAAAGTTTTAGGTTGTGAACTTGCATAAATCTTCAAAGGTCAAGTTCTTTCAGGTGTCCTGCTGAAAGTCATTGGAAACAGCAGCCTTTGTTCCAGTTCCTTCTGCACTATTAAAGCCTAGCTAGCTGTACCCAACAAATGTGAAAAAGAAAGAAAATTCATTTTAGAAGATAGATTTGAATTGTAACTCTGGTGATGTTACACAAAAATAAATGATTCTGAGTTTGAAGGCAATTTCCTTTAGATGTAAGATTATAAGACAACTTGTATAGCAGGAAAAGCACACTCCAGCATAAAATTCTGACTTTGGGTATATTTTTATTGGGTTTCTTTTGCCATGTTTTCATTATTTCTTAAATGTCCACTATCAAATACTTTTCAACCTTGGAACTCTTTCCAGATTTTTCTTTTTCAAGATAGTGGATTTAGTTAGTATAATATTGTAGCACTATTATTCTTGACTGGAGAAAAAGACACATTTGTCCTTGATGAGGACATCGCACATAACTAGAGATACACCTCAACATTTTATTTTTCAATTCTATGTCATTTTACTTTTTCTAGGACTATGATCAAAAGAAGCCAAGTGTATTTAGAATACTAAGAACTTTTTGTATTCATTGTGACTCCTCACATAGCTCTTTACTATATGAATTGAAACTTTTATATCTACTAGCTTTTGAACTATGAGTGTGTATTGTATTGAAAGGTTTATTCATTTTCTCTTGCTCCTATAACAGATAGCTACAAATTTAATGGCTTGTAATACCCATTTATTGTTTTACCTATTTATTGCAGAAGTTTGTGTTGGCTCTAATAGTATTTCCTTTCTCGGTTTCATAAGACTGAGATCAACATGTCAGATGTCTGGGTTCTTAACAGGAAACCAGAAAAAAAATCTTCTAAACTTGTTCCATTCCTTCTGGAGATAGGAATAAGATTTCCATTTCCTAGTTGATTCTATATGTCTTCTAAATTTCCAGCCAATGACAAAAAATAAGTATTTGCTTTAAAATGATTAAATTAGGCCCATCTCAGTAATAAAGGATTCTTCTTTTTCTGGTGACCATAACTACAATAGCATGGCAGAGTTTCTTTTCCATATCATGTAACATTATGCCATAGACTGCAGGTTCTAGGTATTAAGAACTGTATATTTTGAATGTTATTTTTTCTGTCAGGTAAGTTCTGCAAGTGTGAGTCACTTCCACTATATATTTCTGGAGTATTCTCACATATTCTTTTGGGTGGAGGATTTGGCCTAAATCTAGAAGACTCAATATGCATATTTTCATTAAATATGTTTCTTTTTCTTAATGCAGCTAACTCCTAATATTTCCCATTTAATAACTAGAACATCTAAGGACATAGGAAAAGTCAAGTTGGCTACTAGGATCTGAACTAAAATGGAAGTTTTCTAGTTTATAGTACCCTTCATTCTCTACCAAGTATATTCGATCCATATCAGCAGAAAGGAACGTAAGCTAACCAAGATCAAGTGATTCAGAGTTGGAGCTACCAAATTATCATTATATACTCATGGAGGGCTGAAGTAACTGGGAGCAGATACCACGTTTCTCTAGGAGAGCCATATTGTGAAATTGGTCATTTAGATGGCAATATCCCAGTGAAGGGGCCAGCAAAGAGACTAAGTTTATAACCAGAATTAAAGAGTTAGTTTGTAATACTCTAGGGAAAAGGAAGCAGAAATACAACTTGTGGTAAGATTGAAGGGCCAAGAAGGCCAAAAGGAAACACAGGCAAAATTGGGGCAAAGAGAAAAGAAACAAAAGGTAAAGTTCATCTGTAACTTCAGAATTTTGCTCTAGGTTGATTCTGATGTTTGTAACTTGAGGTTACAGTGAATATGAAGAGAGAAATATAAGTAAAGCTATTGGGTTGTTATTTCTATGATAACTTTTCCCATTCTAGAAAATATCCACCTTATATATATATTTTAAATAAGAAGGTTTTCTTGGGATTAAAATATAGGAAAGAAATTTTTTTAACAAGAAAACTAATTTCCCAAGCAAAAAGAAGAAAGATAAGGACAATCGCATTGTAAAATTTTTAACACTCTGTGTGTGTGTGTGTGTGTGTGTGTGTGTGTGTGTGTGTGTGTGTGTGTGTGTGTGTGTGTGTAATTTGGACTTTGGGTGCTTGATAGTCAGGCATGTGTAACTTGAGTCATGCTCTCAGTGTTCCCCTCTTTTTTTTTTGTTTTAATTATTTTTTTAGGTACAATCTCAGATTTTTCCCGGGTCACCCTTAAAATACAATCCATATACCTGCAGCTTTCTGTGTAGCTGAAATTACAGGATGCCACCACCACAACTAGTTTATGGATTAAGATGATGTCTTGCTAACATTTTTCTGTTGCAGACCTCAAGCTGTGATTCTCCCAATATATCTGCTTCCTGAAGTAGGTAGAATACTGGGCATGCTTGGCCAACATATTTTTTACTATAATTACAACGGAAATATGAAACTATACTTTCCTATTTATTTTCTTCCCTCTCTACTTCCATTTTTCTTTCTATTCTTCCTCTTTGCCTTTCCTTTCTCTCCCTTCCTCTCAACTTCCCTCACTCCCTTCTGTCTTCCTTTCCTTCCTCCCTCCGTTTCTGCCCTTTTTCTACTTCTCTCTCTTTTCTTGATCTTTCAATTAGGCTTCTCTTAAAAGGAGAATATTTAAGCATTATTTTAAATAAGTGCTGAAAAATTATTTAATGTTATGACATATCCCTGTCTTCATCTGCTTTTCATTTCCTTTCCCATTGATGGGAATTATTCATTTTGTAACTATCATAGTTATGAGAATGTTGTACTCTTCCCTGCAGAAGTACTAGTGCTTTTTAGAAGTCATTTTGTAGCAGAAAAAGCATAGGAATCAATGGAAAGAAAAGATGATATCTTTATAAAAAGTATTCCTTTCTTCCTTTCTCCACACTTTGGCTCTCTATGTGATCATCCTCATCAAAGACAAGCTTCCCTCACTGAATAAAATGAAACAAATAATTGAGTTGACTTATGAATTGTTTACTACAGAAAATTGGTGATGTTAAACTGTGATTCTGTTATTTAGTGACTTAGATAAGCTATGTTATTTACAAATAGACAGGACCATCTTCAACTTTTTTTTTCACCTTTTAAAATACTATTTCTTTTTTTTCCAGATTTGTTATTTTTATTATTTTTTTACTGTGAAAATACTGTACAGAGAAGTTACAATTACATGGGCAAGATAATGAGTACATTTCTTATCTAGCATTGTAGCCGCCTCTTTGTTTCCCCTTCCCATCCCTTCCCAGCCTCCCCGCGGTCCCGCACCCAATCCTCCAGCTTCAACTTCTATGAAGAACAGGAAAATACATTTGAGGACATTTGACTCAATGTAAAAGAAAGTGCGAAAATAAAATTCTTATTTTCATCAAGTTCATAACAGTAGTTACTCGTTTTCCTTAGCACTGTAAACTGGTACGTCTACAGCCTAAAATATTTGAGTTCTATATAAAACCATTTGTAAATATGTTCTATATCATATTGTCTAGAATAAACATTAAATATTATATAACAAAAAGAACAGGAAAACAATTCAGATGAAAGTTTGGAGTATGTTAAGCCAAAAGCATTTTTTACTATCACCTTCTCATTTCATCCAAAATCAGCTTTCTGTTTTCTTAGGAAGAAAGAGTATGGTACAGAAAGAATAAAAAAGGTGATTCTGTTATTGTAGATTTCTGTTGGCAGTTGAAAATGTTGCTAGGCAAAGTTTTCTTGTAGAATTTGAATTTTCCAGTTGGATTGACTTGGCTGTCAAAAAGTCAAGTTGATTTTTCATCTCCAGATTAAGTTGATAATTGGCTGAATAAAATGTTAAGAACAATTAGGGAAGGTAGACACTTTAAGCTATATAACACAACAAACAAGGCTTATGGGGCTGTTTGTTTCCTTTTTTTTAACTTAAGGTCACCAGGGAACACATTATATAAAGTTATAGCTTCCTGTTCCGTGAAGTATTTCTTCCTTGACCTACTCACTATAACTGCTTAGTTTATACACAGACACATGATTTACATTCTACTATTGAGTTTTTAAAAAGAAAAGTCAAGGTAGTCTTTCTTTTTCACACAAAAGCATCCACATAGCAGCATTTTGAAAGAGCTAAATTCTTGCATTAGGTGTTTTTAACTATTTTGTTATTGTTTAAAAATAGAGATACTACTATCTATCTTTTGTCTTTCTTTCCTATTTCTCCAAAGTACTTCTTTTTATTAATGTTTTTTTTTATTGTGAAAATACCATACAAGTGGTGCTGTGGCTCAAGTGGTAGAGTGCTCGCCTTGAGCTGAAGAGCTCAGGGACAGCACCCAGGCCCAGAGTTCAAGCCCCACGACTGACAAAAAAAAAAGTGCTGAAAATACCATACAGAGGGGTTACAATTACACGAGCAAGGTAATGAGTACATTTCTTATCAAGCATTGTTGCCTCCTCCTTTGTTTCCCCCCTCCCAACACCACCACTCCTCAGACCCCCTCCCCCGCCAAAGTTGTAAAGTTTGTTTTTCGATATAGCATCTTGTACATCTCATTGTTGCAACAGGTCCACCTGTATCCCTATTTAAACAATTTGTTTTTGATACTAAGGCTTGAAACTGGGGCCTTATGTATGCTAGTCAAGTGCTCTACCAGTAAGCTAAACCCTCCCTATTCAGGACTACTTAGCACTTTCTGTTTTGTTTTAATTTTTTGGTTTGTTTGTCTTGTTTTTCATATTAAGCCCACTTTAAATATCACCTTGCCTTCAGAATGCATACTCCTGCTGTTTCCAATTCTCCCTGTTCTTTGTTTCAGCCCTCCAATTTGTTCCAGTATTCCATATACTGAGAATTCATAACAGAAATTTAGGGCAACTATGTTGACCTTGGTTTCTTGTGTCTGGTTAAGAGAAGAATTCAGACAAGACATGAGCATACCCCTCAGAAGGCCCAGATTCACAGTTCAAAAACAGTCCGGACAGGAGAGCCTATGAGAATCTTATCTCCAGTAAACCAGCAAAAAGATAGAAGTGTAACTGTGGCTCAAGTGGTAAAGCCCAGCCTTCTGTGAGAAGGCTAAGGGACAATGCCCAGGCAAGTTCAGGTCCCAGTATTGGCACCAAAAAGAGAAAGGAAGGAAGGATGGGAGAGAGGGAAAAGAGGAAGAGGAGGAGAGGAAAAGAGTAAAGAAAAGAGAGAAAAAAAGAAAAGGGTGAAGTTCATTTGAAAAGAAATATGGCAGAGAAAGAGAGCATGTTATATAGAAAGACAGCATTTTAGCCATTTAGCCAATGTCATCCATCTTACACTTGCATTGTCTTCCTGCTTTCAGAGATTTGTCTTAACTAGGGAGAACTGGAGGTTTTTTGTATATATTTTTCTTGTAAAAATACTGTATAGAGGGGTTACAGTTACATGATTAAGGTAATGAGTAAATTTCCTATCGAGCGTTGTTACCTCCTCCTTTGTTTTTCCCCTACCATCCCTTCCCTCCCACCTCCCTAACTCCTCCCTCCCCCCCCAAGTTGTAAAGTTCATTTTCAACATAGTGTCTTGTACATCTCATTGTTACAGTAGGTCAACCTGTTTCCATATTTCAGCATTTTGTTACTTCCCTTCTCCTCCCCAAATTAGAAAAATGTATAGAGAAGATGCAGGGCATTGGAATCAAATACAGGGAAAACAGGGGTTATACCATGGGGAAAGAACATACAAAAGAAACAAAAAAATCGTATGGTACATTATGAATATATTAAAAACAGCAAGGAAGATAAGTTCTTGAAGACGATTTTCTGGATGGTGGTCTCTTTGCTGTCCTTATTATTTTATGATGTCAAAGATTTAATGCCTGTTGTGTTTTCTCACTCACTTGTCCGTATGTAACAACTTTCCTAGTTCCTCATCTTTTACAACACTTCTGCTCCCATTTTGTTTTCATCTGCTTTTGAACTAACACCTATTCGAATCATCTTTAACCTCTCATCTACACTGTTGTCCATTAATTATTATCTAGACTCAAATCCCCTTACTTGATGGATCTCTTTAACTCTTCTCTTTTGAGTCAGCCTCTTCTAAAAACAATTGTAAAAGTGATGTACAGATGGGTTACAGTTACATAAATCAGGTATTGAGTACATTTTTTTGAACAGTGTCTTCCTTCATTTTCTCCCGACTCCCTCTCCACCAAGTTTTAAAGTTCATTTTCAACCTAGTGTCTAGTAAGTATCACTGTTGAATTACTTCCCCCTTTGTCCCACCATTTCTGTGCTTCCCCTTCTCCTCTCCAATTCTTTATCACTGTTTATGATTTCTGTACCTTTTGAGCCAGACTCTTTACCAGTAATGTGCTATGAAGTACCACAAACTGGATTGTTAAAGAACCAACATATATTGTCTCCCTTCTAAAGGCTACCCACATCAATGTCTGAGAGGTGTGAAAGGAAACGCATCCCATATCTTTCTCTTAGCTTCTGTTAGCTTGCTGGCAACACTTGTTCTCCAGCTTGCAAAAACATCTCCCTGAACTCTGCCTTCATCTTTATGTATTGTCCTTATTGTGTGTATGTGTGTGTCTTTTCAGTATTTAACATTTTATAAGGACACCAGCCACATTGGATGACCTTCCCCCTGCTCCAGTATGACTTTGTCTTAACTCTTGTATATTTGTCCAGGAGGCTGTATTCTAAAGTACAAGGAATTAAGATGTCAGCATTTATATTTGGAGAGCCTCAAACTATAACAATCAGGAACATTACTTTTCAAAAAATCATGTCTACCTCATTGATTCCTGAACTATAATCCTATTTGCAACCTATCCTAGTTCAAAGCTATGGATACTCTACCCTGCCTTCCCTAATTCTTTAGGCTCCTCTTCATTCTGAGATAAACAATAATTGATTCTTACAGCTATTGTATTACTTTCATCCAGAAGTTTCACACATTTCCATCTAACATAAATGGACAGTCCCAAATGTTAACAGGAGATTTTAGATCATAGACCTAAATTTTTGAGTTCCATAGGTCAGGTCTACCCACTTGTCCCAAGAGGCTAAGTAAAGAGATGAATAGCAGTGATGGGCAGAGAAAGGAAGTTTATTATTATATGACATGAACAGCTACAGGAAGAGGAAAGGTAGAAGTACAGCCCATCTTCCATGAACAGAAATTTGCCTTAGATTTAAATAGATAGAAGAACTGTGTGCAGTAGGAGAGCTATGCATAATACAATAAGAAACAATAAAAAAATAAGCCCAGTTACATGTAGGCGAGGGGTGGTCTCCTGGCTCCTGTTTGATCATTCCTGAATTTGAAGATGGTGGCCATGTGACTGCTGAAAAAAATGACTCAGGGTAGAATAAAATGAAGACTGGAATCATTAGCTTTTATCCCTCCTTTAATTAATTTGGGGCCCAAATAAGAAGTCAGTGCTTCATAGAAAAAGAAGTTTTTAAGTGCTTGCTATAAGATTACTGATACTATTGTTTCAAGACAACAATCTACTTGATAAGTATAAGATCCATATGGTAATAGCATATACTTTATGGCATTTCTTTTAGTTTCCCTGTAGCTCCACTCTCTGCTCCTGTCCACCAGATTCTTGACCATGTTTAGTTGAGATAAGCCTATAAGTGAATATAATAATGCTCCATAGTTCAGGTGTTCATTCATAATTATACTTGCATTACAAATATAAAAACTAAAGAAGTATACTGATAAAAATGTTAGAAATTGATTCTCTTTTCCAATATAAGTTGCCTGAGATTTTGCCTATTGATGTAAGAAAATAAGATTTTTCCTTAGATTAGTTTATATGGAAAATAAAAACACACAAGAATTTTGTTGCTTTTTTATTAAATAATTTGGATGGTGTCAGTCAGACTTAGATAACTCAGAAAACATAATACTAGCAGCACATGATTGAGTTAAACTTCAAAGCTGTTGGTAGGTAGGGGCTACGGACATTGAGTTCCTAGCAGATAGTTTTAGTGAGGGCACTGAGAGGCCTATACCTCCAGAGGCCAACCTATTAAGATGGCCCATCCATTTCTCAGGGCACCATGCTGATAAGCCTCCCACTTTGGTTCTGATTTTGGCCTCTATAGCTAAATTGACTTTTTGATCCTTGGAGTGGCTCCTGCCACAGTGAGTGCCTTGGTTTATTTTGTCCCTCCCTTTGGTCATTACTCCCACTTGTCTGAGTAGAACAAGGAAGGAGTCACTTTAGGAACATTATTGTGCCAAGTAGGCCAAAAAGCTGCTTATATAGTTCTGGCTCTAAAAGCACATGTGCAATTTTTTACCAGCTTATTAATGAATGCATTTTATTTTCTGTAGCATTCCATGGTCTGCTAAAAATCATTTCTTGTGATAGTTTCCTATTACTGAGGGCTTGGATCCACCATCAATTGCAGCCATCCACACAAATAAAAGCTAGTACTGTTCCCTGTCTTACGCTAGTCTTCCATCATAGGTATCTGACTATGCTTGGAGACATTTACTTCATCTGGGCTTTGATCATTTAAAATCAGTTTCTCTAATATATTAGAAAATCAGTTTCAGTCTCTTCATTATATAACCGTAACTGTGTCATTTATTTATTTTAGATGACAAATAATAATAGTATAACAAATGTTTATAGGGTGCAATGTGATGTTTTGATCTATGTATACCTTGTTAAAGATTCAGTCAAGGTAATTAACATATCCATCACCTCACCTGCATGTAAGAAATTTTGTTGAAAAATTTCAACAGATTTTGCAATAATCTTTAGTCATTCTAGTGCACTACTTGATGAGAAGCACGAAGTGTACTATGTCCATGTTATAACTGAAAAAAGGGAGATACTGAGGTACAATATATGTTCCTTAAGGTTGTATGAGATATTAGCATCATGTACCTACAGCAATTTTCCATCTGATAGTCCAGGACTTAGAGCTCTAGTATATGCTCAATGAGATAATGTACATCATCCTGATAATACATTTAGGGATGACAGATAAAGAGGCAGCATACAGAGTCATAAGAGTCTGTGAAATGGCTTATAGCAAATCATATATCAAGGTCACAAAGAAGCCAATATAATCTTGAACTTCATCTTGACCTAACCGTAGCTAGTTTTCCAACAATAAAAATTTTCTGCTTCAGAGAATCCTGATTTTCATATTTATGAAATTTTTAAACTTTCCCTAAGAAAGAAATGCTGAGAAAGTTTGTAGGTTTTTTAACTCTTCCTAAATATACAGCAAATGTATTGATTGCAATTTAACCATTCTAGACTATTTAAATTCTAAAATTTTAGTTTGCATATAAATCTAAAATATGGACTGGAATTAGATTCATTTTTTTCTTCCTTCATTAGAAAAGTATCACTTCACAGATAATTTTTGGTAGATATGTATGTGAAAAACACGTTAAGTTTGGAAATTATAAGGTAAATGGAAAAGAGGACTATAAAACATGTGTACTTTGCAATGTCATAATCTTCAACCAGAAAATAAGATATCTCCTCCCTCTCTCTCATTCTCTCCTTAAGGCTAAAGACTCAGACAACTGATAAAAGCAGGGACCCCACTAGTCAAGAACTTTAGTAAGTAATTGTTACAAACCTAGGTATCTTGGAGAAAGAGTAACACTCTTACTCACTTTTACTACTAGTTAGGACTTGTCCATTCTAGGAAACTCCAGTTGCCAGAAGATCCCACTCAGCTGTGTGGGATTATAGGGGATAATCCACATTTGTTGTTTACCTATACAAACCCAGTTGCAACTAAGAGTCATAAAATAGGACCAATAATGGATAGTTTAGGGAATTTCTACCCCCAAGAAACCCTCAAAGGTGAAACTTTGCTTCCAACATGCAAGTAAATGAGAATAGCAACCCCTTCAATGACCTCTCCATGAATTCAAGATGCTTGGACTTAGTCAGTGTTTAGAGAGAACGAACAATATAGAGAAGACATCAGAGTGAGTAGAGTTAGAGAAATACTGAGACTCAGCAGTGAAGTTAGCGGCATGGGGCCATATATGAAGAACATTTATCGTACTGAGTAGTGGATTCCTGAGTGAGTTCTAAATACATTTTTCCATCTTCTTTAAATAAAATGTAGTATTAACCACTTGGAAAAGTAAGAAGTTGTTTACTATTAACTGATAAGTTCCTTTATCATCTATCTGTTGAGTCTGTTTTCTCAAACACAACCATTTGAGCTATATTAGTATTTTCAATGGAAAACTATCAAACTATCAAGTATAATTTGCTCTAGTTAAGACTTATTTGTATTGTCTAAGTTAGGCTTTGATAGCATGTCATCTAATCAAAAAATAGTAGCTCTTAATTGCACTTGTTAAGCTTTAAATACCTTAAAAGTCTACATATTGTACATTTTTTGCAACAGAGGTAAGTCAACCCTTTTAATGTTCACAAAAAAACAAAAATTTAAAGGCAACTGATTCCCAACAAAGATAATTAAACAAGGTGCCAGTGGCTCATGCTACTCAGAATGCTGAGAGATGAAGATCATGTTTCCAAACTACCCAGGCAGATATTGTGAGAGACTTTTTATTTCCAATTAGCCAGCAAAAGACTGGAAATGGAAGTGTAACTTATGTGGTAGTGCTCCATCCAAGCAAGAGTACAAGGCCTTCCAAATGCTAATTATTTTGCCACTGCATAGACAGCCACAAGATAGGATAGTATTTAATCCTAACTCTTTATGACTCAAAACTCCTTCCCCTCCTTTTAAACTACTATCTCTCTGTTTCTGAAGGTGAAGAAAATTTAGCATTGTCTTCCTAAAGCCTGTGTGGTTTTAATTACTTAAAGGAACTGAGATAGCATGTAATTTCTATGGTGCTGTTTTTGTTTACCTAAAATGATACTCAACCTAAACTAGTTATCATTTTGTCTCCAGTGCAGTCTTCTAGCTTGAAGACGCCATGTAACATTCTTTCTATGCTCACTAGATATGGGTGTTTTAACTCTCAAAATATCTCAAGCCACCTGAATCTTCCTAGATTAAAAATAATAATATATACCTTATGCATGCTTGTGCAATGTAAGGTAATGAAGTAGATTTTATACATATTACAGTGCCCTTAATATTTACACTAAGCCTACATAGTATATATCCAGCTTTACTAATTGTGTGTGAGTTTTATAATCTATTAAATGAGGATAGTAAGAGTACCTTTCCCATAATGGTATTGTGATGATTAAATGAGATAATATATGTAAAGGCTTTTAGGTTGGTCACAAGCATATAATCAGCACTTAATGAAGGTTATTTATTATTACACATGAGTGTTACAGAAATAAAAATAGTTACTAATAAGTACTTTGTAAATAGCATGAGTTCAATTAATATCTATTGAATGGATCAATAAATCCTTTAAGTGGCTAAACTAATTCTTTTAATGTCTATGATACATCTAGTATTCTGACTACTCCCTCGCACCTCAAAAATACCAGGAAAGCAAGTGTTCAGTATCATCAGTAACTTTATGGAGTTTCCAAAAGCATGTATTATCTCCAGAGGAGTCTTGGATGGGTGTCTAATTGCTTTTCCTTATCACTTGCATCTTTAGTTTAGTAGTTTATGCTCTCTGGCTGGAGTCATATCTGTGACCACTAAACAGATTTAGATTTCCTTATTCTTTTTTTTAATTATTTTTTGGTCATGGGACCTGAACCCTGGGCCTGGGTGCTGTCCCTCAGCTCTTCAGCTCAAGGCTAGTGCTTTACCACTTGAACCATAGCACTACTTCCCACTTTTTCTACTTATGTGGTGCTGAGGAATCGAACCCAGAGCCTCATGAGTGCAAGGCAAGCACCCTACCACTGAGCCACCTTCCCAACCCCCAAGATTTCCTTATCAATTTAATAGTCACGCAGATATGATTTATCTTCTGCTACAGTGAAAATAATCTATACATGTATGCACAGAGTAAAGGAAGATAAATGGGCTGGAAAACACCAAAAGGCAGCATGTGTCATGATGCTTTCTGTTTTCCTGAGAAAACACTGAATATGAGAAAGACAATATATGTCATATTTGTGCCAGAGCTGGACATGCTTCATACCTTCATATTTTCAATTATTTTTGTTTGTTGGTTGGTTGTGGGGCTTGAACTCAGAGCCTGGGCATTGTCCCTGAGCTCTTTTGCTTAAGGCTAGTGCTCTACTACCTTGAGCCACAGTGCCACTTCCAGTTTTCTGGTGGTTAATTGAAGCTAAGCGTCTCATGGACTTTCCTGTCCCAGCTGGCTTCAAACCATGATCCTCAGATCTCTGCTCAGTAGCTAGAATTACAGGTGTGAGCCACTGGCAAACGGCTGCTTCATATTTTTCTGGTATCAAGGTATTATGGATTTGGGAGGCCCTTTCTTTTAATGCTTGTTTTTAAATCCTGTTTTTTTTTCTATTGAAAATATCTGTCTGAAATTATCATTAATTAAAGCCTTGGTTTCTAAAACTGGCAATTTGATTGTAGTCATAATTTCAGAAATGTTTGCTTCTTTGTAGAATGTTCTTCCCCTTACTAGTATTCAGTCTATCTAAATCACCTCCTAGAGGTAATACATGCTTGACCTCAGGGTCTCTACCTATTCTTCAGCTTTCTTGCTCCTGACTAGAGCCCTATCATTTAAGCCACACCTCCATTCTGGAATTTTTTGTTGGATAATTGGAGATGGAGTCTTATAGACTCTTCTGTCTGGGCTAGCTTTAAACCAAAATACTCCAGGTCTCAGCCTCCTAAGTACTCCAGCACATGACACTGGCAAGTTCATTCTTGTTTTGATCTTACATGCATATTTTGCCATTGCTCTTGCTATTCTGTGTTATAATTTTCTATTTACATGTGAATTTTATCTTCTAGAGTCTAGTAACTAAATTATAAAACTTGAAGACAGCTCCTTATTCATCTCTCAATATCCAATGTTGTTCAGTTCCTGAAATACAGTAGGTGTTCAATAAATGTATATGTCATAAGTGAATAAACTTGCCATCAAGCATACACATTAGATCAGAGATGAATAAAATTTCCTGTATCTTTGAATATTCCTCAAGTGTTTGTGAACCTTTTGAAATTGCCTATGAGCATATTAATATGCTTCTGAGAGCTCTAGTCACTTTGAAGGGGATTTATTTTTTTACTCTTTGGAAAAACATTTTTTTTACCTGTTTGTATTCTTTGATTTTACTGTTTTGTCCAGTGGATTCTACTGTTCCATTATTTAGTGATTATTTGGTCAAACCACATAGACAGTGTTATTAATCCTTATTCTTATTTGCATACCATACATTTTTATGGCTTTATTCAAGAAGATTATCTGTATGTTAAAACACACACACACACACACACACACACACATTACACATGAATTGTGTCACCTGACTGGAAAAGTCTTACTTTAAAGCAAAATTCTCAGCCTTTCATACATTGTGTATGTACATAAGAGTCAGTAAACATTGTGGAATACCTGAACAAATCAGCCATTGTTGCTAACTGTTGTTGGCTGAGGTTAGAGAACTTTTAAAAAGGCTTAATGAAATGTCCAGTAATCCACAGCAGGATCAGAAAATCTGACACTCACAGCTTGTAATTCTGTGTTTCCAGACTGTTACACCAGCTCACTGAAAAGTACCGTATATGTCTGATTTCTCAACTTCACCCTGCAGTAAACTTTTGCAATCCGGCTAGAGACCTCCTTTGTAAATGCTGTCTGCCCAGTGCCGGTGTTGGCACCAGGGAGGCCCCAGCAGATAAGTGGAGGAACATATGGCTTCCATCTGAATACAAATTGGTGGACATAACATGGTAATTCAGCTGCAATGTCCTCTATATTGTAAACTGAAAGAGTATGATTAGAGGTGTTTATAAATGCTGTCTGAATTCCCCCACACCCTCCCCATCCCCTTTTTACTTTACTTTTATTGGCCCGAATCATAACCATCCAGTGTCTCTGGCTCACTGTGTTATTTGTGAAAATGGCCAGCATGAGGAATTATTAATTAAAGCTAACAAATCACCCTGACGAGCTGTGCCCTGGCATGGCTGAAGGTTGATTGGCGAAAGTGTTCTCCTTTGGAGAAAAGACTTTTTGTGCTCGTGACGCAGTCAGGGACGGATTATTGAATATGCAAGTTAGAAGAAAAATCACAGGACAAGCAAATTGAGTATTTACTGGCAAATAATTGCTCTCTTAAGCTGTGGCTCTCTTCCTAAATTCTTAACATTCCGGAGGGTTAGAAAGAAACACAGAAAAATGCATCGGTACAGAGTACATTTCAAAAAAAATTCATAGACTGATGTTTCAGACTTGTGCAGGTAAGTGTGATTCTGCGTGCATGAAAAGTGAAAGAACAAGGGGACGCTAGGGAGGGGAGGGGGGAAGCGTGACTGTTTGTTAACATCTGAGGAGTTTTTTGCTTTTTGTAAATCAACTTGTTTATTGGAATACTGCTCAGCATGTTTCTAAGTTGAGAATTTAGTTTCTGTGTTGCATCTATTATGAAAGAGACATGAGAGAGGGTTTTCTTCTCCCTCAAACTTGTCTTTATCAGCAAAAGAGTATGTTAATGTTTTGTTCCAATAACGTTTTCAACTTTGTTCAGTTTTTGTGGTTATATGTATAAAATGATGACTTGATTTAAAGCTCTGTAGTTATTTTCAACATTGTTAGTTATGACGCATCTGAACAATGTCCCAAACACATTTGAGACAACTATTGCATGTATTTTTAAAAACACTGTTTTACGTTCATACCAAGCTAGTCCTTGCTGAGAAGTTCTACAGGGATGTTAAAGTTTTAGAGTAGTTGCTCAGACTTTGGGCTTCTATAGTAACCAAAAGTGTCATTTTTGTCAGCTGTGTGTGTGTGTGTGTGTGTGTGTGTGTTGATTAAACTACCAGAGTTTTGTGAACATTGTAAAATAGAAGAAACTGTTTTAGCTTCTTTTTTTTTCACAACTCAATTTAAATACATAGAAATATGTAAGTATGGAAATGAAAGCTCAAGTATAAAATGTAAACATTAAGAAACAGAGGAAATACTTCTATGAATTTGGTCAGATTATATGAATTGTGCTACTAAAATGCATTCATCAACTGAGGATGTATTATATACTATTTGAAACCTCAAAAAAGTGATTTCATTGACTGCAAAGTTTTTGAAGTAAGAATAACTGGCTGTTGAATAACATTTTAGAATCGTGATACCTACAGGTAGCATAGATTTAAAACAATGGTGTAAATTCAGTTTAGACTAAATTAAATAATTAACTATTGTAAAGCTCTTTAAAAATAAATACCTACATAATAGTAACAAATAAGAAAAATACTAACAATTGAGAATCTGGCAATCATACAGAAATTAAACGAATCAACTTGCACAAAGTTTTAGATAATCAGAATTTTGAAATACACATAAATACACGTAAAACAGCATTTGTTTTCTATCTATTTCTTGATACCATGTAATATTTTACTAGGAATTTTTCTTACTATAGCTTGTTTTATTAAAATCTATAGCTTAACTTTTTATGAAGAAGAGAGCTCGAAAGAAAATATATTATTGTATGTTTTTAAACTTTAATTCTTCCTGGACCACATTCTATCCTCGGATTTCAAGAGGCAGCCTCTGTGAAGTTTTTGTGACTATTTGAGGGCAAAATTTGGTCCATTATTTTGAAAATAGCAAAGAGGGCACTTAAAGCATATGTTCAGAGACCAAACCATCTGCCTGCTTTATTATGAATACCACAGAATTATAAGAACTTGGAAAGGCTTGAAAATTGAACCAGAGTCCTATGAAAGAGTGTAAGAATATGACACTATGATTTTTAAAACTTTAAAAAAAAATGTTCTACAATACTTTTTTATAAATATTTTATGAGTGAATAATGTCATTATACTCTTTGGTATATAGAAAATGAATGCCACGGTGCTGAATAAAACAAACCTATAGCGAGTTAGTGATGAGCATTCTATTTGATTGAACCCACTAAATGTAAATACTTTTGTGAGTTTGGGGCTTGTCATCAGTGAAACTCAGAGTGACTTACAGAAACTTTAGAAAATGATGATTATTGGAACAAAACTGAAGTCCAGCTGCAGGCTTCTGGACTCCACAAACGAGTTGCAAAAGACATCCAGAGGCCAGACTAAAGAGCATTTCTGTAATCCAATTGTGATGTAATGGAAGTATGAATCAGCTATTGGTTGCCCATGCTAGTTCAGAGGGCAACAGAAAACAAAAAAACAAGTGCAAACTGGCATTCTTCCCAGGTGGTACTATTATATTTCTTGACATCTGGCAAGATTTGAAATTCAGAAATTAATAAACATAGTAATATTTCAGCCCAGTGTGGGCAAAGCAAGATAAATATCATTTGCAAAATGCCTACTCTACAAACAGAATTCTCATACCTTTACCTGAGTTTTACTAAAACTACATTGGGGCTGATTGGTTCATTATCAAATGAAAATGCAAAAAAAAAAAAAATGCAATTTGGCCAGAATGTAACTTTTCAGTATTGGCATGACTTACCACTGTTCTATCACTCTTTGTTGCTTAATAAAAAATATTTAATTAAGCCAGGTGAGGGTGGCTCACACCTGTAATCCTAGCTACTAAGGAGATCTGAGGATCATGCTTCAAAGCCAGTCCAGCCAGGAAAGTCCATGAGATTCTTATCTCCAATAACCCACCAGAAACCTGGAAGTGGCACTGTGGCTCAAGTGGTAGAGCACTACTAGCCTTGAGCTGAAAAGCTGGGGGATAGTGCTCAGGCCCAGAATTCAAACCCCATGGCAGACAAAAACAAACAAACAAACAAACAAATAAAATAGTGAGGGAAAACAAGAAATGAAGTATTTGGTTTGAGAACTATAAGGAAAAAATGTTACAGGCACTCAAAATATTTTTTGAAGTAAAGTATGTTTTCTGTATACTATATATTGGTAGGCTGATTATGCCAAGTACTTTTTTAAAAGATATAACCTTAATATTGAACATAATGATTTCAAAGCAACTATAGTTGATTTTCAGAACAAAATGACATCATTTTTAATCATCTGCTGTCGAAACTCTTATATCCAGTTTACTGTGGATCATCACATAGTGAAATTTAAGTTTCATATCTCCATATATTTGAGTACCACAAATACTAAGTGAATCTATAATCTATAATCTTATAATCTATAATCTATAAGCCTATAAGGTAACTCTATTATTTAAGATTATTTTTAGTTTTTGGTTTTATATATGTAATATATACAGATATATAAATATGTACATAAATATGCATAATGTATATATGTTCATAGACACTCAGTTTCATTTTGCTATTTCGAACTCCTTGTTCTAGTAAAGGAATTAAAATGGCAAAGAAAGATAAATAGATAATAAAGCAAAGTACATTAATTAGAAGTGGATGATAAAAATAAAATACAACAATAAACTAGGATAAAGATATTAGAAATGAAACCAGGAACACATAAACTATAGTTGTTGAACTGCGCTACTCTCTCTCTCTCTCTCTCTCTCTCTCTCTCTCTCTCTCTCTCTCTCTCTCTCCCTTCTCTCTCTCTCTCTCTCTCTCTCTCTCCCTTTCTCTATGTCGGGGCCTGAACTCGGGGCCTGGGCACTGTCCTTCAGCTCTTCAGCTCAAGGTGAACACTCTACAACTTGAGCCACAGCACCAATTCCTAAAATCCCTTTTAAACTTTCTTGCAGCCATTACAAAGAGAAAAGGCATAACATGTTATATAATTCATAATATCCATAATAATAAAATACTATTATTTGTAACTTCTATTATTTGTCATTGAAAGTTGACATTTAGTTTTAGAGATGTCAATGCTAAGATTGAAAACAAGTGTTGAAAATAATTATAGCCAGCATTATACTCTGATAAATTATAAATATATATATAAAGATATATAAGGTTAAATGCATATGCACACAAACATATTATCTAAAGTATGGTATACTCAGGGGAAGACTCCAGTGTCATAACACCTTTGAACAACTAACTTAAAATTCAACAAAGTAAATACCAGGAAGTTGGAACATGTATTGTGAGGGGTATAGCAAAGGGAAGTGGGGTGGTAAATGGTGAAGGGGGTACGTGTGAGTGAGTGCAGTCATAACACTCAATGTATACATGTGAAAATGGAACTAGGTAAATTGATGCGGTGTGTGGACTTGGGAAAAATGGGGAAAATGATGAAAGGAATGACATTGATCAGCATTCATGCTATTCATAAACTGACTTGTTGAATTGAAACCCCTTTATACAACTATTTAAGAATAATTGGGGAAACAAAGGAGGAGGCTACAATGCTTGATAAGAAATGTACTCATTATCTTGCCCATGTAATTGTAACCCCTCTGTATAGTATTTTCACAATAAAAAAGAGAGAGAAAATAATTGTACATCTTATATGGCAAAGACCTAAATATTAGCTCAAGCAGAGAAGCAAAATCTTCCCTGGGACATGAATGTGAACATAATCCTTTTCCAGTCCTAGAACATAAGTTCCTTGTCTGTGAGGGGCAGGGTAGGAAAGAAAGTACATTCATGCTATACTGTTGGCAAGACTAATGTTTTAAGGAAAATAAGGAGTTAAAGGAGAAGGGAAATTTTCAAATTTATTTCAGATAAGTACATGTTATAACTGCAAATCAAAGATTTAGAAGGTTTCTACCTTCATAATAACCATTAAAACATGTTTTATCAAATAAACGTCTTGAATCAACATTACTTTCCTAAATGGCACCTAAAGCATTGCTATGTGGATGCCATTCTTCTTCCATTACACTCCAAGCAGATTATCAGAATTTTTGAAGTTTTTACAAGAGCTTTTTCTGGCTTGAAATTTAAGATTTCTCACCTTTGCGTTCTCCCTTGTTCCATTTTCAAAAGTCTTAGCAAACTGCCTGCTCTTTTCACAGGTAAATTTGATGGTTAAGTCACATTTAATAGACTTGTCTCCTCTTCTTATTGAAAAATTGATGCAGAAAGATTTATTTCTATAATACTTTGTAGACCATTTCATAGTAAGTAGTACAAGGACCACCTATATCAGGATTACTAGGGCACTTGTTGAAAATGAATGTTCTTGAACATCAGTATAGAATTTCTGAATCAAAAGACCTGAGAATGGAGCTTGGATATCCGTAGTTGGTAGACTACCTAAATTGTACACAATAAGATTCAAAAACTAGTATTCTAAAATTATGGCTTTAAAATTTTAGTATATAAACAAAGTATGGTAGAATCTCCTTACCCCAATTGTTGATGGTGGAATATATAAACATTAAGACAAATACACACACACACACACACACACACACACACACACACACACACACACACACACACATATTCAATAATTACTGATGATGGGCTACTAATTAAACTGGAGCAACCTGTCTAAGACAAACACTGAATTTTCTTGAATCTTTTAAGCCACATCTCATCATTTTATAAAACGTTGTTTGTTTGTTTTTATAGCTATAGTTTGAGACCTATTACATGCTAAGTCATGTGTTGGTTCTGGGTACAAGAGATGGTTAAGAGACAATCCCTTATTCCAAAACAACAACAACAACAAACAAGCAATCACTAAAGTCTCTAAATTTAGGGTATTTTGTTATTACTTGAATATTATATTATCTGAATCAGGATACTTATCAATCATAATTCAAAGTCCATTATTGTTTTGAATCATTGTGAGTAAATATTTGGCATCAATTTCACTTAGTAGGGCCCTCCTACAGTTTGGAATGTAAGAACCTTCCTTAGAGTCCTCCATTTTTCCCAATGAGCAACTCTGTCCCCCATATCTGAGACAGAAAATATCATTTGACCTCCTAATCACATTTCTGCCATCACTTAGTGATTTGTTACCATAATCTTTTCTGAGAGAAAGATACATGAGTGAACAGTTTCACGAGCAACAAAGAAAAGAATACTGTCCTAGAAAAGGTTGAAGAATAGAGCAACATGAAAGATTTCTTTCTTTTTCTTTTTTCTTTTTTTTTTTTGCCAGTCCTGGGGCTTGAACTAAGGGCTTGAGTGCTACCCCTAAGCTTCATTTGCCCAAGGCTAGTAGTACACTACTGCTTGATCCACAGTGCCACTTCCAGCTTTTTCTGTTATGTGGTACTAAGGAATCAAACCCACTTCAAGCTTGCCAGGTAAGCACTCTACCACTAAGCCACATTCCCCCAAAACAAGAAAGAAGCTCTCTTAAAGCAAATTATAACTATCAGCCTAATGTTAAATTAAAAGGGAATTTTTAAGTTCTATTTTCTCCGTTAATAAACTAAGTAATATGTGGCTGTGATGAAAATATTTTAGACAATAGGGGGCCAAAAGGTAAATCACTATTAACTCTCTACTTAAGAAAACCATTGTTAATATTCGTCAGGTACTTTTTTGTACATGTAATGTTCTAGGGTATAACAGCCAGCCACAGGCTCTCAGAAGGGAGCATTTTAATTGGCAGGCAGTCTGAGTAGCAGAAACCCAAACCCTGACTTTAGTTAGTTCTCTTCATATTGGGACTTAGAGAATGAATGGGCGAGTGATATAGAGAGAGCAACACACATGACCTGTTCTCTTGAAATTATCACACATGACCTAACTTTTCCTTGAGTACATATGACAGTTAAACTTCTTGAGGTCTAACCTCAGCTATATCTCTTTTCTCTTTGTGTTATGGTCAAGTCAGTTGGATTTTTTTTGTCTTAGTGTACCTCTCTGTAAAATCAATATAAACACTACTTCATGCAATATTTTGAATAAAGTAATGCATATAAAATGCCAACTACAGTACTTGTCATATAGCAATATATTCAATAAATTCCAACATTGCTATTGAAATTGCTATTATGATTATTACTAATGTAATTATCTCACTACTGGGGAAACTTGTGGAAACTATATTTTATACAGTTCAATTCCATTATGACATTTGATAAATCAATTCAGCATGCATTTCTGTTTGAAGATGGGTTATAGTTATCATCTTTACAGAACAATTAAGGACCTAGGTTTTATAGGTTAAAATTATTATTTGTATTATTTGTATATTTGATAAATGCTACTATGCAGACTAAATTTCTCTTTCTTGGTAGAAATAAGGTCTAAAACCACCTTAAATTTCTTTTATGTTACAGATATCTGTTTCAGTGATTTGTGATTAATTACCTTTATTTTCTTAAAAAAAAAACTTAAATTCAAAGCCCCAGTGTAGTGCACCTTTCTTTATATGTCAGTAATGGAAATATATTAGGAATAAAATTTCATCTAAAAATGATGTATTCAGGAAGGAGATTTTACTTATCAAATGTATTTCTATGATAGTGAGAAAACATCACTTGCCTTAACTGGTACCCCTAGAAGGTAACTAAAGAATCTTTATTGGGTTGAATTAATATGCTGTCAGTAAAAGTATGTGAATATCAAATGAATGATCTGTAAAAGTATAAATGGTTTTAAGAGAAAGGCAGAGTGGAATAATGATGTTATTTTAAATGAACAATAATACTTTGTGTGCACTTTTAATAATTATAGCATTGCTTCAGTATGAAAAGCCAAAACATACCTTGAAAAGAACGTGATGTCTGTAGTTATACAAAGTGGGCTCCATGTTTGGTTATTACCTCCACAATTTATAAATTATGTAATCACAAATAAGTAACTTTTTATCTTAAGTCCCCCATGGAAAGTGGACTATAATATCTTGCGTATGGTCAAAGGTAGATTTCTTGATGCATATAAGTTCTTGATTCATAATAAAACATGTGTGTTAACAACAGCAGTAACTATGACAATTACATTGCAGAAAAGCCCTAGTTAGAATGGCTATCGCTCATTAATATATACCTTGATATACATGATATAAAAGTTGCTTAATGTTTGACACACAGTAGGAACTCCACTTATAAATCTGGCCTATTTAAATGTCTGCATAGAAAAACTACTTTTAATTATTCTAATTAAATGAAAATACAGTTCAAAAATTACTAGCTAACTTAATCTTTGGAAAAATCATAATGAACAAAAAACTACCCAAGAATTTGTTACTAAAATAGCCAAATAACTTGGGCTTAATGTGAATAAATAACAGGGACAATGATCTACTTTGAATGGTTAGAAAAAAGGGGTGGGGAGATTAACTTGGAAAATTCTTATGTGAATTTTAATTTGCATAGTATTAACTGGAAAAAAAATTAAAGATCAAAAGGCTATTATTGCTAGTTGCAGTGGTAGCTACATATGGAAAATGGCTGCAGAGATTCACAATATAAAAATAGTTCATTGCTAAATTCGAAATTCTGTTAATGTCACAAACAGTGGGATGTGAAACATAAATGAATTGTGATGACAGTTGAGAACCAAGCTGCCTATTTTTTTCCCCTCAGAGCTGCCTGTATTTGGCTTTATATTTTCCTCAGTCCTGATTTAACCCATCAATATTTGTATTTTCTGTAGCTAGCACTACCTTGGAACATACAAGTGAAAGATTTTATTTTAAAACGCTTCTCAATTCCTAGGAATTCTGCCTTTCTGCTCTTCTTTCTACAGATATGGGTTCTTGAATCTTTTTTTACCTCTTACGCTGGAGTCAGAATTTCAAACAAATTAAATCTTAGTTTTATACCCCTCTAAATTGCTCTTTGTATTGTACAGGCTGTTCATATATGTCATTTTTCTTCTGCATATAACTTTGATTCAGGGAACTTGTCAAGATGATAGCTTTCAGTTCCTACTTTAGTTTTTAAAACATCGTGTTTTATTTGGGGTTTTGTTGGTGTTGGTGGTGGTGATTGGTTTTCTTTTTTTTTAATGTCACCCTTATCATTTAAGCCAGAAGGTCTTTTGAACCTGAGTTTAGAGACCAAGACTTATTTTATAAACTGAATAAAGCTCCTATTTAAATGCAGAACTTCCGCATAACCATAAGCTAGCTTGACCTTTGGGAAATGTCATTTAAAAAATCTCCAGAAAGCATTGCTAAATAGCCAAATATTTAGGCTACAAGATACCATGGATAGTATGAATACCAAAACTACCTCAAGGAGCTTCAGTTCTGGCTAGATATTTTTTATTTGGACTTTACTGTATATGAGGATGCCATTGCTGTTTATCTCTCTATGCCAAACATTTTACATTTGATTCTTGAAACAGTCCTATGAAATAGTTACTTTTATTTTCACTTAATAGTAGGTGAAAAAATCTTGACCTACAGAAGTTAAATGACTTGGTGAACAGTAGGACTCAGTGTCGTAAGATTCTAAAGCTCACGCTTTTCCATCACTATATTGCTTGTGCTTGTGTTATTTACATTCTTTGTAGTGAGAAGTTTGTCGTGTCATTTCATCAGAGGTATAGCCAGTTTCAACACAGCAAACAAAGTGATAAGATTGAATTATGTCTGTCATTTTCTTGAAATAGGAAGCCAGTGTTATATACATTTCCAGAATGGAAAAGGACACTAGTACAGGCAATCTCTTTGCTAATCTATTTATTTAAGAGAACTTTTTAAGAAACGATGGCTTGAAATAAGTAGTTGATAGACCAAGGGCTGCTGCCTTCCTATCAAGAACTTCCTTTATTTGTCTTATTCTTTTTCTCCCAAACTAAAACTTGGTTATTATTCTCAACAGATATATCCTGTAGACCTTTGACCAACAAGTCCCATAAAAATTGTTATAATTATTTGTACTTTTATAAAGTGAATGCCATACAGTTTTACTCCACCCACCACCAGCTAACTTAACTTTATGAGCTATTAATGACACTTTAAATTTTATGTCATTTTTGAGTTTAGAAAAAGTATGCGAAAAAAGTAGTTCATTATCTTTTCTTCAAAATGATTAAGAACTAGGATATATAATTTAACAATCGTAGCAAATACAGTCAAACATTGCTGATATTGGCCTTCAAATTAATATTCTTTATTTTTCAAAGTACTGTATTTTTCTCTTTATCCCAGCACATATGGAATGATTAGTTCATCAATTTATACTCCAAACTCCAAGACCATGCTTTGAAACAACAACACGTTACTTTGTTATTTATTTGTATCAGAACTTCTAAGGGTACCCATGAAATTTCTCTGGAAATTACAGAGAAGTTTTAGCTGAAAGAAAAAAAAAACAGATAGCTAAAAGGAAAAGAGAATAAAATAAACTATATCAAAAATCCTTGAATAATCTTATCTTCAAATACTCCTGTATAATGGAAACTATAAAAACTATATAATTTCGTTGGGAGATACCTAGGCTTTAGAATTACATACCACAAATGCTTTTCTTGGGCTCCATTTTTCTTTTTTTTTTTTTGGTCGGTCATGGGACTTGAACTCTGGGCCTGGGCACTGTCCCTCAGCTCTTCAACTCAAGGTGAGCGCTCTACCACTTGAGCTACAGCGCCATTTCCGGTTTTCTGGTGGTTTTATTGGAGATAGGAGTCTCACGGTCTCTCCTGCCCGGGCTGGCTTTGAACAGCGATCCTCAGATCTCAGCCTCCTGAGTAGCTAGGATTAGAGGCGAGAGCCACCAGCGCCCGGCTTAGGCCCCATTTTTTATGTTCATTCATCCTCTATGGTCTCAGTGAATATTCCATTTCCTTCTCTCAAATCCTGACAGTTACCAATTTTCTATGTCTCCACTTTTTTTTTATTCTAAATAAAAGTAAGATAGTTGTCTTTTCTTTAACTTTTTTGAAAAGTCGGGTTTTCTTGTGTATTTATCAAATCTCAGTGTAAAACTATGCCTAACCCCTGTTTCTTTCCTGTTTATTTATCTATTTATTTATCTACACTGGGGATCATATCCAAGCCTCATACATGCTAAACAAGCCCTCTACCTTTAACTACTTACCTAGTCAAATTCTCCTTTTTCTTTTTAGTGAATGGATGGATGGATGGTTAGTTAGATACTGCGATATTTTCCAAATCTGAATTCAACTAGGACCCATTCTCTTCATCTCATGAATCCTCTACTTTGTTTCCTCTCTTTAAAATAATATAAACGAACATTAACAGCTCTAAAAGTTTAGCATTTTGTAAGTTGAAATTTGCTGTTTTGAAGTCCATTCAAAAATTGGCTTCCTGCCATGTTATTTCTAACCTGTCCTTTCCACAGATGTAACCACTATGGAACTGGTAGTATTATAAAAAATGTAGAGGAAAATTCCATATGTTTTGTCACATCTCTTCTCTAACCCCTTGAATTGTTTACATGAGAAAATATCTTTCCAAAAGTAAGGCATCATTGGTCAGTTTTAGCATTTCTATTATATGATACTAGCTGCAAATGGCTCAGTCTAAAATATTTTGAATATGGATATAGATATAGATATAATCCCAATCATGATACATTTAAAACCAATGTTCCAAACTGTGCTGCTGTGCTACTATGACTCCAAATAGGAAGTGAAACCAACCCTAACAAAAGTCTACTTCTAACAGAGAATAAAATGAAATTTACACCTTTTTTGTTTAGTTGGTTTTTTTTTTTCCCCCCACATCCTGGGGCTTAAACTTTGTCTGGGTGCTATCCCTGAATTCCTTTGCTCAAGGTTAGCTTTCTACCACTTGGGCCACAGCTCCTTTTCTGGCTTTTTTTTTTGTGATTTATTGGAGATAAGTCTCACAGACTTTCTTGCCTGAACTGTATTTCAACCACAATCCTCAGATCTCCTTCTCCTGAATAGCTGGGATTATGAGTGTGAGCCACCAGTGCCTGCCTTTAAAACTGTTTTGAAAAATGGTTTGAACAGTGACTGACTACTAGATTTTTAAACCAGATTATAGCCATTTGAAGTAGCATGATCAGTACATTAGAAAAATCAATATAGGGAAAAGATCTTTGTCACAGATGAAATCTAAAAATAAATGTAAAACCAATCCCTCTCCGTGTGTCTATTATTGCATTGCACTAAAAGGTGTTGAAAAAAATAAGCTAACTTCTACTAGAATGAAGTGCACAGAAAACAAGTCTGTAAATAATTTAAAAAGTAGAAAAAAATGGAATGGAGGGAAAAAAGATTAAACTTAAAAATGTTGAGGGTACTAGAAGATAAAGGAGAGAAAGAACTTGTTCTCTAAAAGAAGATACTTTCCATCCTTCACCAGTAACAAACTTGATAGTACCATAATAGAGAGCCTTTGGGTGGTGCTGATGGGAAGAACACTGCCTTCACAAAGCTTCACTAGCTGTTCAATGGCCCCAGGCAATCTGATCAGTGTGTCCTTGTTTCTAGAATTGAGTAAACCAAATCAGGATTAATGACACATAGTTTAATAGTTAACTTTTAGAACAAGGGACTGGGAGATGCTTTTACGCCATGATCCCTGTGTACATTCCAGTGTCATTACTGAAGTCTGTTTCAGAGAAGTTGCAGCTTTCCAGGGAGTCTAACTGGCTGAATTCTGAAGATGAGAAGATAGCTTGATGTCCTTCTTGTCCTGGGGTAGCCCTTAATACAGGTGAATCTTCATAATCAATCATGCTCTACAGTCCTAAGTATTAATAGTAATCACTACTATTAGTAGTAAGGGTTTTTTTTCTTTTTCTTTTCTTTTCTTTCTTTCTTTCTTTCTTTCTTTTTTTTTGGTCAGTTTCGAGGCTTGAACTCAGAGCCTGGGTGCTTAAGCTTCTTTGTGCTCAAGGCTGGCACTCTACCACTTAGAACCACAGTGCCACTTCCAGGTTTTGAGTGGTTAATTGGAGATAAGAGTCTCATGGGAGCTTTTCTGCCCCAGCTGGCTTTGAACCATGATCCTCAGATCTCAGCCTCCTAAGTAGCTAGGACAGGTGTGAGCCACTGACACCTGGCTAGTAGTAGTTTTCTTTTCTTTCTTTTTTTTTTTGGTTGGTCATGGGGCTTGAACTCTGGGCCTGGGTGATGTCGCTCAGCTCTTCAGCTCAAGGTGAGGGCTCTACCACTTGAGGTACAGCACCACTTCTGGTTTTCTGGTGGTTTATTGGCGATAAGTCTCACAGACTTTCCTGCCTGGGCTGGCTTTGAACCACGATCCTCAGATCTCAGCCTCTTGAGTAGCTAGGATTACAGGCGTGAGCCACCGACGCCCGGCTTAGTAGTAGTTTCTTATGTTGGTAGTTATCTCACCACTTTCCTGCGCTAGAAATAAATGAAAGTTTGTGCTATTTCCCTCTTTGGGTTTCTGTCAGGAAGTTTGTGTCTTCTTTCATCTTGGAAATTTGAGATATTTTGAAATATAGTTGAATGGGTAGACCCAATCTTGTTTTGTAAAGAGAAGAGAACAGAAAAGCACCTAAAAATAATTCTTCATTTGATAAAAAGAGAAATCAAATGACAGGACTGGATCTGTTGGCTTATTCGGTCTCCAGTGCTCAATAATGTTTACTACTTGTCTTTCTATACTGTCTTCTGTTTTCTCTCACTCTTAATCAGATATTTTCCATATGGATAAAAGAGTCTATAACCCTAGCATTTCCTCCAACTCTCTTCAAAAGGAAAATAACCATGGGTTAGGATTTAGCATACCCAATGAACAGGCATTTAGATTCTGAACAGCTATTAAAAATGAGAAAATTGAGAATAAATTTATGGTAAGCTCTGAGTTCATGGAACTATTAGTGGGTTCTGGTATGAAGTTGACATTTAGTGTCATAGCTAAAACTAAAGAACAACAATAATGACAACAACAACAACATACTTCTTATTCCTTTCTTTCTACTTCCGTTAAAGAAAACAAGCCACACTATAAAAATAGCCCCGAAAACAGAAAAGCACACATCTGTATTTTTGGTATATGACCATATATCTTTATTGTAGTTACTCTGCCACACATTAAACATTAAATTATCTATCAGTGATATTTCTCAACGATTACTTGTGTACATGTCTGCATAGCTGGTCTAATAATGCTACTGTTTTTTTTTTTATTCTTTCCTTTTATTTGAGCTCTTTTCATGCATGCAAAAGGCTCTTTTTCTAGCCTCTTTGCACACATTCAACATTTCAGTAGGACAGATGGGTGTTTTCTATATAATGCCTTTTAAAGTGAGAAGACAGCAAGAATAGATTTTGAACAGTATTTTAGCAGTGTTATTGAAAAATTAGCTCCTGTATATTCTATATACACACAGCAGCTGCATAAAATGCAAATTCTTTTCATGTCTGATCTCTTCTGCATTTATTATGGTGACTATTGCTGTAGCACCTAAGCACTTTATGTTATTTCCTCTTACTATTATTTACCACCTGATCATTCCAAAGTGCTTTTTACAATCAGAGAATTTCATTAACAACCCATTCTCTCGCTCTTTGTTTTTTGGCACTTTTGCGAGTAAAAGTATCAAGCATCTTAGTAGCTATATCAGATAAATTACAGCAAAAAGATAGAGTGCTTCTGACAGGAAGGAGGGTGAGGAAAGCCATCACAAAGCATTTCCTAAGATTCAGTTTATGCTTTATAGTACATAAGTAATGTTATAGAAATATATATGTGCACACATACACACACACATACACACACACACACACACACACACACACACACACACACACACACACACACACACACACACGGAAACTCTACCTTGGATGAATATTTTTTGTTGTATATCATGGTACCCACCATGTGAGGAACTGGCTCTGACCCACTGCACATATAGAGAGAGTGAGGTATTTGCACTTTTACCCTTTAGGAAGCTGTGATTCCCACTGACTCTTGTGCTGCCCTTCTCCCAGAACTATAGAAGTCAATCTTTTTAAAAATCCAAAAAGCTACTGCTATATTTTTTAAGCTAAGAGGATAAAGACTTGTTTATTAAAAGGTTCATTGTCATTGTAGAGGAAGGTGAGTGGTTGGTACCTTAACAATTTGATTGAATTAAAATCAAGTTCACCCTGGGGTTTCGTTTTAGTTCTACTCCTTGCTTTCTCTTTGACTCCAAGCTAATTGCATAACCTCTGGTTGACTTGTGCCTCGTCTACACATTCAAAATGAAATTCACAAGTGAGGTTATTATCTAACTACTGTAGGCTGGAAAATTATTTCTCTAAATATTTCTGGAAGAGAATTTGAGATTTCTGATTTCAGTCTATCGTAATAGGAACTAACCGTTTTGTGCACATGTTCTTGTACCCTTAGACAACAATGCTATGGAGGTGGGTGTACCAGGATCTCCTAGGTGATGATCAGAACACCTTGGAGAGTTGTTGATAAACTGTAGATTACCTCTCCTTTCACATTAGGGTTCTGGTTCTGATTTTGGAGTAAGCACTGATCATTTCACTTCTCACAAGTTCCCAGATGAAGCTGATGGGGACCACACCTTTTGAATCATTGCCCTGAGGGAGATATAGCCTAAGTACAGAAAAGGAAATCCAGGCTCCGAGTGCCTTCATGCCACGGCAGTTATGTGGCTGTGCACAGACACAAACCTAGACCTTCTGACTTCAGATTTCATGGTCTTCCCACTGTAGATATTTTTCCTTCATTTTTCTTTTATGTTTTCAATGACTGAGATCCTAGATGGAACATCTTTGTAAAGAATAATAATTGGTTCTTTCCTCCTTAGATGTAGTAGCTACTCTTGCTAGATTTGTGAAAAGAGAGGAGGGAGATGCCATTGGAAATTTTAATGATTCACTTTAAAATGAAGTAGCCATGAGGAATGGAGCTGTCACACATGAACTCACTATTATATACATTGTACTAATGGTTCCTGCTTGAAAGCTGCTGTTTCCTTTGAGAATGATGAACAAATGTCTTGTTTGTCTTTATTCATTGTAGCCTATAGATGGATGTGAGCATGCTTTGCTGGACCTTTGACCAAATTCAGCTGTGACAATATAATGTGTAAAAACCAATTCCCCGTATGTATTATTATTACTTCTCCAGATAGTTATGGTAGTCATGGCACCAAGGTTACCAGTGTAAGTCAGAAGAAACATCCCTGCCATGAGACTTGGCAACACAGAGTAGTACAGTGGTTCTCTATGAGGCTGGGTGCCACAGTGACCCAGGGGACCTTTCAAACACTCATGTTCGGGTCATGTGCAAGAAATTTTGATTTCACTGTTCCTGGCCAGTGGTACTAGTAATTTTTAAAAGCTTATATCATTCTAATGCATAATCAGAGTTATTAATCTTTTGCCTAATGTTTGAAAACCTGGCTACTAAAATCAGAGAGATCTAAGTTCATCTCTTGCTTAGTATGAAAATTGAAATAGTTTTTTTCATCTGTCAGCTTTAGCTTTCTCATCTATAAAATGCAAATAATAACACTCATTTTTATCTGTGAGCATTAAATAAGAGGATACATTTAAATATTTGGATTAAAATTGTGAATTTGTGTCAGTTGTAAAGTGAGGGAAGGTATTTACATTTATAAAATGGAGAAGAGATATCTTTTGACTCTATAGATTCTTGCCTATCACCTACCTTTACAGAGCATACTAGTTAAGTTTCCTTTTGTTCTTCTTACTTCATATATATATATATATTTTGTCAAGTGTAATCTTCGATGGCCTCAGCATTCATTATGATACTTGGCAACTACTACTACTATTATCTATTCTTGTCCTACCCTTTACGGTTGGAGACTTGGAAAAACAGCAAATCCCCTGAAATTCCTTTATGGATAATGGAGATGTGATGGGTGGTTGAAATGTAAGTTTAAGAAATAAAAGGCAGACTTTTGCAAACCCACTTAAAAACTCTCTGTAGTTGATTTTTGTTTTACTGCCATCACTCACTGGTAATTTGCATTTTAGATAAGAAAGGATGCCCTGTCCTACTGGTTAAACATAATGGTAGCTTCTAAATTCCATTTATTTCCCTGATTTTCTCCTACAAGTTTTAAATAACCCTTAGTACTCAGATGAATAAGTAACAGTGCCTGAAGAGGAAATTGTGGATTTATAAGCTCATGTGCTTATCTCTGCCAGTGTTTACTAGCTTAGCCACTCAAATAATTTTTACCATCAATTATTTTTAATTTTTAAACTTTATTGTTATTATAAACATGATGTAAGGAGAGGTTACAGTTACATACATCAGGTAAGAGTACTTTTCTTTTTGAACAATGTCCCTCCTTCCATCACTCTTTCCCAGTTTTCCCTCCCATCCCTACCCACAAATTGTATTTTCAACATAGGGTCTAGTAAGTGTCACTGTTGCATTTGTTCCTTATGGAATCAACCCAAATACCCCTCTGTGGACAAATGGATCAAAAAAATGTGATACGAACATGCACGCACACACACACACACACACACACACACACACACACACACACACACACACACATTGGAATTCTATACATCCATAGAAGGAATGATATTGTATCATTTATAAGGAAATGGCAAGATTTGGAAAAAATATATTAAATGAATTAAGCCAGCCTCAAAGAAACATAGGGTGCATGGTAGTAACCAAAATGTGCCTATAATTTTACAACTAAAAATACTGGATGGTAAATGAAAAAAAGTATGCTGGGATATGATAAATTGTACAGGTTGTTAGGCATTCACACAGTGAGACCAACAGAGGATTTTCTTATGAGAGAATCATATAGGTGCAATAACTCTGTGCATCTGACCATATAAAATAATATTTATAGACATGAACTCCAGGAAGTGGAAATGAGTTTTTTTCCCTTTGTTGCTGTTTTTGTTTTTATTCCCTTTGGTCTTGTTTGTTCATTTATCTGTCTTTGGGAGTGCAAATGGGGGGTGGCACAGAAATGGTGGGATAAAGAGTGAACAAATGACAGAATTATCTAATTTAAAAAATTAGGCCCTTTTTGAAAAAAGAAACCCGTGTATATCCCTTGAAGTGAAAATTATGTTTTGGGGTAGACATAGAGGAATGATTTTACTGTTTAATATGATGATCCCATCCTCCTTGACTCATCTCACAGTACACATGAATCAGGTCACATGCCTGAATTTTGGAATTTTTGTAGCACTAGGTCACTTGCTAAGTTTTAAGGCACATAAAAAATTATTTGCCTGGCTTTTAAGTTTGTGGATCTTACACTGTGCCTGGCATGGAGATAGGAAGGACATTTTTTTTCCATTAAGCTTTTCACTCTGTTTTGAAAGGAAAAGTTGAAGCAGAGTCCCTACTGAGATTTTAACATGTTCCATGGTGGTAACCATAGGGAATAAGGAAACAGGAAATTTTTGGACAGAAGGAAGCCAAGGAGTACATCTCAGCCTGTCCTCACCTCTCAGATAGCAGTTGGACACTTTAACATTATTTTTTTATCTATGTGCATATCTAATGTTTTGTGTTTCTATAGTTTTCTTTTGGAAAGTAGGGAAACATTACTTCCAGCCATCATGAAAAAGATTGTTTTCTAAATATTACTCAGTTCTTACTTTTTGGACAAATCAATGGAAATATTCATTCAGATGTTAATAAGACTAAACCATTTTCATTTGAAAAATCCATCTCACTTTTTAAAGGGATACCAAAAGGCTGTCATGATAAAACCCATAAAATGCCAAGTTTGGAGAAAAATACATGGTCTCATAAACATATAAACAAATGTCATAGCTAACATTTTTCTTCATTAAATTAGGAGCACTTAAATTCATACAAATACACGAAGTTGTCAATATATTCTTCATTTACTGTACTCTTTCCTTTCATTCCCTATTCCAACCTTCAGAAGACCCCTACATCCTAAAATCTAAATCTAATTCCATGTTTAACAGATCCTATAAAGCCATTTAAGTAAAAGTGCTTACCAAACATACTGGTATGCTTCCCTAAAAACCTAAACATATACATTTTGATGTAGACTTGATGTTTGTATATGGTGGTGGAGAGAGAGAGAAAGAATCTTTATATTACATTTGTATTTGTAGGTTTGTGTGTTTGTATTTCTTACTAATAAGGGAAAGTTTTCAAATAATTGGGCCAGCTAGTGCTCTATTGGAATTTCATCATTTCAAAAACAATATATCTATTCTAGTAGGGTTTTGTTTGTTTGTTTTGGTGTTTTTGTGGGTTTTTTTTTTTTTTGCAGTTTCATTATATACCAGTCATTATAAATAAGATTCTAGAAATGCCACTTCTCCTTGTTGTATGTAACTAGTGAAATCAAGTAATCAAGTAATAGTCATGACTATTAGTTAATCTTTTGATATATAGTTTTATTTTTGTTCTTATATCTTTACTAGAACCAATCCTCAAAGTGTGTTATGAAAATTTAAACTGATCAGACTTAAAAAAACCATTCTTACCAGGTCAGAAATAGTACCTCATAAGACTATCTTTACCATCATTATGTCATTTTTACCATTATTATGCCATTTTTAACAGAACCATCCGAAGTTTAATCTTATAGTACTATCACATTTGTACAATTAGGTATTTTCAGAGTACAGTTTTGATGGCTAAATATCGTGTGTACACAAAAATAGTTGAAAGAGCTCACAGATACACTGCTTGGAAAGTGGACATCGTTACACCATAAAATTAGAAAAAGAAGGGGAAGTTTTTCTCAAGCAGGATAAAAGGCTGAAAATGCCTGTGTTCAGATTCTGTTATCAAATAAGTGGCCACTAAAATAACTTAACTTCCCTGTGTACTAGTTCCCACATTTGACTCAAGGGCAGCTTCTAACCTCTTAGCTATTACTGATGAAATTATTTCAAAACATTCAATATTATATTACAAGTGTAATTTGAAAATAACAGTCACATTGTAAATGGGATTAAGGATTAAATTATTATTATTTTTAATTCTCTTGTGGGAGAATAATCAAGTAGTGCCGAAGCAATATTAAAGACTCAGAGATTTTGCACAAGTTAGCAATAAAGCAGAGCCAAAGAGAAAGGTTTGAGAGGAGAGCTGAAGCATGTATACTGTGGTTTTCCAACTAAGATGAGAAATGAGAGACATGGGAATGTTGGAGGAAGCATGTATTTTAATCAAATTTTCTGTGTCCTTGAATACTCAATTTGACACAAAGGATAGGTTGAAAGGGTTTATCCAACAATGGGAAGCTCTGATGAGGTAGAACAATTTTGTCATAAAAGTGTAACTCAAACTTAATTTTATCTTAGTAGCTGACATTGTGCAGATTCCAGAGTTCTTGGGAAGGCCTGTGATTCTTCCTTATAACCAGTTCCCTTAATGATTTGCTTGCTTATATTTTTGATATCATACTAGGAGTTTGCTATCACAGTCATTTAATGCCTCAGCATTGCATATGTAGTTTGTGGTTATGGGAAGAATTGAGGAAATTATTTAATGTTTGGTAAAGTCCAACAAACGGAACATTTCTTTTTTTTGTTTCCTTCAGTACAAATCTCATATCTACAAAATTTTATGTTTGTTCCTACTAAATTTGCATGTTTTTGCATTTAGAAAGGATTTGTTTTGTCCAAGTTTTTACTTAATTGGCACTATAGGATCTATCAGAATATAGAATATAGTGTTTTGTTGTTTTGTTTTTGTTTTTGTTTTGTTTTATAAATTTTATAGCTTTTTGTGTTGTTATTCTCCTCTTATGCAGATGCCCAGATGTCCTCACAAAACTAAAATAAATTTTTAAAATATAAATGAACAATTCTTTTTAATGTATTTACCACATGTTGTCATGTGAGTACTATCACATCTGATCTAGCCTCTCTAAAATCCTCATGTCCATAAGGGTAAGCAAGGAACATCCCCATTACTAAGAAATTTTTGTCATATGAAAGACAATCTCTTTATCTTATTCCACATACTCAATTCCCTTGTCATTTTACATTATAAATAAATAACAAACCAATTTGGCACATTCCCACCGATTAAAAATAAAAGTTGTCAGAGTGAAAGGAGAAAGACAAAAATATGAATTATTAATTATAATATTAACCAGCACAAAAAAGCCTAACATGAAATGATATCACCTAAAAAGAGATTATTTTTTCCAAAATGAAAAAGGAGCAGTGATTTTAATATTTATCATGCAGTTGTATTGTTGACATTTTTAGCCATAAATATATATTCACCTTATCTATTTCACTCTGTATCAAATTTGGTGAAAAAGATATTTTAAACATGGCAAATAAAGAAATTAATTAAATAGTAATAGCATAAGTCAGACAGCATGGTTTTAAAGTGTTATCCTAAATAGGGTATTGACTTGATGGCTATATTCACAGTAACATATTTCTGCATATTGTTATTCTTTCAAATCCACTTACACTGGAAAAAGCAAAGACAACTAATTAGCCGAAAAGATGGGTATTTTCTTTTAAAAATGATTTTATTCTTTCCCACAGTTCAAATTGAAATAGGAATGAGTATATTTTTTCCTATGGATAGAGTTTTTTAACAAATGTATGTCAAATACTGGTCAATAGTGAAATATGAAAATCCCATTGGAGTAGTGTGATTTCTTCTCAAGAAGTAGTTATCGGTCCAGTGCCATCATTAATGTGTTTCCCCCTCCTTTTCCTAAAACAATGTTTGTGTATGTATGTTTTAGTATATTTAGATGTTTCATTTCTTACTATTTCGTACATAAAATGCATAAATTTTCCTCCCATTTTGCATAATCTCACGAATTTATACAGATTTTGAGAAAATTTTATTGTTTAATTCTCATGAATAGTAATTTTGGTTCTGCTTAGCATTTTTTAACTCTAGAAAACTGACTAGCAATTTGTTTGCTTGTGCTATTTTAGTTGGTTTTGTTCATCCTATATTTATTGTTTTCTCTTTCATTCCTAATGAGACATGACCATGTCAATGTCCTTGGCCATATCTTTGTTTTTAGTTTTAAAAGAATTAAGTGAAGTTGAGAGGCAGGTTCATCTGCAAACAAAAGAAAAAAAGCTTATATGTTTGTATACACTGTAAACCAACTATTTTGTTTCTGTTAACTGCATAAAATACATTTCAAATAACTAAATCCTTAATGTCTTATTTAAGAAAAGACTTTTGGACAGGCTTAGTGGTAAATGGCCTGTTATTCTAGCACTTGAAAGGCTGAGGCAGGAAGATCATAGATTTGAAGTTAGCTTGGACTACACAGTCCCAAGCTCAAAGCCTGTGCAAAATAGTAAGACCCTGTCTTAAAAAAACAAATTTGAAAAAAAAAAAAGAAAAAGAAAACCTTTATGTTACAGAACACAGAATAAGCTGGCCCTCTATCTGCTAACTTAGATTCTAGTTATAATTTGTCTTTCCCATGTATTTATAACCCTAGTTATTAAAAACATAATGTTCCTTATTATTATTACCATCACAATTAAGCATTTGTTAACAATCCCATCTTGAGGGGTATATGTACACAGGGATATTGTTTCCCCAAATTGGGTTATACCATAAAGAGATCAATGCAGTCATATATTTTCATTTATTTTATTTCTCATTCTATTTCTATAATTCCCATTTGATTAGTCCTTTCAGTATTGTTGTCCTGTCCAAATTTTTATCCAGGAAGTGACTTTTCTGGCTCCTAGAATCTTCAGAGCCTGTCCATTAAGCTTGGCTGCCTTGTAAATCATGAAAGTTTCATGGCCTGCCTTTTTCTCCTTTTGTTTCTTTGGGGTTCACTGATTTCCCACCATATACAGCCTTTCACAGCTGCTGTCATCAGCGGTTCTTCTTTGGTGTGATTTGTTTTTAATAACATCCATTTTGGCCCAATTTTGGTAACCATTGGTTCCAGTAAATTTTCATAAAGTTTAGTCCTTCCTTGAGTTTTGCTTCCTAAACTACAGAGTACAGAATAGAACAGAGCCCAAGCAGAGTGACAGAAAATCAAGCACAGAACTATGGAAATAAACTCTTTTGCAATTCTGAGGAATGAGGCAGAGATAAAGAGATATTAGTCAGAGAACATTCTAGACTCACAGAAAAAGAAACTGCAACAGAATATCACTCCAGAAGGGAAGAACATGTAGTCAATAAATTATAAGTAAAATCTGGTCAGAGAAAAAATAACCAGAACAACTAGTTTTGAGATATTTTAATAATTACAGTTAGTATTTGTTGGGAGCTGTTCAGGTGCCAGACAACATGCTAAGTAACATGCATTCATTATTTCATTCATTCCTTTATTTTTTTAATACAGTCCTTTAGAACAGGCATGCTATTATTTCTTCCAGAAGTGAAAACAGGGTCAGGCGTAGCCAATCTAAGTAATCTGCCCCAGATCACATAGGAATGAAGAAGCAGAATGCAAACTGAGGTATATTATTTACCTTCACTCTGTCATGCCTTTCAAGTGACAGCCTTTATAAAGTAAACTAGTGCACACACAGTTTTGTTTGACTATAGATAGATCATGAAAAATCTCACTCAACTGAGTGTTGCTTACATGTCACTGAAATGTTTGTAATGTTAGCAAAGTAGAAACTAGTTTCCACTTTAGAAAATGTTTGCTAGTTTCATCCTCTGCAATAGTAGAAAAAAATTTCCAAAGTAATACCTATAGATAACATTAGGGAAAGAATTTTCTGAAGTCTTTGATGTAGCATAATTTTAATAAATGAACAATTCCTGAATATGTATACTTAATTCCAAGTCAATATAAGCAACATGACCTTCTTAGATCATTAAAAACATTTCCATTGACTTATTTATTATTTAAATTTTAGACTATTAAATTCTGCCAATCTAGTACTTTAAGGTACCTGATAAATATCATGTACTGGTTAAATGCAAGACAAAGTGATATTTTGGATATGTGAAGGTTCCGATAATATTTAAAAGAATTAATCGCTAGTATTTGAAATCTACTTTGGCTTCAGTATATCTGTTGTATGCAATGGACTGAGCTAGCAAATCAATACTTACAGAAATTGAGCAGCCTAGAGCAAGAAACATGAGAATCACACTGCCTTGAGTTGGATAGATTTTTAAATCTGGAGATATTTTGTGTTTTCTCACTAAGTAGAAACCTCTCTTCTAACTAAATCTCACTGGATCCTTTACATATGAAATAATGCATAGTAGTTTATTAAACTCATTTTATAAATTCAAATCATTGTATTGAAAAGTGTTAAATCAATCATTTAAGAGTATCATGATGAATATAAAAAGAAACAGAAATTCAAGTTTACATTCATATGTTAGTGTCAACAGTGTCCTTTTTTTGTTTTATTTTTTGTTGATTGTGGGGCCTGAACTCAGGGCCTGGGAGCTGTCCCTGAGCTCTTTTGTCCAAGGTTAGTGCTCTACCACTTTGAGCTATGGTTCCAATTCCAGTTTTCCAGTGGTTAATTGGAGGAGTCACAACTGTCCTGGCCATGTTGGCTTTGAACCTTGATCCTCATATCTCATCCTCCTGAGTAGCTAGGATTACAGGCGTGAGCCTCCAGGCCCCAGCCTCAGTGTCCTTTTTATGAGAATAAAGTACTACACAGTATCAAAGAAACAATGGGACACAGAAATTACTAGTTGCATACAGAGCAGTTCAGTTTTACTCCCCAAACAGCTCACTTCGAAACTCAGAGCCTGAATTTGAGGACTGCCTGAAAACTGGTTAACTTTATTATATATATTTAATGTACAATAACACATTGGCCGCCAATGTGTTTCTAAAATTTATATGATATATTTAAATTTGAATGTCATTTTATCACAATTATAAATTGATATAATTTTTTAAAACATGCTGATTAAATATTTAATTGCTGAAGTATCTTTTTGTAATCATCTCTATGTAAGTTTGGGAACTATGAAATAGTTTTAAAACTGCTAACTTAGTTCACACAAGTTTTAAGAAATAATCTTGCTCTTTATTTTTCATTATTATTTATGCACAAATTAACCCTTTCAGAATGCTTTATCTCATAAGCATTATTTAAATGTCAAAGCATATCTAAATTATGTATTGAATTATAGGCTAAACTCCTTAGCTGTAAGAATTTTGCATTTTACCTTTTCGTTTTGTAACCTGTTATCAGAGAGGGTCTGTCCAAGGTCACTTCATTGTAACCTATATATATTAGAGATTTAAAAGAAGGGTTCAATTCGCAATCTCAGTTTCTATCTACTCTTCTGGGCTTCCACATGATGTTGTGAATAGCCAAACAAACATTGTATATCAGAACATTATGGTTTATACTAAATATGTACAATATAAAGGGCAATTCCATGAATTCTCTTGGCTTCCAGTTGTCAAAGTGCCTGAGATGAAGGACAAAGAGAGGCTAAGCTGTGAAAAGAGATAGAAAAGGATAGTTAAATGCTGGTAGGGAAAAAAGAACCACTTACGGGAGAGAAGCAAGGTAGTTCTAATTCCATTAGTGGTGTCTCTAAAACCTTTCAAGAACATAAAAGAATGGCCAACAGTCAGAATTGAATATGAGTGATAATTGAAAAACAACCTATAAAGAAAGAATGTGATATAAGCTGTGACTCCAACCACACAGCCAGAACTAGAGAAACCAGTGGAGAATCAGGAATATTACCCATCACACTCTGGGAGTTCATGTAGGTTTAGACATTAGATTCCTAAATATTATGGAAATCAGGCTTTCTTGAGCCTCCTATGTGATGAATTCTGTAAATCTACACAACCTAGACTAAGTCTGTTTTTATAAATGGGTAACATTTCCTACTAACTTAGTTGGAAAAAATCATTTTTACAGTATATGTGTTTACATAAAACCAAAAAAATGTCTTGTGTATATTGGAACATTTTGCTTTTATGTCTGGTAGACCATTTACTTTACCTCCTCTTCTGTGTCTGTTGGAACATTTATTTTATATTCTCTATTTCATTCCTGTTGGAGCATTTATGTATGATTTGTTTGTTACTTTTATCTGTTGATCTTGCCCTCCCCATATGCTCATGTCTGACTGGCCTAGTTTCCCACATTCAGTATGTGATCTCTAGCCCTTCTTAAATATTAATTAGTGTAATTGAATTCCCTCCAGTATTTCTAACCCCAGGCACCTGAATTTCAGTGTTTTTATTAGAACTGATTTGTGCATTTAAAGTCCAATCTGCCTCCCCATCCCCCACCGCCCAAACAACTTTTCTTGATTAGGTAAAGGTCGGGTTTGTGCATGCTTGCCTCAAAAGAAGTCTTCATGGAAAAATAAAAGCATTATATATCCCACTTTTTTTTCAGCTAAAGGCTGAAAAACACAAAGCTCTCTTGAATCTTTGGCAGAAGGAAATCTTAGAAAAAAAGATAGCAAAAAAAAAATACATACGCAGTTAGGGTTGGAATACTGGAATCATACAGAGCCATATGTAAAGAAGCCATATGCATGCACTTAATCATAGCCCATTTTCTCTTACCAATAGAGACAAGGACTCAAGGACAACATCTTGTTTAAGTCTTCTCTTCTGTTCTAGTTTGTAGATCTATCTTTGACTATGTGTCATCTCTGGGTGCAATACCATGATTATACATGAGTGACTCTCTCCTTGGAAGATAATAGAAAAAAAGAAAATATCCTAAAAGATGGGGTAGAGAGCCACAGACTACTGAGAAGATTTGTCAATAAGGCCATCAATTACTGTCCTTTCTATTTCAGAAGAGAAAAAAAGTTAAACAATTGAGAAAAAAGTTAAAACAGTTGGTTTTTAGAAATTAGTAAAATGCAAATTTTTAATACTTAGTATTATTGTGAAGACAAATAGTTTGATACCAGTCCTGAGGAAGAGTCTAGAGTGAATTATAAAGCAATAAACTATAAAGCAGTGTGCTGTGGTTCCCTAAAAGAAGTAATGCTTACCAGAAAGTAGAATGACTTCAGTGAAAGCACATTTGTAATATGTGATCTGATCTGTCTTGAATGGGTAAGTAGCTCTTATAAGTAGATAGAGTAGAAACTACTTGAATGACCACACAACTTGGTGCAAATGCATGGCCCTTTCCCATGAAAGGTAATTCTAGGGATTTTCTAGGTCTTATCTTGGTTGTTGTTTTTTTCAGTGACTTAGATGAAAGCATGTTTACCGGATTTGCAGGGAACATGAATTCAGTTACATAGAAAAGTTCTTGAGAAGTTGTCAAGTCCCTAAGACATATCAAAAGAATGGGATGAGCCAGGAATGGTGGCTCAAGCCTATAATCCTAGCTACTTGAGAGGCAAAAATCAGGGGTTCACAGCTTGAGCCCAGTCCCCCAAAAAAGAACATTATGAGACCCCATCTTAACTAGTGACTGGGCTCAATGGTGCGTTAGCCTGTTCCCGGGAAGCATAATGACTGGATATAGTGGTGCATGCCTGTCCTCCCAATGGTGCAGGAAAGCATAGGTAGGAAGATCAAAGCCCAGGCCAGCCTAGACATAAAGTGAGACTACCTTAATAGTAATCAATGCAGAAAGGGGCAGGAGGCATAGTTCATACTGTACTGTGCCTCCAAGGCTAGTAGAAGACCTTGAGTGTAAAAATGTACAAAAAAGAATGTAGCCGGGCGCTGGTGGCTCACGCCTGTAATCCTAGCTACTCAGGAGGCTGAGATCTGAGGATCGCGGTTCAAAGCCAGCCCGGGCAGGAGAGACCGTGAGACTCCTATCTCCAATAAACCGCCAGAAAACCAGAAGTGGCGCTGTAGCTCAAGTGGTAGAGCGCTCGCCTTGAGCTGAAGAGCTGAGGGACAGCGCCCAGGCCCAGAGTTCAAGCCCCACGACCGACAAAAAAAAAAAAAAAAGGAATGACATTTAACATAACATTTTAAGTGAACAAATGCAAAATTTTATATTTATATTTCAAGAAGGCTGCTTAGGAATGGTGTAGGAGAAATATGGCATAACAACCCTCTATAAGAAATTCATACAAACAGCAACAGCATCAATGCTGTTAGAAAAGCAAAACATGTGATATGAGGAATGCCTAAGGAAACTAGGATTATTTGTAAATTCAGAAGTCATGAATGTGATAATTATCTTCAAGTAGGTGAATAATGGTCAAATATAAAATAAATTAATGGGCATGGTGGAGCATAGCTGTAATCCTAGCCACTCAGTAGATGGGGAGGATCATAATTTTAGGTCAGCTGTGGCAAGAAGTCATGGAGATTCAGTTTGAACAGCTGGGCTTCTGGTGGCTCACATCTATGTTGCAAGAGGCATAGGTCAGGGGAAACCACAGTGGGTAAAAAGACAGAGAGGAGGCGGGAAGGAAGGAGAGAGGGAAGGAGGAAGGGAGAGAGGAGAGGAGAAAGAGAAGGGGAAGGAAGGAAGGAAAGAAGGAAGGAAGGAAGGGGGAAGGAAGGAAGGGGGAAGGGAGAGAAGGAGGGGAAGGAGAAGGAAGGAAAAAGAAAAGAAAAGAAAGGAAAAAAGAAAGGATAGGGTAGGAAAGGCAAACAATTATATTGCTATTACTCCAATGAGTCAAATAAAAAATGAAACCTACATGACGAAATAGTCTACTCAATATGAAAACGAACTCTGGAAGAACCTTATGTGCTCGAAGGTGAAAACTGGAGAATTGAAAATAGTAGCCTGGAGATCTTGGTTAAATCTCAGCTATGCCACTTGTGATTCTTTTTCTTGGGACATTCCTTGAACCACTCAAACTCACTACTGTTAGGTATCTTCAGTATCTGTAAAGTGGCCTTAAATTGTTCTTACCTTTCAGAGAGAATTTCACTGGCTTATTAGTCAGCTAACGCCGTAACAATGAAACACTGGAGGGTGGGAAATTAAATAACAGAAATTTATTTATCACAGTTCTGGATGCTGGAAGTCCCAAGACTGAGGTGTCAGCACACTTGGTTTCCTGCTGATTGTCTCCTAGGCTGGCAAAAGACCTGTTTGCTGGATCCAAATGGTCTCTTCTTTATGAGTGCATAGGAACGCTTTGCTTTCTTTCCTTAAAAGGACATCATTCCTATAGTTTTAGCATTCTGATAAGCTCATTCAGGCTTCATTACCTCTTCAAAGGACCAGTCTCTACATGAAGTCACACTGGGGCTTCCAGACTACAGGGGACACAATCTGTCAACAGCCAAGACTTTATATCCATGAATCTTAGTCTCCTAAAACAGGGTCTTAAACTTAGATAATGCATAATGAATTTGCAGGATATTTTACAGGCTCTGGAAGCCTTAGACAGATAATTTAATAGATAATTATAATGAGTCTGCTGACAGTGATATTCTGTTTTTGTAAAAATTAAAATCCTAAATATAATATCACCTCTAAAATTCTATAATTCTCTAATAATATTATCAAAGTAGTTGTTTGGGATATAAGCAACCTCTTTTCAATAAATATCCTTTATTCCTGTCATCTTTCCTTTTGTGTCCAAAAATTCCATTTAAGTTTATAAATATTTATTTGTTTGCTAGTCCTCCCTTGACTTCTGTAGCCCAGATTCTCAACGTGGCTCAAAGTAAAACTCTGTGGAATGACATTGGTTTGCCAATACAAGTCAGAAGACTTTGTATTATAACAGTGGAAGGAAAATATAACTATAGTAAAAACAAATAAGCAGAAATACTGCATCACAAGTGGTATAGGCAAATGCATGTAAAACAATACAAATGACATTTGTTATTCTTTACTTTAATATGCATATACATTGCCACTAATTTTCAAACTAATATTTGAAGTTGAAGATTTGCAAATATTTAGCCTTTGAGATTGGTGGGTAGTCTTTGGTTTGTCTTCCTTGCAAGGAAGATTCTGGTACAAATATGGCTACATTGACTCTTGTGTCTGTGGGCAATTGGTTTTACTTTTAAAAATCAGTATTCTTACCCAATGAAGTACCACATCCTCTCTTTGTTCTCTTGGTATACTATGAAAATTCTTAAGGAAGAAGTTAGTCCTGAATGAAAATGAATGATAGAGCACCAGTTATGCCTCAGCAGTAGGACACCTGTCTAGGATATAGGATAACCTGCATTCCATCCCAACACTACAAAAACAAAACAAAAACAAAAAACCCTCAACACTGCTAATAGCTTTAGGCTTTGATGACTCAGTAGGTCTCCTCTTGAGGACAGATGATGCACTAGATATTTACAGTAAGAATTTAGTTTGTGGTTTGGCACAAAAAGCTTAGCATTTGACCTGGGCTAGCTAGATTCTGATCCTACTTTTGTATTGTTCATCCTGGGTAATTGTCTAGTCATCTGACCCTGTTTTATGTTAGGCTTCCTTCTCAGCTACTCAGTTTGCACTAATATAGATATTTTGTAAAGTTCAGTTTCTTTCCTTGTTTTCTGATCCTTAGTTCTGATGCCTTTTGGTGCTATAATATTAATATATTTCCTGCTTAGCTACCCTACAAGACTTTAGAGACAATCCAATAGTTTTCTTAGCATTCTTCGTGAACTACAAAACACTTTCCAGATGCTATTTCTTTTTGCTTATGAGTGGATCAGGATGCTTAAGTGAGTATGGAATTGGGACCAGCCAGGAATTCATATTGATGCTGTTTCCTTAGAGACATTCGAGTCTCATGTTGTTTTCTATTTAAACCACCTGACCTGATCTGTAAAATGAATATATTTTCTATATGAATATATTTAACTACAGGTATGAATGCTTATGTCCATTTTCCTGTAATATTTTCTGAAAATCATAAAAATGTTCTTTTGCTTTCATTTGTTTCCCAATATTATTGGCTGCTACCTGTCCTAAAAATGCTTAAGACACTAGACACCTAAATGAATATGTTAAATTGTAACCTCTTTGTATAACAACTTGAAGATTACATTTTTTAATGTGAAAATTAAACAAAGGAAAAAATACTTAAATAAATTCTCCCTGTAGCTATGGCGATCTGTTCTCACAATGCTTACTATCATTATTTCTATTGTATTGGCAGTAATTGTTGTTATTATTATTAATTATACTTTGTAATTATATAGCTCCTTATTTTTAAGGAAAGATAAATGGCTAGGAAACAAACATATTGTTATTGAGAGGTATTTCTAGTTTTGAACATTTTAAATCTTCTTTTGACCTGTTGTCAGAAAGATTTCTACATGAATCTTCAAGTATGACTCTTTTTTGGCATGTCATTGGAAATAAAGTACTAATCTTTGAAAATATTACATTTTATTTTCTTAAGCATTTTGCTTTATCTTTCTGCCCTTCAAGTTACTTCTTACAATATAGGTACTATGTAATAGGTTTAAGGAAAGATTTTAAGGCAGGAGATGGAGCTACTTAAACAGTGAACCATACCTAGAGAGGTCCTATTTCCCTATGACTACCAATGGAAGAAAAGAAAAAGGGAATTAAAATAGTTTGCGGGATTTAGCAATGGCAGCTAGTATAGCCCAGTACAAAATGTCTACAATGGAACAACAACAAAAAAATCCCACTTTTCTTCTTCAGTCTCTTGGCACTACTCTTTCCAATTGTTTAGTAGACTTAAAAGTGGTCAAGTTGGCTTAAAGTTCTCAGGTTGTTCGGCCTGAGCTCCTTTTGATCATGATTCCTATAGCTAAGAATCTGACCCCAATAGAGAAATTACAAGGTCAAAGTAAGTCTGTCCCTTAGGTAATCTCCAGGTAGGTTTTCCTATGTCTTCATTTGAAAGTGGGAATGGCTATAAGAAATAAAAATAACTATATAGTTGTTCACAATTTCCTACTTTAGAACAATTGTTTCTTCACCTAACCTTATTTTCCCATCTTCTAAAGCAGTGGTTTGGAACATGCTTAGTAGCATTAGCACTACTAGGGGTTACATTAGAAATGTAAAATCTCTAGCCTCGCCCTGTTTTACTGAATAATAAACTTTCCTGGGGGATCCAGGTGATTTTCTTTTGTCAGTCGTGGGACTTGAGCTCTGGGGCTGGGCACTGTCCCCCACGTGCTCTCTCTCTCTCTCTCTCTCTCTTTCTTTCTCTCTCTGTGTGTGTGTGTGTGTGTGTGTGTGTGTGTGTGTATATTTGTAAAGATAATGTACAAAGGGGTTACAGTTACATGAACAAGATAACGAGTCTATTTCCTATTGAGCATTGTTACACCCTCCTTTTTTTCCTACCATCCCTCTCCTCCCTACCTCCCCAGCCCTCCCCCCACCCCTGCAAAATTGTAAAGTTTTTTCTCAACATATTGTCTTGTACATCTCATTGTTACAATGGGTCATCCTATATCCTTATTTCAGCATTTTGTTATTTCCCTTCCCATCCCCAAATTAGAAAAATGTATATACAAGATACAGGACACTGGAATCAAATCCAGTGACAACAGGGGTTGTATCATGGGGGAAGAACATACAAAGAAACAAAAAAAAATCACATAGTGCATTGTTAGTACAGTAAACAGAACAGCAACAAAGATAAAACCTCTAGGGTTCCTATCTTGGGGTTCATTTCACTTAGCACCAAGTTATATGGTCATATATACATAGCTTTTGACCTCTTCTGCTTATTATAGACATACACAAACAAGGCCATACTAAAGCTACCAGCACAACTATATTTATCGCAGCATTATTCACCATAGCTAAGATGTGGAACTAATCCAGATGTTCCTCAGTAGATGAATGGATCAAGAAACTGTGATATATATCATGGAATTCTATGCCTCCATTAGAAAGACTCACACCATCCCATTTGGAAAGATTTGGAAAAAATTGTATTAAGTGAGGCAAGCCAGACTCAAAGATACATAGGTCCCATGGTTCCCCTCAGCTCTACCACTTGAGCCACAGTACCAACTCCAGTTTTCTGTAGTTTATTGGAGGTAAGAGTTTCATGGACTTTTCCTGCCCGGGCTGGCTTTGAACCATGATCCTCAGATCTCAGCCTCCTAAGTAGCTAGGATTATAGTCATAAGCCATTGGCACCCAGCAGTCCAGGTGATTCTGAGGCATACTAAAATTTGAGGTCCTCTATTCTAAAAAGATGTGTTATTCCACCGAGGAAATGTTTTGACAAGAGCTCTACTCAAAAATTACAAGGTTTTTTTTTTTAAAAATATCTGATTCTGAACCTTCTTATTTCTATAGTTGTGTCTTAACAGTTTTTTTTGTGGCGGGGGGGGGGGGGGGGTCTGGTTGTGGGGCCTGAACTCTGGGCCTGGGTGCTGTCCCTCAGCTCTTCAGCTCAAGGCTAGTGCTCTACCACTTGAGCCACAGTGCCACCTCCGGCTTTTTTCTTTTTGCTTATGTGGTGCTGAGGGATGGAACCCAGGGCCTCATGCATGCAAGGCAAGTGCTCTATCACTGAGCCACCTTCCCAGCCCTCTTAACAGGTTTTTAAACTGTGACCTACAGCTCATCTTATCATTCCCCTATCCTACCTAAAAAAGATGTTTGTCCTGCTTGGTAGTCAAATCTTACTCACCCTCATTAAGGTTCTGAAATGCCTACTTCGTGCAAAATACATACCAGTCATACTAACATTCTCTTAAATGTGTCTTCTTATAGCTCACAAAATCTTTAACATTCATTTTAGTCTTGCCTTCATATTCTGTGATATCTGTGCATATTGTAAAATTCCAAGTATTACATTAAACAAGAGGTTGGCATTTATTCAGTGGCTTCAGTAGTCATCACAACCTCCTTAGAGAATTACTCTGAGTTTCTGAGATCCTAAAAAGAAAATCCTGTCCTACACAGAAGATTCTCCTTTGACTTCACTGTTTACCATACACTTTACTGTCCTATAATGGAGATGAACTTTCCTCATGTAGATATCTTCCCACCTACTCAGCCCAATTTTATGTTCAATGGAAATTAGAGACCACAATTTGCTTGTCATGTCTTATACAGGAACTTTGAGAATGTAGAGTTGATTCATATTTGTTAGTATATTGTATTATAAACTCTCAACGTATATCTAAAATTTCTCTTACCATTGTTACCTTAGGAAAACCTTGGAAATGAAAGTGTTTAAATTTATTTTTGGAAAATAAAATTCTCCTTTTATAACTTAGATGTATTCAATGTTACAAACTGATTTAGTCACTTAAAAATATTTAACTTACAGTTCCAGTTTTATTATCATTAGTACATTTTAAAAATACTTTATTCAACAATGCAATTAAATAGCTGATTTTTTTTAATTAAAGAATTTACCAATATTCAGGAAGCTAAATTTTGTAAGAATGAAAGGTAGGAATTGAACATGAATCTGACCTGTGCCTGTCTGTATACTCATATGGTGGTGGAAAGCAATGAAGATAATACTGATAGCAAAATGATAGTTCTTCCAGAATTGTATTTAACTGAAGGAAAATACAGTTTATAACTTCTTGAGCATAATCATATACTGTGAACATGTTATATTGGACATGATTTACATTTGTGTAACTGAATTCTGACCTATGGAATAGAAAAAGCGTGGTCTTTTCCAAGTCAGGCAATTCCTGTGTTTATTTCAGAAATAATAATTGGCTAATTTCTATTCCTACTTTGCTATGTTCTTCAAAGTGAGGCCCCTTGGTCCTGGTTAGAATTACCTGGATGGTTGCTAAATTGCATATTCCTAAATTCCACCCTACAAACTAAATCAGAATCTCTGGGATTGGAGCCCAGCAATTTGCATTTCTAACGATCACTTCCAGGTGATGCTTATGCTCAATAAAATTTGAAAGCCATTTCTATTTGGATTCATTTTCCATTCCCCAGTGAATCAAATCTACCAGAAAACTGATCTCTGAGTCTTAAAACTAATGTTTTTTAGGCATAAAGATTCAGTAATTATTTTATCTGTCTTCAACAGACTTTTATTGAATTCTGGTACTTCTGCATGCCTGGCACACTTAATCTAATTAATTAATATAAAACCCCAATAGCTCTGTGAGATGAATATTCTTTGTACCATTATAAAGATATGACAATTGAGGCTTAGTGATGTAGATACTGGAGGGCTGCCCAACTAGTACTTTAATTCACTTTGACTCCAGATTGCCTCTTCTTAAACTCTGGAAAAAAAAACTTGATTAGAACTTGAACTCAGATCTTTACAATCCTGCCTTTCTCTTTTCTAAAATGACACCTGAATACAAAAGGGATTAAATAGATAACAGCTAACACCAATTTTGTTTCCAAACTCTGAGATTTCCTGATGTTAGGCAACCGTCACCTTAAATTACATGCTTGGTAACTATAATGTTACTGTGTGATGAGCTCAATCAGTAAACCATCACTTTCAAGGTTATCAGATAAAACAAGGAAGCATAGTCAATAAAGACCTTGTTGTTTTATAATTTTCCTCCTCTTCCACTGCTAGAATGTATTTTTTCTATACAAAATCAATTAAAATAAGTTTTTTTATATACTTGCTTGAGCTTGCTATGCAGGTGGCAAGTAGTCTACCACTTGAACCATGCCCAACATTTTTTGCTACGGTTATATATTTAGGTAAGATCTTGTGCTTTTTCCCTATACTGGTTTCAGACTTAAGTATTCCGAGTTCTACCTCCTATGTAGCTGAGAGTACGTGTGTGTGTGTGTGTGTGTGTGTGTGTGTGTGTGTGTTTTATCATTCCTGACTTGTTCTTTGAGATCTTCCTTTTTTGCTCCCACTGGTTGTAAATCATGATTCTCCTATCTCTACTTCCCAATTTGCTAGGATAACAGGTGTGAGCCACCTTACCTACCATCTTTACCTCCTAATTAAGATTTATGGCCAGATTCAGTGGTTCATAGTTCAGTGGCAGCCTACATTCTCTCTCTTCCTCATTCTCTCCTTCATGTTCTCTCTCTCTCTCTCTCTCTCTCTCTCTCTCTCTCTCTCTCTCTCTGTCTGTCTCTTTCTTTCTCTCTCTCCCTCTTTCTCTCTCTCTCTCCTATCCACCCCCCCCAAATTAGCAAGACTCCATCTTAACAAGGACAAAAAACTTAGAACATGCTGATGCAAATCTGTCATCCCAGCTATGCAGGAAACCTGGGTAAAGGATAGCTCTGAGGCCTATCCTGGGGGAAAGCACAGGATTTATATTGATCAAAAATAAATAAGCAAACCAATAAGGATTGGGACATTCATGACTCAAATAATAGAGCACATGTCTAACAAACGTGTTGTCCTGAGTTAAAAATCTCAGTACTGAAAAACATAATCCCTTCACTATTGGGCTTCATTTCCATCAATGATAGTTTGTTTTGTTAAATCTTTTGCAAATAAAGCTAGCTGGTAGAAAGTATCTCATTTGGTGATTTTCTACTCTGGCTATACACTCAAATCACCTATTGCTTTAAATAAATATAGAAATAGACATTCCTCACTCAAAATCAAACAGATTTGATGCAGTTGAGTCCTTTAAAACAAAGTCAAACCCCTGAGCTAGCTGAAAAGCTGTTGCTTGGACAATTCAACTATTCAACTGAGTATGAGGTAAGGAAAGGCAAAAGATGCAAAAGATCATAGTGCTAAGAGGAATTATGGGAAAACACAATGCTGCGGAGTGTGGATGGACCTATTCTCTTTATTAGACATTTTATAATAGAAAATGAAGGAGTGAAAACAGCAGCATGCTTGAGTCTATTTGCATTTCCTTTGGATAAATAAAATAAAAGTGAAGGGCATAACCTTGTGAACGTATCTTGAACTGATGTTATTTTTGCAAGCTAGATAGAAGTGAAGCCACCAGTCAGACAGATTCAGGAATAGCTATCAAATCAGAGCTCACTCTTCAAATCCCAGCACTAATCGGAATGATAAAGAGCTACCTTTCGATTAATCCTGCCCTGGACTTTAGACGAAAGAAACCGCAGTTTAATTACTGAGTGAAATTCACTTTGTCTGATCTGCCTGTCTTTGCTGTAATGTCATAATATAATCAGCATCACCCCCATTTGAAACACGAAGCTGTGAAGTCCAAGGACCTGTGTGATTGGAGAAATAAAATGATGCTCAGACAACAACCAGCCACGCTGCAGTAATTACTCAAACCTTGTTTTCATCTGTATGTCATTCTCCCATTGGCTTGTCATGACAGCACCAGAGAAAAGGATGGGAGAGAGCCTGATTGAAAAGGAGGGTGACCCGTTGGAATTAGACAAGGTGTGGGAGGGAAGAGCCAATTAAACTTGGTTTTTCCTTTAATATATATCCCACTGGCTGCTGTTGATCCCACAAGTCCAAGCTAAACCATTCAGCTGATTTGTCTCCCTGTAATTAAAGTCTCCCCTTCAGTTAAAACTTTATAGTTTTTACCTCTCTGAAAACATTTTTCTTTTAAAACTGGCAATTATTTGGCAGGTCATTTCCTTAGGTCTTTCTGTCGTTTTTCCAAAAGAAAAGAAAAAGCTTGCAGATTTCCTTCTCTCAGAGAGCACAGGCAAGGAAGCCTTGTGTGTGTGCATAGACCCACTGCCTTTACATAGGACCAGCAAACCAAGACACATATCTAGCTTTCCTTTGTACAATTGCCCTGTCTTAAACACAATGTTAAATGTAATTTTCCCTATGGTGTTTAGTTGTGACTGAGTAGGATTTGAACTAAGATTAGTCTGGCTCTGGATCAAAATTTTTTTTGTGTCAGTACGGGAGCTAGAACGCAGTGCTATCTATTAGCTTTTTCACTCGAAACTGGTGCTCTAGAACTTGAAACACAACTTCATCCTGGCCTTTTGCTGGTCAGTTGAAGATAAGATTTATTGAATTTGTCTACCTGGTTGGCTTAAACTACAATCCTCAAATCTCAGCTTTCTGAGTATCTAGGATTACTGGCATTATCACTGGTGCTAGAGTGAGTCATATATAATCTTTTGACACTACTGTCCTATGTCCTTTTATTTTTTATTGATATCCCTCTAATTGACTCATTCAATTTCTTGCTATTGGGTATCCTCAAGATACCAAGATCTTTGCTATCCTCCAGATATACATTTAGTGAGGTTCGGAAAGAATAATTGGATATTCATCTTCAGAAAGGTTTAAGATTTGACATTTTTGTTAACTTTGGTCACTTCTGTTGTGAATTGACACTTTAATTCTAAAAACAATTGCACAACTAAGAACAAATGTGCAATATTCAATTAAGGAAAGTTTTATTTCCACATTTTTAATCCTTGTGTCACTGTTGTATTCATCATACCAACATTCCAGAATCAAGATTACTAAGAACCTCAGGCACATATGACTCAGATAATTGGTCACTAAAATTCTGTTAAGTCTAGTCATATAGAATTCACCAACAACAAGCTAGGGAAATTAGTGAGCACAGACAATAAGAGAACAAGCTGTGGAGTCTGATTATGGCCTTAATTTTTGGCTTTACCACTAAATACACACCTTTGAGAAAGTAGCTCAATCCTCATCTGTAAAATGGGAACAAAGTTACCCCTTGGTGTTAACATGGAGGACATGTGGATTCATCTATGTAAAGTACATAATTCAATGACTAGCACATAGTAAAGATTTAATATATAGTAAGAACTAATGATAATCCTTCCCTCACAATATTTCTGGAATTTCTACTTTCTTTCTACTGGCACTGAAGTTCACATATAACCTAATTCCTGTGTTATTGTAATAGTAACTGAACACATGTATTCCCCCCGAACCACCATTTCCAATTTCTTATACCAGAATACGACTGTGATCATATCATTCTCCTGTTTGCAAGCCACAGCAGATCTTGTAGGAAAGTGGTCTACTAAGTAGAGCACTAAAGAGATCAGCCACCCCTGTATTCAATGACCCCTGCACATACCACACTCAACCTAACTTCCCAACACTATTTCTTATCACATTTCCAACTGTCTTGTTTACTTACTGCTCCCAAATATATCTAACAATTTTCTGTTTCCTCTCATACCTTTCACACACTTGATTCCTATTACTTCCCAAATGTTACAGGTTTTTCCAAGTTTCAATAGATTGAGAGGCTTTACACTATCAGCCTAGATGTAATTGATGCCCATTTATGAATATCTGAATGTCCTTGTATTATAATTCTTTCTGAAATGATTTTGGGGTTCAGATCAGTGACTCCACACACATTATTGTTTGCTCAACAGCAGTTAGTAGAGAAGCCCAAACATAGCTGGTATATGGTTAATATATATCATATGATTTTGGGGTTCAGATCAGTGACTCCACACACATTATTGTTTGCTCAACAGCAGTTAGTAGAGAAGCCCAAACATAGCTGGTATATGGTTAATATATATCATATGTATAAGTCCTCTGAGTTTGGAATTTCTTCTTTGTATAAAACCCTTTGTTGTTCCATAAGCTACTTTGAAATTGGTTCTTTAGCTCTAAGACTTACCTACATGTCCATTTGAATTATTCTAACATCTTTCTCCTTGGTCCACTCCTATGAACACCACTAAGAATGGTTCCGTTTCCATGGCTATCTTGCTTCTCCCTCATATGGTGTGTTCATGAGGGATACCAGGCTGCTCATGGGTCCTCTTTCCTCTCTAGTCAAGTTCTTTCTGTACTGTTTATTCCCATCATGCAGTTATCTTGCTTATCTGTTGAGAAGACAATACAGAACATCCTGAAAGGAAAAGATAGATACATGAAAGTATCTTACAAAGTGTGTCAAACTTTTTAAGAGCAAAGTGTAATCTGCATTGTCTAAATAGTTTTCTAGTAAGTATATGTGTATTAAAAGTATAAGAAAAATATGAAAAGCAAGATCTGATGTGATCTATCACAGTTCTTGAATTCAAACTATATATTATATATAGTGATTATACCTGACACATTCCTTTTTTACATTAAATTCCATTTCTCTCTTGAGTAGCACAATATTTGGCCTCTTTCTATGCATGTTATACTACAGATGGGAGTCTTTATTAAAGATCTTCCTTATGAAATTTTTAATGATTTATAAATAAAATTAGCAACTCAAGACTGATTTCTAACATAGTGACAGAAGAATCTTAATAGTTTCTAAGTTTTTCTGAAACATCATTAAAAATAAATCAACTTTATCCTTACTTCTGATATCAAGATTGTGCAAATTCTCTGAGCATGTAAAGTTTCTTGACATTTTAGAGTCACAATTTTTTATATATTTTTAATTAATTTAATTTTTCTCCCCCTGCCCCCCCAATCCTCCCCGCCAGCTCCCACCCCCCTACCCCCCACCCCCCGCACCAAAGTTGTAAAGTTCGTTTTCGTGAGTCACAATTTTTTTTGAGTCACAATTTCTAACCAGGGGACAGCACTTACAATAAAGATATTCAGATACAGAAAAACCTTTCTGACAATCTGCTGCCTATATCTAATTTTTTCCTTAGGTGTTATAGTTCTATAAACTGAGGATGAATTGATGATAGACTGTGTCATAGAACTTGAAATCATGATTCTTAGTAACCCAAGAATATAGAGACAGTTTAGCTTTATTTTACTATTAAATGGAAACAAGTCAGCCTTCTTTCATCTAGAAGAAAAAACCAGTCTTGAAATGTTCCTGCTTACTCTGGTAGGCAGATAGGGTACACCAGCCAGTCTTTGTTGTGTATCTAATCCCTGCTGATTAAGAAAATGGAAAAGAGGAATGAGACAGGAAAGATCCCTTTTTTTAAAGTCATATACCATTACTGTTCCTGCATCCACCTAGACATTTTGAGTGAATTCATAGCTCCATGAATTTTCATTTTCATGAAATCTGACCTCATTGTTTTGTCTCAAGATTGTGATAATACATAGCCAGAGTCTTCCAGGCTTCTTCTTTTCTTTTTCAATGCTTTCCTACCCATCCCTAGTTTCCTGCGTATCATCCAGGTATCACCAAAATGCTCTTTCCTTTCTGTGTTTCTTTACTCTAAGGGAGTCTGATAACCAGAAGCAGAAAAATCTTTATTCCTTTGCTGTGGCCCTTTGGCTCCTCCTGCTTGTTTGGAGTTTTGAGTTAAATTTTTCATGGGTTAATACTTAACCCATGAGATAATTGTTTACAAAATTGTTAGTTGATAATCAGAGGTTCTCTTCTCCCCCCCACCCCAAGCCCATTAATATGGTTAACGTTTAACTTGGAAGAACAGCTCACACACCAAAATAATAACAATAAAGATATATGTATATAACCAAAGTATTCACTCTGGGAATTTTACTGATATGAGCTCATGACCCACAAGGAATATTTGTTTTAGGTTAGATAAAAGAAAAAACCTTGGTTAAGAATTTGGCAAGCTGACTGTGGAGGAATTTAAGCACAAAAAAAGATCCAGAGTCTCCATACGCAGCAGGTGGCATGCAAATGATGAGAATGTATTTTTTTTCCTCTTACGATGACCTTCATTTATTTTCTTGGTATGATCACATGCAAAAGAAGTTTTTAGGATTCTCTCCAAAGGCATATTTGGATATTTTCTTGTTTTAATAATCTTGATGCTATTTTCTGTTATTGTATCATGTTAGTGACCTTTTATATGTTGCCGTGCTGTCAAATCTGTGTCAGACATGGATGAAATTAACTGTTCAATGACTGTATCTACTCACATGTCTAATTTAGGAGGGACTGTTTCTTCTTCTGAGGCAAAAAATGAACTTAACTTTCATCTGACATCAAAAGATAGATATTACAAAAGGCAATTCTGTGCTCTAAAAACAAAATAATCATTCTCCATGATTTTGCCGGAAGCTAGGTGTTAAATCTAGCAGTGAAAATAAATTTAGGTTACTTCGTTTTGTCTGGGAATAATTTTCATCATCACTTCTTGACACTTATAGCTCAAAGGACAGTGTTGGAAGAACCTAGCTAGAACAATTCATTGGTCTAGTAGATCTGGAACCTCCAGGAGTTCCACACTTCAGGTCCAGCCACTCACTCCAGTTTATGAAATAAAGAGACAAGTAATGGTGAAGGAAAGGATAGAAAGAAGATTTTAATTAACAAGACATAGGCATCCTGTTCAAAGAAACATAGTATGCTCTTCTCACCACCTTTCCCTTGCAGACGTGTGCTTTAGGTTTAAATAGAAGAATTGGAGCCAGGGAGAGAGAGGTATGTTTTATTATTAAACAGTCACACTCACAGGTGTGGTCATGTGGCCTTAGGAGATGGTAACAGGTGGTCAGGTTGTTTCTTATCTGGGGATTGTTCAGCTCAGCCTTACTACAGTAAGAAAGTCATTGAAGTAGCAGGGGTAGTTTGGTCTCCCATCACAGGATGTTTATCCATCACTTCTGTCCTTCTGAATTCCAGGATGGCTGCGAGAAGACTACAAGGGAGAATACCTTAGATCAAAGAGCACGGATGCAAAATGGAGACAGGAATCCTACTTTCAGTTAACTCCTAGACCCCAAGTAGAAGTCAGTCCTTTTCAGTAAAGCCAGTTTAAGTAGCTTTTACAGACCTATAAAGAACTATGTTGTCATAAGTTTAATACCAAAATCTGTGAAATACTGTGTCATAAATACACTCTGTATCTTTACAGACAAACAAACAAACAAAATTGTGACTTTCTTTTTCTCATATGTAGAAATGTATCCACTCAGTAATTTTCTAGATAGAAGATCCTTTATGAATATTTAAAAATAGTTAACTTGTAGTCAGGCGCTGGTAGCTCACGCCTGGAATCCTAGCTACTCAGGAGGCTAAGATACTGAGGATCACGGTTCAAAGCCAGCCCAGGCAGGAAAGTCCGTGAGACTCTTATCTCCAGTAAAAACCACTAGAAAACCGGAAGTGGCACTGTGGCTCAAGCGGTATAGCACTTGCCTTGAGCTGAAGAGTGCAGGGACAGCACCCAAGCCCAGAGCTCAAGCCTCAAGCTCCACAACCGACCAAAAAAAAAAAAAAGAAAAAGAAAAAGTTAACTTGTTCCATGACACACATATGTAGAATAAAGAAGTTTGAAGCCAAACCTAGAGCTAGATTTCCTGTTCTATTCTTCATTTGAAAGTTAAAAAGCCAGACACTCAAAACCTAGATAACTTAAAGTACCTTCTGAGAATTAATTGTTTTGTCAAATATACTGTGATTATCCCAAATAAGTAATTTGAAGATGAATTGTTAGTAACATATCTCAAGTGTGATGAAACTTAAGCACTAGATGACGTAGCAGGAAAACCTGGAAAGAGAGGTATCCCAGAAGATAGCCAGAGTGGTTCAAGTAAGAGGAAGTGATTAACCATGTTAAATTGCTACTGAGAAGCTGAACTGAGATGAGAATAAAAATGACCAAAAGATTTGGCAATAGTAGATACAGTAGAATGGAATGGATAAAAGATTGACTGGAATAGAAAAGTAAAATGGAAAATGAAGATACATAGCAAATGTACATCTCATTTCAACAATAAGTTTTGCTATACAAGATTTTAAATAGGAAATAACTGAAAGGAGGGGAATATATGAAGAGATACAAAAGTGTGATTTTTTTTTTGGTAAGGGTTTTTTTTTTTTTGTCTCCTTTGATGTTCTGTATTTGTTTAATATACCTCCCCAGTAGAAAGAGGTGGGGAAAAGGCAAAATCAGTCTAATAAAATATAAAAAGTATTAGCAAAGAGATGTTGATCTAGTTCAAGTTCTACTAGCTGCCAGTAACATAATTGTAAACAATACTTATCAGTTTGCTTACTTACTGATAACATCTAAAGTTCCTTTATGGTATTCGAATTTTTGTAAGGGGGAAATAAAAACAGATATTTCAGAAATCTCTCTCTAAAAAAGGTGAAATTCAGCCATTCTGAAATGGTTCACCATTCTTAAACATTTACCAAGTACTTTATAATTTAGAAAGCACATGCATTTATTAGTTGACTCATAGGGACACTATTGATTAGGTGATGATACTGTTATTTAACAGATAAGGAAACCAAAGCCCTGAAATGGTAGCTGGCAGAATTGCTCTGTAGCCCCAGAGATTGTCCAGATCAAGTTCTCCAAATGTAATTGGAATTTTTCCCCACCTCCTGCTGCTCTTTATTCACCTCCCCTGTACTCTTTTATTTAGTTGCTTCCTCTAATGCTTCAATGAATTGTTCTGTTTCATATCTAGTTCAGGTTTCCATTGTTTTTCTTTCCCATCCTTCCATTTTATATGAGCTTTTTCATATGACCACTTTTCTAAATATCTGCATTTTTTAATCAAACAGAATCCAGAGCACAACAACTGTGTTAAATGTAAAGAAGGAAAAACCCTACACTAAAACATTTTACCAGGCCAGTGAAATTATGTTTCAAACATGGAAAGCCAACATTCTAACTACAATGGTTAGCATTAGCAGTGGAAACTGTCTCATAATATCTTGTCACTTGGGTTTACAAGCTTTTAAAACCAGAGAATGGAAAGGGAAGAGCAAAATGGTTAGAGGGAAAATGGAAAATGGGTAGTGGGAGAAGAGATGGCACAGGAGGGTACAAGTGTTGCTTAGTGTAGGCCCTGCAGACCAAAAATTATTGTGTTTCCAACACTATTGATTTTTTTCAGCAGCTGATATTTCAATCTGGGTGCAGTGTGTCTGTGAGTCTACGCACACTGTCAAGAAGAAATATGATAGTGTCTTAAAAGATTAATAATATCGCTGGTCCTCTGGAGGCCTGTCTTAATTCACTGGCCTGTTCCCTGGCATGTACTGTAATTTATCTAGTCTGATTTGAATAGCAAATGGCAATCGGCTGCCATTAGGGAAATGGGCATCATTCTTATTGATCCAGCATGGGCTGGATTTTATTTAAGGAGAACTGCAAAATGTTATTACCTTCAGGAAGAGAAACTGAAAAGGGAGCTTTTCCCGCGTGTATTTTGCAAATGTTCCACCTTAAAAGGAGGGAATGGATTACAGATTTAAGAGAACAGAGGGAGATGATCAGCCTATTGTATAAAAAAGGACCTGTTTACCAGCAGGAAAGAGTGCTCATGATTATGAGAAAGAGGCCAGTGCCCTCTGAGATAGAGAATTGTAGTCTCATCTAACCTGTTTCATTGTCCAACTTTGGGTAAAGCTCCTGGTTCCTCAAAATTTATCTTTCTGTCTGCAAAATGGGCCAAACTATCTACTAGTGATTTGTAAGGTTTATGTAGTGTTTGTTTCATATCCTGGGAGTCTTAGATAAAAGATGCTAGAGAGTAAAACACTAAATACAGTGTTTAACATATTCTGTGTGTCAGGGTGGTCCATTTGTGTTCTTCATGTAAAATTCTGGAAGGGACAGATTATGTGTTGAGTGAAGTGGGCCAGACTAGCTCCATAATTCTCATTAGCCATAATAGGCATCTCTCAGGTTAACCTTGCATGTATTGACTTGAATGTTCACCTGTTAGTGGCAGTTGTAGACTTGAATTTATTCATTGTTTTACTGAACCCAGCAAGACTGCCAGCAGGATGGTAGCAAATGTGGGAGACTGTCAGACCTAGGTCTCTCTGCCTGCCTCTCCTATTGTCTTTCCCATGGGGACAGGGGCTGTATGTGAAATCCCTGTTAGAGCTTGTTGGAGGTTTACTAGGAAGGAACACAACATGCTTTATCCCTAACCTTTATTAGCAGCCTCAGGAGGGGAAAAAGTATGAAAAAAGTAGCCAGAGGAAGGGCTCATTGCTACTGAAATTCTTCTCCATTCTACCTCCGGTTGTTATGGAAAGAAACGATAATGTGCTACAGGAAATGGCCAAGTATAAAAGCAATAAAATAAATTGAAAATGACTTTGTTTTTTTGAGCGGCAGTAATTGCTATATGTTGTGATGTTTGCATAAGGAATTAGTTAATGTGTAGCAGAATGGCATGTGATACTTTTTATTTGCCTGATGACTATAGTCTCTGAGTGAATGACTTATTAAGGTTAATAAAGAAAAATTTGCTTGTGACTTGTAATGATCCAATTGCTAGAATTTAGCATCCCCTTATGCATTGTTGCCTAAAGGGGAGAAGGAAAAAAAAAACCACACACATTAATGGCCGACTGGCTATGATTTTTTATAGTGGTGTGAGAACAAACAATGTCTTCTAAATTGTTGGTCTGTCTATCTTTCTGCCTGCCTGGGCAGGAACGTTATGGCTTTCTTAATTCTCCTGCGTGATTTATCATCCTAAATTCATTGTTTTGCATAACTCTGCTCAAAATGAAGAAATGTCATTATTTTGCAGCGAAAAAGTTGTCATTTGCATAATGCCTGCCATTAATTATTGTGAGACTAATGCAGTTGTTGATATTTTTAGGGCACAGTGGTACAGCCTGCACCTTGTATAATGTCATTCTGAAAACATTGGTAGTTAATAGGTGCCACAACATTGCACAAATGGAAAGGAAGATGATGAAGAAGAAGGGGACACAATGGAACAGGCTGTGATCTTTATTTAGCTTTTTTTTTTCCCTTGAAATGCTTGGTGAGGGAAGACTATAAAAGGAAGTGAATAGAGCAGGAAGCTGTGACATCTAATAGAACAAAGGGATTGAAAAGCAGAGGTTTTCTATTTAGGATAAATTAGTGTAACCTGGGTTCCAGCCATTTTAGACAAGGAAGTCATGTCTCCTGTTTTGACTTACCTACATAGCCAAAGCCCTAAAGAAAATGTAGAGTTGGGCCTTTTAAAACCATCAATTAAGATGAGAGTTTCCTCTGAAATATGTCCATCTTGTGGAAGAATTCTCTCTACTGGGCATTTGGCCAAAGTTAAGAGGATGCACCAGGATTTCATGAAGCAGAGGGCTAATGAATATGATTTTCAGGCTTTGATTTATCAGTCTTTTATACTTGTTTCAGTAGTTTCTTTTCCTGAAAAGCCACAAAGGAATACGGTAGTAGCATATTAGAGGGATATTTTCTTCCCTGCTTTTCATTGCAATATAACTGTTTTGAGTTCTATTCTTTAGAATAAGAACCAACCAATACTTTCTATTACCTGCTTCCCAGGTAAATGAAAGTCAGTTATAAAATTTCTATTAGACAAGAAATTCATTACACTGAATCTGGAAGGCATAAATATTATAAATGTAGCTAACTGTTGATCTTTTTAGTCATGGGAACTTAAAAAAAAACAGCCATACATCAAATAGAATTTTTCCCTAATTTTACTGTTTCATGTGTATTATAAATTTAAATATTTCTTTTTATCATTAAATTTAAAAGACATAAAAGAAATGCAGCCTCAAAAGTAGGTCTAGTTGTTAAGACTGTCCAGAGATATTTAGAAAGAAGACATTGTCCTTCAGTGTTTAAAGTCTGTCATTGTAAACCGTTTGGAAATGCAATGTTTTCAGACTGTAGTAATAGAGATTCTGCTAGGTATTCTATGCCTACATACCAACTACTATTTTGGAACCACCTGAAAACCAGATGAAGCTTGTAAGAAGTCCAGAAAGATCATGAGGAGACTTTAATTTGTTTCCTAAAAACATCTCAACAGAATTTGAGCTAGGATAATTCTGTAGTTTTAGCCTTTTTTGCTTTGGAGCTTAATCTGCATGTGTTTAGTTCTGGAATATGTAGAAAATGCACATTCGGGTTTGGAAAATTTTAATTCCTCACAGTGACATCAGCAACATAAATTACCACACTTGGAGTTGTGAAAAATAGAAGAATCCATGCGTCAATTGAGACCAGTCTCCATTACTGCTGCTCACTTTTCCCTTTCTTATGAACAAAGGAAAACTGTCCTACCACTCCCCAAATTTTAATGTTTTTGACTATAATAAAATCAATATAAGCATACAGTCTTAAAAATTACTAGGAAGTATAATATGCAGGGGCAATGGAAAAGAAATGAAAGGCAAAAGAACACGTACACATATATTATGTGAAGACAGAGAGGCTAATTCTTACTCCTCTTGCATCAATAGCCTAGAAATGCATACTAGTCTATCATCTAGTCTACATGTATCTATAGAACAGACTTGCACAGATTAATATGGGTATCTGAAAACCAAATTAGCATGTTATATATGATTAAAGTGCTCACCCTGACTGGTCTGAAACTTTCCCAGTTTTAACAAAACACCAAATCTCAAAAACCCCATCAATCTTGTACAAACCAAGGCAGTTGGTTAGCCTAAGTATAAGGGATACTCTTAAGGCCTATTGATGTAGTAGTTGCATTATATATTTTATTATCTCTGATAGTACTTCTTTATCTAAAAAGATTCCATATTCAATGAACATGCTACTGTTAGGAACCCTATTTATGTATCCACTTACAAAATACCTGCCTCCAAGAGAAGGCTGATTAAAGAAAAAGGTATATATTTTCATGCATTGAGTGTCTTTCGCTCTAAACAGTAATATTCTGGAATGTAATTTCACAGCAAATAATCACCTCCAACTCTGATCCCCTGTAATCAGGAAAGAAGTATAGAGCTCAAGTCTCCTATAGAAATAGGATAAGAGTGACATTGTCCAAAAGGAAATGAACTCTTGGCCTGAGTTATGTAACTATAACCATTTTGGTTTTAGCATTTTCAAATAAAAACAATAATTAAAAGAAAGAAACAGGGTAGGAATCCATATGTTAGCTGACATGATTTTCATCACCTAACATCTGATAACCATGTCAGTCTGCCATTCTTTTTTCTTTCTTTCTTTTTCTATTTTTTTTTGCTGGTCGTGGGGCCTGAACTCTGGGCCTGGGTGCTGTCCCTCAGCTCTTCAGCTCAAGGGTAGCACCCTACCACTTGAGCCAGAGCTCCACTTCCAGCCTTTCTGTTTATGTGGTACTGAGGAATCAAGCCCAAGGCCTCATGCATGCAAGGCAAGCACTCTACCACTAAGCTACCTTCCCAGCCCCCAGACGGCCATTCTTTAATACTTACTGGTTGCTGACAGGACTTCCAGCCTTTCTATCCTTTGCTTTGGACTTTTCCTCCTTTCATGGCAAAACAACTAGACTCAGAACTGTAGATACAAGATAGATGGTCTTTCTCAGTGAGCTTTTCAGTGCATCTACATAGCATATGTCTAACTGAGACAACTGTTTTATTGACTGAGATTAGGTAATGCCGTCATAAAGCTTAGACATAGAACAGCACTTAAAAAATTTGTTTCATAGGTCAGTTTGTTCATTTGTTTAATAAACATTTATTGAAGCTCTACTCTATTCAGTAATGTTCTGAACATAGTGAGTACAAGCATGAGCTATACTTGGTACTTTCACAAAATAAATAATGCAAAGGGATACTCATTCCCCTTCCAGATCAGGAGTATAACTCTACAGAACCCAATAAGCTGGGAAAACGCTTCTCTGAAAAATCTGAAGGAGATAATACTTTTAGCTGGCTATCTAATCTGGCTTTATTCTTCCACATAAATCTGTGTTATAAGACATGAACTACAATGTGTAGATAGTTGCCCAGACTGGCCTGCACAGTCAGATGGAAAGAACAGAGACTTTGAGACAATTCAGATCTTCACTGCACCATAAAGATTAAAGACCTTCTAAGTTTAGATGGCTGGGATGAGATTTATAAGTACTGGAACACTTCACTTATCTACTTACACGTTCGGTCATTTATTAGTTATCTAGGACCTATACAGTTGCAAATATTGTTTTAATTACTGGCAGTCTAGTGAGAAATTAACCATATTCCTCTATGAAATTTACTAGAGAATTTGTTAGACTGAAAATCATCCAATAATTAAATAATCAAAATATATCATCTAAAATAATGATAAGATCTAGAAAGAATATAATACAGATTTAGGATGTAGAAAATAGGAATGCACTGTATTAAAGTGCCACTTTAAGAAACTTGGTAGAGTCAAAATCACTATGCAAAATACATTTGAAAATGTTTAAATAATGAAAAGAAACTAAGCATCTAGTGATCCGGAGGAAGTATATTTTAGGCAAAGAGACGAGAGATGTTATAAAGTTCTTAAAGTAAGAACAACTTGAAAAATTCCAGAGAGAGTAAGAGCTGTGTGACTCAAATGCAATGACATGAGCATGAGCATGTAGACAAGCAGAGATCAGATCACAAATGCCATGCTAGAGATCTGTGACTAAACAGGGCTAAGGTTGGGTAGGAGGAGCAGTTAGTAGTTATTGTGGTAGTTCAGTTATGTTTGCAGGCAATGGCAGTGGGGAGGAAATGGAATATGATTCAATTCTGACTTTTTTGAGGGTAAGACTAAGGAAAGAGATGTTTTACCTGAGCCACTGGAAAAAGGGTAAATGAAGGGTAATGTTATTTACCCCTTGGAAGATATAGAGGATATTGGAGAATGAATAGGTTTGGGGGACGGTGTGGAGGGAAGAGCAGGATTTAGTTTTGGAGCATAATGACTTTGAGATTCATATCCAAGGGAAGTGAACCTGTAGGCAGTTGGATATATGACATAGGAGTTCAGAGGAGGAGCTAGGGGCTAGAGTAATTTGGGGAAATAAATATGCATACCTTATGTTATTTGATGATGTATATTCATGTGCTGAATTCATTCATTGTCATATTTGAAAGACTCATATGTACATGGCAATGAGGTACTAACAAGAACAGAGGAGCACTTACTGAGGACTTACACAATTTGTGATCATATGAGGTATATGACATACAAATAATATTATTTCCATAATGATAAAAGAGAAAACTATTCTGTTTTTAATGTGGGAAAAATTAAAAAGGAAGTAAAAGTGGAACATGTATTAGAAATTGGGGAATATTTTAACAATCAGTAGAATGAGAAAGGCATCCCAAATAAAGAGAAATTATAAGCAGATATATAGAGGCAGAAACAAGCTTTCACTCTGTGAGGGATCAAGACGGAGTGGCAAAGAGCCTGACCTAGCATGAGCAGAAGTTATGTTTATAAGGTTAAGATAGATGAATTTATAAAAGCTAACTCACACTAAGGGATTTGAACTTACCTAGTAGCTCATTAGTTCTTAGCTCTCCTGTACTTCAGAATTCTTTTGGGAGCTCAAAATATAGATGCCTATATATCACTCATCTCCCTCAAAGAGATTTCTGCCTTCTCAAAGCTCTGTTTTGTTTCTAGGGTTAGTATTTTTACATGGATTGCATGTCCTAGACTTACAGGAAGAGTTGTTTCTTCTTACGGCAGGAACATGGATCTTGACTCTATCCTTAAGTATCATGGCTCAACTTTTGTCCATATTTCTGCCTAACTTTGCTTTTAGTATTTACAGACCACATATCCTTTTTTGTGTTGTTTTGTTTAAATAACTTGAAACTACTATCTGTGGCCTGTCATGGCTTCTCCTTTTTTATCTCTTTTATGACATCTTGTACCATCCCATATTACTAATGTGAACGTAGGACTAAGAGCCATGGAAGGAGTAGCATCTCTTACAAGGAACTGTAGGTATGAAAGTCTTATAATTACTACACCAAATACTGAAGAATAGATTAGACGACATTGAATTAAGAGCCTCCTTGTCTCACGTAAGACGATTTTTCCTGACCCTGCTGTTTATCCTCTGTTGCACCAACATCTCTGCAGCAGAGATAACAATAGTGAAATAAGCAGTTTGGAAATCAGAAAGACTCAAAGTATTATGCAATACAATGTAATGATATCACTTTATACTAGAAGCCTAAGATGAAAGCAGAATTAGGACTATGGAAAAATGGATGTAAAAGCCCCATCCAAATTCTTAACATTCCTCATCATTAACTCATAGTCTACTGGTATTTTTTCTAAGGAGAAGCCTAAGATTAAAATCACAGGGCTATTAAAGACTTGTTTATTTAAAAGGCACAGTATCTATTATAACTAAACAGCTTGAAACCCTTAAGATCTTAGAATTTGAACTCTTTATAAAGACAGCAGAAGGAGGACTGCCATTAAAAACCTTTTAAAGGGTTTTATATAGATTATTGATTATCTCCTTTACCTAGTTGTTATAGGTGAAATTTCTGGGTCAACCATAGTATTCATATCCTTTTAAGTTTTTGACACATTTTTCTAAGATGCAGTCTAGAGCACTGTACCAACTTTGATTTCTGTTGGCAACATCTTAAGGATTCCTTCCCATAAGAGTAATTCAAAGCCATACTACTGCTCTTCTCTAACTCCTCTCTGGTCCACTCTTGTAGCAGACTTAAGTTACTCTTACATCAAGCTTATGCTTAACAGTAATCAAAACATTTGTGTAAGTCATTTGTGCTACAAATGAAACAGTTTAAGTAATATCAAGTGTCAGTAAGATTAGAATGTGTCTCTTTCTTATGCCCTGTCTTCTCTTTATCCTAGACTATAGACAATAGACAAGAAGGGGAGGGGGAGAGAAAGACAGAGATAAAGAGACAGATGGACAGAAAGAAAGGAAAGAGAAGGAAAGAAAGAAAGAAAGAGAGAGAGAGAGAGAAAGAAAGAAGAAAGAAAGTGGGGGTGGGAGGAGGATGGGAAGGAATAGGAATGGGAAACAAAGGAGGAGGCTAGAAATGTACTCATTATCTTGCCCATGTAATTGTAACCCCTCTGTACAGTATTTTCACAATAGAAAAAGAAAGAGAGAGAAAAAGGAAAGGAAGGAAGGAAGGCAGGAAGGAAGGAAGAGAGGGAGGGAGGGAGGGAAGGAGGAAGGGAAGGAGGGAGGGAGAGAAGAGGGAGGGAGGGAGGGAGGAAGGGAAGGGAAGAGAAGGGAGGAAGAAAAGGAAGGGAGGGAGGGAAGGGAAGAGAAGGGAAGGAGGGAGGGAAGGGAAGGGAAGGAGGGAAGGAAGGAAGGAGGTATCTTTTACTTGAACTCATCAAGCACTCACAGTGTGCTAGGCACTGAACCCAGTATGCATGAAATATAAGGCCTTCCCTATGAGACCTTTCATTTCTGTGTATCATGATTCATTAAGGTATATTTTAAACTGTGGGCTTCTAAGGCAATGTCCCCCTGGGGTTAAGTCCACCATATGATACAGACAGACAACAGGACACCTCTGAGCTACACATGTAAATGGATTATAGTCCTGATATCTGTAGAATCTGCAAGAAGAAGGCATGTGTAGGGATTTATTTCAACCATAGAATAATACAGAGAGCTCAAAAATTGCAGTAAGAGGGTATAAAATTAACCCTCAAAAATCAATGTTTTTTTCTATATGCCAATAATGAAATCAGGAAAGCTGAAATCAGGAAAGCAACCCCTTTTGTAATAGCCCCACAAAAAAATAAAATACCTAGGACTTAACTAAAGAAGTGAAGGACCTCTATGATAAAAACTTTAAAAACCTGAAAAAAAAATTAAAGCAGAACTAAGGAAGTGGAAAAACTCCCATACTCCTGGATAGAGAGGAATAACATCGTGAAAATGGCAATACTGCCAAAGGCTATATACAAATTCAATGCAATACCCATCAATATTCCAACCTCATTCTTCAATGAAATAGAAGAGGCAATCCAAAAATTCATTTGGAACAATAAAATACCCTGAATAGCAAAAATAATCCTTAGCAGAAAGAACAGTGCTGAAGGAATAACAATACCAGACTTCAAACTGTACTACAAGGCCATAGTAATCAAAACAGCTTGGTACTAGCACAAGAACAGACCTGAATACCAATGGAAAAGAACCTCAGACCCAGGAATGAACCCACAGACCTATAGATACCTAATCTTCAATAAGGGAGCCAGAAAAATAGAATGGAAGAAAGACAGCCTCTTCAGTAAATGGTGCTGGCAAATTGGTCCAACACTTGTAGAAAACTAAAATTAGATCTTTATATATCACCCTGCACCAGAATCAACTCCAAATGGATCATAGACCTCAAAGTAAAAGCAGACACCCTGAAAACATTACAGGAAGGAATAGAAGAAACTCTGGGGCTCCTTAACACGGGCCTAAATTGTCTTAATAAAGACTCAAAAACACAACAAATCAAAAGAAAGGTTGGACAAATGGGGTTGCATGAAACTGCAGAGCTTCTGCATGGCAAAGGACATAGCTAGCAAGATCAATAGAAACCCCACGGATTGGGAGAAGATCTTCACTGGCTATAGGACAAACAAGAGCCTCATATCTAAAATATGCTTAGAATTAAAAAAATTAAATCCCCCAACAACAAATTCTCAAAGAAACAACTGCCCCATCAACAAGTGAACCAAAATCTTAAAGAGAAACTTCTCTGAAGGGGAAATAAAAATAGTCAATAGACACATGAAGAAATGCTCAACCTCCTGAGCCATAAAAGAAATGCAAATCAAAACAACATTGAGATTCTACTTCACCCCAGTTAGAATGTCCATAATCAAGAAATCTAATAACAACAGAAGCTGGAGGGGATGTGGCCAAAAGGGAACCCTAATGCATTGTTGGTGGGAGTGTAAACCATTCTGGAAAGCAGTATGAAGGTTCCTGAAAAAACTACACATAGAGAGCTCCCCTATGAACCAGCAATCCCACTTTTGGGCATATACCCAAATGAAGAGAAACATGGCCATATGAAAGCTACCAGCACAAGAAAATGTACACACACACACACACACACACACACACACACACACACACACACAGACACACACACACACACACACACACACACACACACACACACACACACACCACAGAGTGGAATTCTATGCTTCCTTCAGAAAGAACAATACCACCCCATTTCTTAGGAAATGAAAGAAAAAAATTGTATTAAGTGAAGTAAGCTAGTCCCAAAGAAATTTAGGCCCCATGGTTTCCCTTATTTTCAATAATTAGTATATGTATAGGATAATCTTATCAGATGAGCTGAAAAGCTCAAATGTTATATAAGTATGATCGTATAAATTGATGTTAACTGAAATCAACCCAAATATATGGACACAAAAGTTCTGTCTTTGTTGTTGTTCTTTTAAATGTACTAGTGATTTTTTTGTTTCCTTTGTATATTCTTCCCCCTATGGTATATCCCTTGTTGTCACTGTACTTGATTTTGGTACCTTTCATCTTGTATATACATTTATCTAATCTGGAAAGGGGAAAGGGAATAACAAAATGGTGAAACAAGGACACAGGATGACCCATTGCAACAATGAGCCCCACAGGACAGTATATTGGAAACGAACTTTACAACTTGGGGGGATGGGCTTAGGGAAGGGAAGGGATAGTGGGACAACAATGAGGGAAAGGGTAACAATGATCCATAAGTGATGGACTCATTTCCTCACTCATGTAACTATAACCCTTCTGTATAGCATCTTTACAATAATTTTTAATTGCTTCAGGATTAAAAGTAAATAAAAGTGACTAGAAATGACAAGGGAAGACTAAGGGGAACAGGGGGAGACAAAACAGAAAAAAAAACCCTACTTGTTTCCACTTTTCCCACTGTGTCCACACCAGGGAGTCTGCGCAGCTCACAGGAGATCAGATTTCTCCTTGTGGTAGCTTGGAGTTCTTGAGATTTTCCAGTGCTTAGAGAAAGAGCATGGCTTATTTTCTTGTGAGGACAATGGGAGCTATTTGGCCTCGTGTAAATTCAGAAAGGTTGCTGTGCACCTGGGACTTCTTGCCATGTTGGAGAACTGTAGTGTTGTCAAGTTGCCAGTGGGAGCAATGGGAGATAGGGGTTATTAAAGAGCAACAGGAGTGAGGGTGCATGTCCTACTGCTTGAACTGAAAAGACTTCACACTCACAATGAGGAACTAAATAGGGTATAGGTTAGCAGGACAATTGTAGCAGGGACATAAAAATTCTAAGTAGTCCTTCTGAAGATGCATAATAAATGACATATAGTGAAAATGTAAACAAGCCATTTAATAACATTTTAATGCCTGATTCTGATCTCTTAATTAAAATGTGCATAAAAGAAAGCAATGGTGAACATCTGTGTGTGTTATTGGGATAGCAGGATTTATGCCACAACCTGGGCTTTTGGTTGTAGTTTCCTTCTCAGTGTACATGAACCAAGGAGGAGTTATCCTCCTGAGCTGCGCAGGGTCTGTGTTCCTCTCCCTGAATTCTCTGGGCTATGGTTGCCTCCCCTTTTGCTTTTCTCTTCTATTAGATACAGCATAGCGTCTTCTTAGACTGTTCTCATCATTTGATCTGAAGCCCAATCCCCACCCCACCTCTTTAACCCAAAACCCTGACCTAACCCTGGCTCACCCTTGTTATCTCAGCAGATGTACACAGCATTACCTAATAGTTTTGGCCTCAGTAAATAATCTCCAAGAGTCTTTGGGGGGAAAGCGTGGCCCTTTTGTAGCTGTGACCTTGCAGCAGTTATTACTCAGCTGGACACTATGGGATTTAGATGTTAAAAGACAGAACTTCTACTCACCCCTGCTGGTGATTTTTTTCATTATTATTATTGATTTGGGGGATGTTTCTCAGAGCTTTGTTTTGCCTAACTCTTAAAAGAGAGTACCAGAAATCACAAAAGCCATGGTAAGTGCCTTAAGGTCTTCTACTGAAAATGTGTGTCATGAGGAACTGCCTTTATATGTCTGTCTTCATCAGAACATACCCAATAAGCCAAAGTTTGCCTTTGATTAAACCAGCATAAAAATTCTTTTCTATCTTCTGTTGTTCCTGGAAGATTCTATGTCATTTATGCTATATTTTATTTATATAATACATCCAAATGTCCTTCCTAAACATATACTAATATATAATACTCAGTGCACTTGTTCATATGGAAGACATTGAGCCTTGAGTACCTCTTTCTAATCCTCACATTGTTCCTACAACATTTAAGGAGTCTAAGTAACATGCAAAAAGCTCTGTCATAAATAAGGTGAAAACTTAAGATTGAAATTCAAGAATAACTGTCTGCCAAAGCCATCAGCTTTCTCTATATAAAGATAGTGAGAGAGGGTCTACATGATGTTTTGAAAGAGTTAAGTAAAATTTAGCATTTGGGACAATGTCTGAAACTTGTTTTTATAACTTGGATTTAATTCACAAATAAAGAGTAAATATCAGTATATCACAGAAGAAGAGCTGCATGTATGGATTGGTGTAATGTCCGAGCTCTGGTTGCAGATATGCCCTAGGGAGTTTTCCACTACCACATGGCAACTCCTGACACTGGATTTTACATTCACCACTCTAAAGCTTCTCCATGTTGGAATGACTCACAAACGGCTACTATCTGAAGAGATTTGTCTACTATCTATAGACACCATTTTCTTTTCTGAATTTGTCCTTAACCATAAAGTGGGAGGAAATGCCAGTTTGGGATACTGCTGTGTAATTCCTGATGGATATTTTTTAGGGGGAAAAAATGAAGAAACGAGAAAGAGATGGGGTTTGGCTCTTTGTTCCTTTTGCCTTTCTGCCTTCTTGAGCCCCTACATCCCATCTGAATCAATATTATCAGTTTGCTGTAATCCTTTGATGAAAAAGATATAAAATGTTCATAAACGAAAAGTTATTAAGACTTTAAATCATGTAAGACTACCCTGGGGGTAATTTTTTTGGCCTGAGTTTTACATATTTTCATTCTCTAGTGGAGGGCATGGGTTGCATGCTAGGGATTTGTAACTTCTACTTGCCTCCCTTCCCTTTATTTTAGTCTGACAGACCTCTGCTTCAGCTTGTTATATGTCCTCAAATAGACAAGTTGTTAAACTTTTAAGATTGTTAGGCTCTGGGGGTGTGGATAGGGGTTGATAATGACATTCAGATGTGTATTAAGAAGGCATTATGTTCATTTATAAAATATCAGCCTTGAACATCACAACAGCTCAGCCCTCTGCCTACTAGTTAGATAGTTGGGGCTGAGTTGTGTGAGTTACTGAGTCCGAGATATTTTAATTCTGGGGGTTATTAGTAATACTTACATTATGTAGATATTAGATGGATTAATGCAATAAGACATATAAAATATTTAGAACAATGCTTGACCATCAGTGAATGCTGGTTGATATATGTCTTAGGTCAAGAGAGAGAGAGAGAGAGAGAAGGAAAAAGAAGAGTAAATGAATTTGAAAAGAATGTTTCATCATTTCCATTTAGCACAGTAGAAAGAACTCTTACCTAGAGGCACAGAGACTCTCATTCTATGTCCAGAAAGCTGTAAACCCTTTGTGATTTGCTCTGTTTTCTCATGTACAAAATGAGTGAGTTAGAATTTATGATCTCTATTTATTTATGTAGTTTTGCTTTAAGCAGATTATTTTTACTCCTCAGCTTACTCAATGATATGTCATAGAGCATTGTGTAAGTCTCAAAGGCCCATGGTCATGTGTGGCAAAAAGGGTGTTGTTTGCCCCATACAACTATGTTTACATGTATTTATGTTCTTTGCATATTTGTCATTTTTCTGAGTATTTGTGTACCTACATGATTGCTGAAGTAAGCACACTAGCATACATTTATATTTTTGTGGTATGTATATTTATATATAACATATATATATACAGTATGTGTGTATATATATAAATATATGTCTGTGTGTATGAGAAACAGATGCACTGTAGGCAGATAAAGCAGATAAATATAGATCCAAATAGAAGCATAAGTATATAAATATAGACGTTATAGAGAGAGAAAGCAAGCAGATCAGTACCATTTCACCATTGCTTAAAGTCTTTGTAATAAGAGTCGAAAATCAGTAACTGACATTGAAATTATTGACTGAATGACACTGACAGATCAGAAAGCATCACGTAAGGTAAGAAAAAGCCTTTCTTACAACTTGGAGAAGAAACTAGAAGGAAGATTTATTACTTTTAATTATTTGATTTATGAAAATTGTAGATACTAGGTAGTGTGGTGTTTTAATTTAGAAGTAAAGATATGTCACTTTTCCTAAAGATACTATCTGACAACAAAAATTTAAATAAGAAAAGAAAATGAACTCAAGTCTTGAGAAAGGATTTGGGGCAGGGATGATACCTAGATCCCTTTTGTCCAAAGGCTTTGATTTGCAGCCCGCTTGTGTTTTTGGATTTGGACAGATGAGTTGGTTTCTGTCTGCCTTATTTTTCACAAGCCCTTCTGAAGTCTTTAAGGAAACCCACCCAAAGGAGCTATTTTGAAACGCAGGCCAGAGTCCCCATTGTTAAGTTATTGTCGTGGGGACGCTTGCAGTTGTGTTTAGTGAGTGTGTTGTATGAGTAAAAATGGGCTTCCATCTGTTACTTTCATATCACTGTCTGTTCTCACCAGTCAAAATAATTGGTTGTGAGTTTTTGCTCTATTTTGTTTTGTTTTAGTGAAGAAGATGTTGTGATTTATTTTTAGCTGGTTCAAGTTAACTGAGTAATTTATATTTTACTGTTGCAAGTTATACATTGGCCATGTGTTTAAACTTTTTTTTTTTTAAGAAATGTATCCTTATTCCCCATGAACCACATCTAGTTCCTTAACAGAGCTCATCTCTTCCCCAGCTTTGGTACAAAATCATCTAGAGAAGCTAAAATGTGATGAGACCCCTGGACATATACACAGACACAAGCTGCTTCTGTCAGTGCCACAGAACTGTCAAAATGATTTTCTGCTGCTGTTCTATTTTTTTTCTTTTTCCCCCCTCCCCCCCCATTACTAAGTTTACCCTGGCTCTTTCTGATAGAGATGGGAGAGGAAGGCCTGGAGTATGTTTTAATTCTCTCCCTCATGCTACTTCTAAACCACAAGTGAAGGTTTCTTTCTGTTCCCAATCTGAGATTAGACTTGAGGTGTAAAATAAGGCAGGAAGGGGGAAACAACAAGGGTTCATTAAAAGTTGAGGAATGATTGATGCTGCCTAAAGAACTGTTCATTATTCTCTTACAACTGTGAGTAGTCAAGTTCTTCACCAACTTATGGTTTTCAAAATTGTTTTTTTTTTCAGTGTCAAATGGTCACACACACACACACACACACACACACACACGCACACACACACACACACACACACAAAGCTGTATAAGTTTTATTCCCTACAGACTCTATTATCCTTAAAATGGAGTATAGATTATTTTGAAAGAATACATTTATGATCATAAACTTATAAATTATACAGTATATCAGACTGTAGACTTTTAAAAACATGTTATTTACCTTATGATTACTAATGTTATCTTTAACAGGTCTTTATTTATTACAAACCAATGCATCTGCCAGGCACCAGTGGCTCATGCCTGTAATAGCTACTTGGGAGGCTAAGATCTGAGGATCACAGTTCAAAGCCAGCCCAGGCAAGATAGTCCATGAGACTCTTATCCCCAAGAAACCACTAGAAAACCAGAAATGGTACTGTGGCTCAAGTTGTAGAGTGCTAGCCTTGAACTGAAGATCTGAGGGACAGTGCCCAGGCCCAGAGTTCAAGCCCCACGACTGACCAAAAAAAAAAAATGCATCTATATAAATAGATTCAGTAAGGACTTTGGGAAAATAATGACTACCAAATTAGCATGGTAAAACTATCTCTGCAAATATACCCATAAATACACACAAAATGTAGACTAAATCACTATGACCTACTTTGCCTAAAACATTTTAAGACTAAAATCCAACTATGTTATAGCAATTGCCAAATATTTTCATTAGTAAAAAAAAATAGTTCACCCGTATACAAACAGACTCAAATGTTAATGTGTTAATCATCTGATTTTTATGCATATATTTTTTAAACTATCATCATATAAATTTTTAAAGGAATCTTTTCCAAACACTAGAATGTCTAGTCCAATTTAATGAACTCTGGGAGATTGTATGTTTCTGATACCAAGAACATTTTCCAACTATGCATTTAGACATTTGCATGTGGATAAACAACACTAGGACTAAAAACAAAGCAAGAACCTGACTCTTTTTAAGACTTACTTGCCCTTTCCACCTCCTACGTGGAATATAAGGTGACTCTCATAAAAGAGAATTCTGGTTAAATGACTTCATATTTTGCTCCTCATGTCATAATGCACTGAGGTATATGTTGGCCTCCAAGTCCTGCCTCAGATTTTTACTTCACAACTTTGAAACTAGCTCTTTGTCCATAGGCAAGCTATAACTAGCTTGCCAGTCTATAAAGGTTTGTTTAGTACTAATTCACAATGTATTTAATAAAATAATTTTAATGGAATATGTGGCATATAGTATATACTCAATACATATTTGTTTCCTCTAGAATATTAATTTGAATGTATGTCTACAACTTTCTCCCCTATACCTCTTGACCATTGTGACATAGTCATACTGTAGCTATTGCTAGAGATAAGGTTACTAATGCTAGAAAAATAGTAGCAAGGGAGTTTTTAAATTATAGTTACCCATTTTTACATTTCAGTGAATCCAAATCAGAAAAATACATGCTTCATCCCTAAATCTCAAACCAATGCACCAGATATGTTCAACCAGCAATTTAGAACAGCTAACTTGACTCTGATTTTGTGTCTGGCAAGAGAAGAATTCAGGCAAAAAGCAAACATAATAAAAGTGATAAGAAAGTTTGCTGGAAGACAGATATGGTAGATAAAAAGAACACCTGGACTAGACATGCCACAAGAAACAACACTGTAGCCCCTCCTGTGCGGCCTTTGGCACTACTGAGCTTGGCCTTAGGTTGAATAAGGAGAATTGGACTCCTTGAAGATGGCTTTCTGATACGTGAATCTCCTATTTGTATCCTAAAAGTTCCTCACACCGAAGATTTAGTGTCCAGTTTGTTTTACTCTCATTCTTTTTCCTTCTAACTTCCCCCTTTCTTTGATAATCTTCTGTCTCCGTTTTGTTCTCTGGCAGATTTTGGCTTATCAGCAAGTTGTATAGGCCACAGTTCTCAAACTGCCTGCTTTTCTATTAACTCAAGTTACCAGTGGGAAGAGACCTTGGGGAATATCTTAGAGGAGAGCTAAGGAAACCATTAAAACAAACAAATAAACCTTCCTTTTATACATAGTAATGTTTTCTACAAAGATAAGTTAGTAGAAATAGAAAACCTTTCAACAAAAAGTTGCTAGAGCGTATTCATATCAATCAAGTGGAATAAAATAATGGACATTAACTCTTCAGAGATAGTAGGAAAATCTTTTTTTTTCTTTTTGCCCATCCTGTGACACACTCTGGGCTTGGGCTTTGTCCCTGAGCTCCTATTTTGCTCAAGGTTAACTAATGCTTTACCACTTGAGCCACAGTGTCACTTCCCACTTTTTCTGTGATTAATTGGAGATAAGAGTCTCAAGGGACTTTTCTTGCCCTGGCTGGCTTCAAACTGCCATCCTCAGATCTCAGCCTCCTAAGTAGCTAAGATTACAGATGTGAATCATGGGAGCCTGGTCAGGCAAACCTTTTATTGTTCATTCCTATACTAGGTTAATGACTTTTATTCTACAGTAGATGCCGAGTCAGTTTATGATTAGGACTTCCCCTTTTTAGGAAAAGAAATGAAGTTTGAATATAAATGTTACTGAAAATGCTGAATGGCTGCTGTATGATTTGGTTTTTATGGACTAGGAAGAAAAAAAAGAAACTCCCATTCTAAGATAGTTGGAGCTGCATTTCAGCCTAGAGTTAATCATCTTAGCTGAATTATACAAGCCCCCATAAGAGTTAGGTTCATAATGGAAACAATGACACAATCTTAATTACAAGGTTTTTGACAGCCGTGATTCAGCTATCTAGAGACCTCTTTCCAGAGTCAAAGTTTTCATTTTCTATATAACTGCAATTTTAGTGTTTATCTCTGATTTTTGTTGGAATTGAGAGTTTAGTCTATATCATTAAGCCACATTAAGCCACTGGGATTTCTTCTTAACTCCTCAAATATATGTATTTGTGGAATGCAAAGAAGAGGGAAAGTAAGATGCTATAGTTAGTAGAAAATGATTGGCCTAGATCAAGTGCCTTTGCTCTCTATCTTTACACAGGGTCCTGTGTAAAAACAAGGCAATTCAAAGGTCTCAATAGAAGTAGTATTCTAGATGGAAACCTGACAGCTATAGATTGCCCTCAGTGTTCAATATCTTGTTGCTGTTCTTAATTTCAAGTTCATACAAAGTGCAATTTATTAAATAGTACTTAATTTTCACCATTTTCTTCCTTTATGAATCCTGAGGTTATCAGAATATTATCAAAAGGACTTAAATTTAAAAAGTAAATAAAAGTTGGTAAAACAGACTAAAAGTGTGAAAAGGGGAAGAATTTGAATGCAGGGGAGATATATGAGCTAGGCACAAAGTGCAAGTGAGAAGAGAGGAAATAAGCACTCTGCAAAGAGTGAAAACATGAGGATAGGAAGAAGAGAAGCAAAAAAGTTAAAGGTAGACTCATGTTCAAGATAGAAAATGTTACAAAAGAATTGTTTAAAATCTTTCCCTATGGCATTTAAAATAAGATTCAATTTATACACTTTGATTTAGTCTTGGTTATAGTAAAATAAACTGTGAGCTTTAGATATTAGTCCTAGTTCTGTTTCAAAAGTGTATGCTCCTGTGAGCATCAGAATCTTCATTTGTAAAAATGAGGAGGGCAAGCAAATTCTTTTAGAATTTGCTTAGATCATGCACAGGGCATGATCTTGTTGATATCCCAACAGGATGCCTGATAAAGAAAGTTGCTGAACTTGATTGATTTAACCAGATGGCCAAAGTTAAAGACAAACAAAACCACCTTTTTGAAAACTTTTAACTCTAATGTGTTTAGTCCTTGAGAGTTAATGAGAGTTCTATTTTTAAAAAGCAGTATGGCTGCTGACTATGCTTTTCATTGAATCTTCAACTGAAATTTTGGAGAAATAGAAGTTTGCAATTCTTTTTCTAAAGGTCTTATTCTCCAATTAACTCATAGATGGCATTTAGGACTTTTTAATCCAGAATTTATTTTTCTCATAAAATTCCTGTTTAACCAAGAAAATGGAAATCAGTACATTCTTGGTTGCCCTTCTATTAATTTAAATTTGCATAACCTAATCAAAACTGAACCTGCATTACCCTTCAACAAAAAGCCATATTCTCTCCCAACACAAAATGGCTACATTCTTCTCAGTATTTTTAAAAGATGAGTTTTGTTGATATCCCATGACTTTTCCTTTAGAATGTGTCCATGAAAATTAAAAGGGCTTTTTCAGTGCCCAGAAATGAAATGAAAAAGTAGCCAAAATGACAGGTGGAAATGAACACAAACTTTGCTGATATTATCAGTATTATAATTTTTAGTGAGCTATTTTTTTCTAATAAAATGGAGCTGAAGTCAACTGACCCCAACTAATAGCCTGATGTTTCCTTTACCTCATTCTTTTGCCTGCAGATAAATGATATTAATATAGCTTAAAAGTTTCCTGTGAAACATTGTGCTATGTGTTTCTGAGGCTTTTCTAGTATACTTTTCCTATAAAGATGTGTCTTTTTTAATATATAATTTTAACAAATATTTACTGAGCATGGAAAAGGGGCTAGTTGTTGTTAGGTACTAGAAATGCAGAACTGTGCTACCACCATTTATCTTTTAAAGTATACTTGACAGATGGGTGGAGCAGAGCTTCACTTAATACTTTTTCTTTTTTTCTTTTTTCTTCTTTCTTTTTTTTTTTTTTGGTCAGTCCTGGGGCTTGAGCTCTGGGCCTAAGCACTGTTCCTCAGCTCTTCAGCTCAAGGCTTGTGCTCTACCACTTGAGCTACAAAACCACTTCTGGTTTTCTGGTGGTTTTATTAGAAATAAGAGTTTCATGTACTTTCCTGCCCTGGCTGGCTTTGAACCTCAATCCTCAGATCTCAGCCTCCTGAGTACCTAGGATTACAGGCGTGAGCCACCGGCACCCTGCCACTTTATACTTTCTAAGCTAAAATAGGTGAAAAGAGGAGTTGGATGATCAGAAATCAATCCTATACTTGTTCTTTGGATTACATCCTGGTTTTGTGTGTGTGTGTGTGTGTGTGTTTTTCCTAGTTGGCACTTACAAACATACATTCAGAAAGGAAACAAGTCCCCTGGCCAGCCCTCTGTCTGCTGTCTGCTAACTAAAGATAATTTCCATTTTTCTTTCTCATCTTAGTTGTTTTAGCTTATGAAATCTTAAAACTCAGGTATAGGAGGGTCCTGTAACTGTAGACAGAATCAAATTTCCCCACTACGTTCTGGCCTAACCTTTGGGGATTCATTGTATGATAGAGGAAACACTAAGTAGCCTTCAAGAGCTAGGAATGCCTATCTTCATCTTGATGGAAAGTTGAAAGCTCTCCACAAACCAATGTGTAGGATTCAGTTATCTATAAGTATTATTTACCAGTTTAGGATCCTTCCTGGTTTTGCTAATTTCTCTTTTGTCTATCTTATATCCAGCTGTTCTGTTCCGCCAAATAACCTGTAGTGTATCTTCTTCCAAATTGACATGGAACCTATTCAAAGATTTCTGAATGTGCTCTTAATGTATTTTCAAAGGCAACACATAAAATGGAATATATTTCTTTTTGCCGTAGTAACAATCTGTATATCTTGCAAATAATATTTGCAACTAGGAAAACTAGTTGGACCAAAGCAAAGGCTGTCACAGATGGAAAAGTGTGACCATTTAGTGGAATTGCTTTTAAATAATTTGACATCTTAGTACTTACAAACAATAATTCTCATTAGAAATAGGATTGGAATTATTAGATTCACTAGCTTAAATCCATTTTTTCTGAGACCTGAACAATAAACTAAAGGTCTGAGCATAACTAAATAAAAGTAAACTTATGCCAAGCATTAAAATTATTTCTCTAAACATATACTTCTCCATTCTCCTTCATCCCTCTTTTTTCTCTTTCTGTGTTCCTCTTTTTCTTTTTTCCTCCCTCCCCCTCCTGCACTCTTTTGCTCTTAGTGTTCTGAATTCATTAGACGGCACAGTGTAAATCAATAGTAAACGCTAACCGCCTACTCAGTCCTCCCGTTACGCAACATCACATAACCAGTACACAGAGACAAAAAGGGAAAAAGCACACACAGCCTTTACATTCAAAAGCTCTTGCATAATTTTACTTTTCCACAGCCAAAATGAAAAAAAGAAAAACGGAAATAACAGATGGGAAAACTTACAGTTTTTTTTTTTTCATCCTTCTTCTTAGACTGTTTAGAAAGGAATGAGCTAACATTGATGGCCATTTCTAGTTGCTCTAGACAGCAGCATAACATCCCACAATTGCCAGAATTTTAACTTGCTATAAAACGGGACTTTGTGACCCTCTGTGTTATGATGAATCTTTCAGGTAATTGAAGACTAAAATCATTGCGAAGCATTTTTACTTGTTTTATGAAAAATCAACAACTCTCTAAGCATGGCATTAATTTTAAAATAGAAGATAAAGAAGATGGCCGTGTTTTCTCTTGAAATGTATCCTGATATAATATTTATGTAAAGTTCCATTATATAAGCCTGTCTTTCTCATGCTTTTTACTCATGCTTTTGCTTTTGCGATTCTAAGGCTGTATTTTATTTTCTCATGCAAACTCCAAGTATTAATGAAAGAGCAAACACCTAAATGCTAGAATAGGGAATAGGATTCATACTCCTTTAATTCATACTCCTTTGATACATTTCCTCCTTTAGAAAGGGGTGATATTGATCAACGTGCATTATTCTTATAAACTAATCTGTAGAATTGTAACACCTATGTACACCTAAACATAATAAAAACAGTAATAATAGTAATAATAATTCTTTTCAAAGTTAATCTATTTAAGAATCTATAGGTCCTGGATTTCTCATTTAGAATTTTTTGTCACTGTACACTATAAAACATGTTTGGATGCATTGTACTTTCTTTAAATCTTAAATATATAATAAAAGCATTCTAATTTTTTCTTTCTCTGTCTCTCTAACCCTCCTTCCCTCCCTTCTTCTTTCTTGCCTCCTTTCTTCTCTCCCTCCCTGCTCTGTTTATTCTGCTAGCTTTTTTTTTTTAATTAAAGAAACTTTTTTCCCAGCTTAAATGGGGACACAGTGAGATTTGTATATAATTTATCAGTCTTGCTTTCCTATTCTAATACTTTGTTTCACCAACTGACTAATGTCTTCTGGGAATCAGGCATTTTTTTCTGTGATAAGGAAGCTTTGAGATATTTGAAATTTTGTGTTTTTCTTCAACTTTTGTGTGTCCCTATCAAATAGTTATATAACAGATATAAAATGGAAAGCATAAAACTAGTTACTGTTAGAGACCCACTAGAAAGAAATGTGTGTGCTCATAGTTCTGATAGCTTTCAGTGTCATCAGAGAAGTTGAAAAGTAGGAGGGGAGAGGATGCATGAGACCGTTACACAATAAGTGGGAAATTTGTCTCCATGTATTTGTGATCAGAGTCATTCTTTTAAGTCATATTTGATGTTTCTGGAAGTTTGAAACCATGAGAAATTGATTGACTTGATTTTTCTGAAGGCATAAGGTAAGTTTTTTTTTTATTTTTTTTAAAAAGATTCAAGCTATCTAATAATGTTTGTTTTACTTATGAGTTTACTAATGCAATGTAAAATTCCTTTATACAGAAAAATTCAGATACTCAAACATAAAAGTGAAAGTTTTGTCTATTTTCGATTTTATTGAATATAATGAATATATGGCTCTCTCACTGGAAACAACTGAAGTATCAAGATCATTAGGAATATTGTACCTCTTATGACAAATGGAAACATCTTTTGTTGTATGAATAATGACTTTAGTATATATATAATATATAATATATACTTTTTATTAAAAATTCCCTTTTATTATTTTTTCTCTTCACAGAATTTGTAGCACAGAGATTTGCATAAAAAATAAAATAATAATTGGTCAAAATATTCTAGTGTATAATCAGAAGAACATATTCACATATATTTTTCTAATGTACCAGAATTGAATTTGAATTCCAGTTACCAATTTTATATGCTGGTATCTGATTAACATCCCTCTCTCAAAAAAAAAATCAGCCTTATTTCTACTTTTGTTGCTATAGGAAGTCGTCACAGATAATTTCTAATGTTATAAGAACTTTGCTTACTTAAGTTGTGCCTCGTTCATAATAGCATGAATGTAACAAAGGAAATACATTCTGTATAATGTGATTCACGTGGGGGATGGTGGTGGTGATACTGTTGATTGAACTTAGCGCATACTCAACCCCTTGAGTCATACCTCTATAATGAAACTTTAACATGACTAATAATATGTAACTAATTTACTATTTCTTATGTGAAGTCAGTCTATATACAGGAAGTTGTTCTAGATACTGAGAGTCACCAGTTTTTCAAATAGGTTGCCTGTATCAAAACAAAACACTTTCAAGGAAAAGCAACACACACACACACACACACACACACACACGCACGCAGACACACACACACACACACACACACACACACACACACACACACACACACACCTCTTGTTTCCATATCTTGGAGTTCATTTCAATTAGTATCATTTTATATAGTCATATGTATGTAGCTATTGAGCTGTTGTGATCCTCTGCTAGGATTATCCTAGACATCTACTAGTTATTACAAATGAAGGAAACCATGGAGATTGTATTTCTTTGAGTCTGGGTTACTTCACTTCATATGTTTTTTTCCAATTCGTTCCATAACTGTAACCCCTCTGTACATTACCTTTACAATACAATTAAATAAAATTTTAAAAATACTTTACATTTTAAAGGAGTTTTGGGGGGTGAGGGGGTTGTCAAAAACAGTCAAGCCAGGAGTTGGTAGCTCATGATGTAATCCTAGCTACCCAGGAGGCTGAGATCTGAGGATCGTGGTTTGAGGCCTGCCTGGGAAGTAAAGGCCCCATGAGACTCTTATCTCCAATTAACCATGCAAAAATCAGAAGTAGCACTTTTGCTCAAGTGGTACAGTACTAGCCTTGAGCACAAAGAGGTTCAGGGATAGTGCCCAGGCCTTGTGTTCAAGCCCTACAACTGACAAAACAATAACAACAAAACTAAAAGCAAACAACAACAACAACAAAACCCAGAGGCATCTGACTATAAAAGAAGTTGAAGAAAATTTCTGAACTCCCCTCCCCCGCTTTATCAAAATAGCTTCCAAAGAACTACAGAAGGGAAGGGCAGCATTATCCTTTCAAGGTCCAACATGTACCCACTGAGCCCACTCAGCCTTTGTTTCCTGTTGCAACTACAAGCCCCTGTAATGCATAAGCTATTTCATATTTTTCTTTTTAATTTGGGATTCATGTTTAGGAAGGTTTGGAAAAAATCTAACTTTGCTATTCCTAAAGCTGGAAGAATGTAAGATTTTTAAACATTTTCTAATATTCCTAAATCCTCTACCCCTAAATTTTCCTTTTTTCATTATTGCTGACAGCAATGAGAGGCATTATCTAATACTGCAACAAAAACCTCAATCATTGGCTTAACTCTTCAAGCAGAGTTACTTTAGTTGTGCCTGGTACATAGTAGTCACTTCATAAATACATTCTGTGTTTCCATGAGCTGGTTTGGCACCTTTTGTGGCTGATCCTTCAGAGCTTACATAGGTAAGCAGTAAGACATTCAAGTAATTCCAAGATGAGAATTTGAGTACAGGAATATTCCAATTCTTAGTACTGGGTGTTTCTTCCCATTTGATGAGAAAGTATTTATTATCTCATTCTCTATTAAAGCAGCAAATTTCAGAAGACAATTTTATACTTTGGTAGAGTTGCTTCTTAGTGGTCATTGTGGCATATTGCTCATTGAAAAACACAATTTTTGGCAGGCCACTTTGGTGAGCTTCATTAAATTTCATATGCAAATATGTTAGATACTTAAGATTTTTGGCTCTCTCAAGTATATTTCTCTTGCACTCTACTTAGGGTCCCTCAAATCTTTCCTTCTCTCATTTCTTCTGCACAATTATTGTTGGACTTCTTTTATTTCTATAAATTTTAGGATGATAACTGAAGAAAAGCTTTAGGTGATATAATTCTTTTAGAACGTATTTTATTACTTTTTGATACATGAACTCCTAATCTTTCCAAATCAGTTTGGGCTTAAGGGAACTATACTGGTCATTGTTAAGGCTATCTTTCTTGTCCTGGAGTAGGGGTGGGTGGTCTCTAGGAAAGGCACCTGTGCCTTCTAAATATGTTAATGGGATTAAAAAGTAAAGCTTGTGGAATTAGGAATTGGCTAGCTGCTTGTTAACCAAGCAGTTTTAAAAACACAGATTACATAATATTTGAGGACTTGGTTGCTACACAGTTGAAGCTTTTTAAATTTTAATTTGGGGTTTGTTCTGTTGTTCTGTGACTTGGCATAGAAGGTTTTAGTTTTAAAAGGTTTCAGTTCACTCTTTGCATTTCTCTTACTGGACTTGGAATATAATATTACACATTATTTTATACTCAAGAAGGAGGGGAAGGCTAGTAGCTCCAAACTCAGGAAACCTGTGGTAAATAAACTGTAGTTTGTTTACCCTCCAAAAAATATTGCCGAAACTATTTATATCCAAGACATGAGTAACAACCAAAAACAAGAAGAAATCAGTTTTTATATACAAAATGTATAAGCCCAAATATAGGAAGATTCAAATGGAGTTGTATAAAGAACTACAGATAATTAACCATAAAATGCATTTTTTTTCAACACATTACAATGAATTACAGAAATGGGCAACAAGACTTTCATAGCTAGTTGATACTGGTTAATAGCCTTCAAGTTAAACATAACAATGGTTACAAAACCACTCATCTCAGTGCACAAAAAAAGAAAGCATTCCCAAAGGAAAACCATCTTACTCTCTATAAAGTATCATTAAGTGAAGGTACCAAGGTGAGCAATAAATAGATTACTTTCTATGATTTCCATGTTGTCATGCATTTATTAAAATAGAGACCTAGCATTTATAGAGTACTGTTTTCATTTCAGAATGTCTCAGTGGCAGTAACTGGATTTTCCTCACAACTGCACTGGCTGGTGAGTAACTTTCATTATCTCTAATTTATAGTCCAAAATTCTGAAACACAATGAAGTCAAATACATTTCTACCACCTGCAGGAAGTTATTTACCTACGGGCTATGGTGAGACTACTACCACAAGTACTAAATTTGAACAGAACATCTTATGATATTGGTAAAAATTAATTCTTTTACATTCTGTTTGCTCATTTGAAATATCATTATAGAAGATAGGATTAAAAACACGATCCCAAGAACCCACTATTACAGATATTAACAAATATTTTTCAAATGACTTTGCTACATAGGAGTGGAAATGTTTAAAGGACTTTTGGGGAAGGTTTGTTTTGTTACTTTTGGTGTTTTTTTTTTTTTCCAAAAGATTACTGAGTGAACAGAAAAGGTAATCAGGTGAAGGTAAGTGTGGTATTTCGTATGTGGAGCATTAGATATTGTACATTAAGTAACACACAAAATTCTCCAAACACATTTTGTAATACTTTGAATTATCCCTTTGTATTTGATAACATTCTGAAATCTTGAGTGCATTTTCTTCATTTGCATCATCTTAAAAACAGATACAATTACTCTTGCATATACCCACAAACAGAAGGAGGGACTGCTCCTTAGGGACATGAATACATGTCCCTATGGCCGTACTCCATATTTACTAATTAAGAACACTAAGACCAGAGGGACAAGTGAGAATACTTTGAAGCTTCATCTTGAGAATTTATTAAAACATTTGCATTATTGTCTCCAAGAATTCTTGATATTTTAGTGGCTTGGAGCAAGGACAGGACTTGAAGGTGTATTGATGGAGCATCATCAAGTCAGACAGGGCCTGAAAGAGCTAAGTTTTCTAGAGGTTGAACTGTACTGAATTACAACTGGCAAACGTAGTGGAGAGAAAGGAGGAGGAAAAGAGTGACTTCTCTGGCATCTGACTGTGTTCTGCCTGGCTCCATCCAGGCCAATTTAGTCACAAACATCATATTCATCCAAACCTTTAAAAGTTACACTGTTGACTTCACTTTATATGAATGTGCATCACATGAGGAAAATAGTCCTTAAGGGTAGTGGAGATAGCTTTCTAACGGGGATTTTCCACATCCATCCCACTTGATCCACAGTAGTCCTTCTGTTGTTTCTAATTCTGTTGCCTGTCTATCTCTATCTCTATCTCTGAATGTATCTATCTTGTCTTTGAAGGCCACAAGCCTGTAGGATCTTAAGTCATTTCCCTCTCAGCTCCCATGCTGTACTTGTTCTGTTGCCCAAAAAGAAACTCCTATCTGTGGGATCCTCTCAGCTCAAAGGACAGGCGTACTCTATAACTTGTCCCTCCCTTCTCATTAATCACAAAATGATCTCATAAAGACCTGGATATTATAGTGTGCTCCTTGAAAAAAAAAAAGTTGATTCCGCCCTATTTCTTTCCAACACACAGAAAGCTCTCTATGTTTCTATGATGAGATAAAATCTGTATTGATGTTTCTTTTTCCATGGATATATTTCACTTCTAGGCATGAAGATTTAAACTATTAGGGCAGTGTTGTATGTTTGCAGTTACTCTGTTTTAGGAAATGAAAAGCTCCTTGGGAAGGGAGAGCTCATCTTTTCCACTAATGAATAAATATTTATTTTCATTTAAAAATGATACATGCTCATTAAAAATAATTTAGAAAAATACATAGGAGTAAAATGAAGAAAAATTAATGTAATTATTCCTATAATTTAAATCCAACCATTAATAACCATTTGATATATTTTCTTACTCTCACTTTCCCCTGAGGATGTATTTTTTAAAGATGTGGTAATCATACTTTCTATATAATTTTATGTCTTGCTTTCAGAATTTAACCTAAGAATTTTACATGTAATTATATAGTTCGTATAGACATTTTAGGTGAATATATACTATTCCTGAAGAGGAACTGATCATTCAAACTAAATATCCATCAAAATCATTATTATTGCTATTTTAACCTTTTATGTCTTCACAATTCCATGAATATGAATATTAAGTAAATCAGTCAAAATTAATGTATAAATGAAAGTGCAAAGTAGTATATATTTTTATGTTTATTTCACAAAAAATATCAAATACATGAATGTAACCAGATTTACTATGATAAGCTCTCATGAACTCATTATTCATTTTGGGGAATGTTTAACTCATGGCCAGTCAATCCTGCTTTACTCCCTTGTTCTTGTGAAGTAAGCCCTGGACATCATCATATTAAGTCTATTAATATTTCAGGTTCATCAAAACATCTTAGCATATAAAAGTTAAAAAGAATTTCAGTAAAATAGTTCTAACCATTGCATACAGCAGTATTTTTTTCTTAGTGTCTTGCTATCGTATTTTCTAATATGTAACAATTGCTTATAAAATCTCATCAATGTGTTTCATAATAACCATACGCATATCTGTAAGTCAAAGTGCAGTTTGGTTAGTTGAAGAGACATTTCACAGACTTGGCTATGTTTTTTAAGGAAGCTTTTTCTTTTGGCATTTTTTTATTCTTCTCCATTGTTATTATTGGATGTATGCACTCATTGTGTACAATTCTTTATCTGAGGTAAAAAGAAAATGTAGTTGGCTTACTTATAACTCCAGTCTAGCTGCATACCAATCTAGCCACAACTAACCCATACAAGTAAAATACCACAAACCTATTTAACCCAAATTTAACATTGTTTCTACATTTTAAAGTTCATTTGAAGAAGTAAAAAACATATGATGGGTACATGGCGCTCTTTAAGACATCTGAAAAGAGAGAAATTGTATAATAATCTGGGTCATATTTTTTAAGCCCTGTGTCTAAAGAGAAGAGATGATGCGCTGGAGAAAATTGCCTTGTGTATTCCTCTAGTGTGTTCTTTAGAGAACTTCCTATGAGCTAGCTTTTCGTGGTCAGATCAGATTTTTCACAAAATGAGTTCCACAGATAAGAAATGCTGAGTTTTGTCTTGTCCCGTTGCCTTTGAATCATAGATCAATGACTGTTTAGTAGCAATGTGTTGTCCAACAGGTGTTTTACACTCATCAGAAATTCAGGATGTGAGTAACTAAGTAACATACTGCTTCAATATAAACTGAATTTATGTGTTACTCTGGTCTATTTAATCTTAGGAACACATTTTCCATTGGCCTTGAAAGTGAGTAGCTAGAATATTGATGTGTCTAACTCTTGAGGAAGGGAAAAAAAAAAAAGAGTTTCTCCACCACACTAAATCTCTAGAAAAATACGATGGTTTACAGTATGGACACATACAAAATATTTTCAGCTGAAGCTGGTAGAGAAAAGCACATGGAAAAAAAAAGTAATAACATAAGCAATAAACTATCCCAAGCAAACAGAGAGCATCTGTAAAATTTGCTCTACTGTATGCTATGTGCTGTACAAATATAGGGTTTTTTTTCTCCTTTTCATTTCTTTTTACCCTCAGTCTTCTGATCATTTGTTTTTCCTTTATCCTGGCTTGGCACCATCTCATTAAAATAAAAGCAAAATTTCAGAAATATAGCTGATGGCTTGGTGTTCCAACAGGTATCAAAAGGAAAGATAGATAGGAACTAGCCATTGTACTTTAAGGGTAATTCATTGTGATCCCATATGCCAATATATAAAGGCAACTAATATGCTCCTATTATTTTAAGATTAACTACACAAAAACTACCATACATACATCTTTACTTCTCATTCTATGCTTTTCTTACATTTGGTGTTAGATTATTGCATACCTTGTTTCATATAAACCTTGTCTCATACCTTAAATCTTCCATTCACAGTAAAGATAGGTTTATTCATGATTCTTTATAGATAGTATATTATACACTATACCCAAGAACCATCAAAACCTCATCATAATAACAGCTATAATAAAGTAATACTATTAATGATAGTATTTTCTTCATGGTGGGTGTGTGCACCCTCTCGTCTTGTTATTCATGACCTTTTTGAGTCCTAGTGTTTGTTTACTTGTGGTTACATTTGTGACCTTTAAAACGTGTGATATACAGAATATGCTGTGGAGATCATTTGCTCTTTGCAGTATGTTCTGTCAGAAGCCATGCTAAGCTCCATAGACAATTGGTTCTGTATGCTCTGTCCCTCACTTGTAAGAATTCCTAATGTGAAATTAATGAACACCTTCTGGTCAAAAGTAATTTGCTTTCTGGGTGTTTGCTGGCCACTCTGTGAGTCAATGTAATGTATTTGTGGTGTGGATAGGTAACCTCTGAATACTGTATCTAAAGATTCTTGTAATTAATTATTTAAAGACACTTGATCCCTTAACTATTTCTCTTTCTTTGTCCACAAACAAGTTGATTGGTTAATCATCTCTTTGTTTATTTTTATTGTTGTTGCTGTATACATCAGAAAGAGGAAAGCCTATTTATAAGAAGTAATTACAATAGCAAAATTGTACTTTCTGTATTGTTCTTCTTTTCTCATGTTTGGTTCCAATCAAGATCCATATTCTAAAGAAATCAGTTTCAGTTTTTGCTAGGAAAATGATAGAGTAAAAGAATAAATCCAGTTCTGGAAATTGATGTCAAGTACAACTTGACACAATTTCAAATATCAATTCATTCAAACCTTGGTCATTCCTTGATAAACTAAAACAAACTAAACACAGAAGCTACTTTTGAGACCTTTGTAGAGGGCTAGACTCTTATGAGGATGTAATGGGCCTGCTGAACTCATGGGAGCCTTATGTACTTCTGGGATAACTTATCCAGTCTTTCCTAGAATCAAGACTCACACAGATTTCTCTAAATCTAGGGAAAAAAAACAAAACACCAAAGACTAAGTGGACCTTTATGATTATTTACAGGTTATACTTTCAATGAACTTTTCTTGATTTATTTATTTCAGGAAACTTCTTAAGACATAAATGTGATTCACTACTTTTTCAGCCTTTCCAGCTTCTTTTATATATTTTAAATTTTATTCATTTAAGCCCAGAGAAATCTGATAGATCCTGAAGGGACTTGTGCATATTTGCATCGAGCCCAAGATTCAGTCCCTTGCAGAAATTCAGGTTGTCAACCAGTGATCTTGTCTTTGTCTTTTCTCATAGTTCTGCCTGTGGCGCCTGTCACTAGCAGTCAAATAAGGACAATTTTACCATTCTCTCCTGCTGCTCTAATTTTTTTTTTAGTGCCGGTACATGAATTTGTTATTCTTTATAATTCCCTTTGAAGTTGGAAATCCAAGGGGAATCTAAAACCGACCAGATGTTTCTGCTGCTGGAGAGGGAAGAGAGTAAGGATTAAGTTTAACAGAAACTTGGTCTCCAGGAAAAAAAAAATCAATTCAGCTGGAAATCATCTTTAAATGCATTCATTTGCTGCATATCTGTTAGTTAATTTGCATTTACTAGTCCTTTGTAGGCAATAACACCTATCCATTTACTCTGGGGGAAATTCATAAATTTTGTGAACAAATAGATTCCTGTTGTGGTTTGCTCAGAACTGCTTTCCTGATGCAGTTTTAGTTCTGTTGCTCTGTATATTCTTCTCACATGTTTTCTAGTAAGGTCTTTCTGCTGTCACTGCTGATAGTGAAGGGTCACTATCATGTCATATCCGGTTTAAAGGCTAGGTTTGCAAACTGTTTCAAGAGGGTGAGGCCAATACCTACAGCTAGTGAGGAAAGGAAAGAAGGCATACCCAAATGGGTAGTCTTTTTGGAGAATGTCACCCTTTATAGAGATAATGGAGGTCAAAACAAGAAAGAGAATGATTAAGTCTTTCCGGCTAAAAAAAGAGAAAGGTCTTGTGGTCTTTTGAGGATTTGGTTGACATTGCAAACAATATGAATAAACAGGTTGGGAAATGAAAAATGATAGAGAAGCTAAGCCTAGGAAAACACAAAAAAGAAATGGACATCTTTGAAATAACATCTTGGGGACTCTTAAAATGAATACCCAAAGCTTTGGGCCCCCATACATACATAAGGGAAGAATGATTAAAATAATAGAGAGCAATCTTAAAAAACAAATCAGAATATTTCCCTACTTTGCTCGATGCTTCACAAAGACATGTTACAGAGGGGAGGAATGTTTTATTTGTTTGTGTCCAGTATAGATCTTCTTACATTGCTCTCTGCATTTCCCAGGCATCCCTGGGTTCTAGGAGAACAGAAAGATCTGAGTAACTGCTCTCTTACCTTGCTCAGTGGATTAAATATTTGGAAACATTTCTCACATCTCACAAGGGCATGAGGGATGAATGCTCTCCACACAGAGTTTCTATTACTCATCCTATCTTATTTTTAAATAGAAAGTCTGAGTTCTCAGTAATTACATTAAGCTGCTTAAGCCACACATATCAATTGCATATACCGTTTTAAGCATTTTTTCAGCCTTTCGAAACAGAGTCGAGGAAAAAGACAGAGAGAAATCACTTAGCAGCTGATTCACTTATTTTAAGCAGCTTTACCCATTTTAAAATATAAAAAATTCAGGTCCTGGAACATTGGGTGATTTGAATGTTCTATAAGGATTTTTTTTTTTTTTTTACAAAGTCATGTATTTCACATTGAGAGACCTGGATTTTCAATTTAGCCCTTAAAAAGTACATTGAAATAAGGGAGTTTTGAGCCTAAACAGTTTCTCTTTTTCATTTATTTATTATTATTGCTATTCTTTTTGGTCAAAGTAGATGGTATGAAAAGCATTTATGTTGGTCTCACTGCTGACAGAGCTTAACCTAATAATCCAAGACTTGGAACTTGGTGTTTCAATAATGGAAACACTGTTTGAGGTATTTTCCATTCAAAGCAGCATCAAAAGTTTTTAATTAACACCATCAGAAATTAATAGGCCAAATGCAAGACAGGGTTCTACATACCCCACTACTGGGAACAAGACAACAAGTGGAATCCATTGTGTATGTTTGTGTTGTATAGTGTATTTTTATTTACTTATTGAAGCAGAGTCCCAGCTGCACATTGCATGGCTGAGCCGAGAGAGGAGAGAGTGAAACCTGCAGAAGGCTGCTTCACTCCAGTTTCATTTTGCTCACTGATTATTGTCCTGAGTTCTTTGTGATTGTAATTGGTTAGAAAGTTTGAAATTAGCAAGTCCTTGTCAGCCCATGAAAGCTTTGAAATCAGGAGGCTTGATACAGCTATCAAGCCTGCAGAAGCCTAATCGCTTGTGGTGCTGAGAGCTCCTGAGCCCTGAGCATTCTCAGTCCACAGGCTGTACCCCCTTGCCATTCACTACCCACTGGAGGGCCTTGTCTTGGAAGGGGGCTTTGTTTGGGCCCCTTTCTTTTCTATCACTGAAGCCTACTGCAGGATGAACAGACCGACTAATGGGGCTGGGAGGCATTGGGAAATAAGAGCAAATGGGAAGAAGGCTGCAGTAGATGATCAAGGGAATAGGGAAGAAGGAAAAAAGTGGAAAAAGAGCCAAAAGGAGAAAAAGAAGCAGGATATAAGATGGAAAATGCTTTGTAAATATTGACAGTTGGTTTCTGAGCTATTGAGTTTGATGTCTCAGGATGGAACTCAATGACAGAGTCTAAAGGGCTCTGGGGGACTTTTTCTCCCCACATTGTCAAAGGGAAGCTACATTTGTTCAGAAAAGGACTATAACCTTCCCACTACTCCTCCCCCACCACATTTTTAGGGATTAGCAATACAATCCTTTCCTTTATAAATTATTCTAGGGGAATGGATTTATCAACTCTTCTGTAATCACAAAAGTATTATTGTTTAAATTGATGCTGTGAGCTCCAAAACAACATTCTCCAAACTTGTCAGCAGCTTGGTAGATTGTAAAATGAACTGGCCTTCCTCTTTATAGCTGCTTGGACCAGGTTGTCATTGTCACCAATGATAAAATGTTTCTAAAAGCTCACAAGTCTTAATAACTTTCTATTAAGCAGACTCATTTAGGTTGAAAGCCTTCAAGTTTAACATATTTCAATGCAATCTTTCATCTCTTTGAATTTCTCCTCTACTTTTTTAATGAAGCAAAACAAAAATGCAAGGCATAAAACTTAGTTTCACAAGTTTAAGATAGAAAATTTTTCTGTAAGTCCAATCATGGCAAAATGATGCAGACACGGCCATTTTTGGAAAATCTGCCTAACATGAAGTTTAAACATTTCTTCATACAGACACAGGAAAATCAATACATCTAGAAGATACATCAGACATCTAGATGATATTAACCTTTCTATGAGTGTCAAAATGTTCGTTAAGAACTTTATTTCTTAGGTGAACAGTGCCTGATTTAATCTGCTAGGGTCTGACTTTGCAGCAGTCAGAGATACTTTGTGTGGGGTATAACTGAGTAAAGAAGCTTGCCAACTCTCCTTCCCAAGCCCATCCTTTTGGAATGTTAGATCACTGTACATTATACCCCTGCTAAGTATTTGTCTGCTACAATAGCATTTGTATCTGACACTTCTGACCTAACAGAACTCCAGTCTCAGCAGTTTCTGAACCTGTCTTCTGTGAGCCCATACTTCCAACTGAAGTATTCTTTTATAAACTCTGCCACAGGATCTTCTCCCATGCTAAGCAGGGCTAAGAAGAGGGACCTGAAGAATAGACAATTAGAACTGTCTATAATCACTCAGAAAAAAATTGACTCATAAATTTGGGCGATACACAGTTGTATTTTTTGTGTACAGGTATGACTTTTTCTCATTTGTGGTAAAGCATTATGCACCCTTTCATATCCAAATTTTGTCACTTAAATCTGTATTATCAATTTTTATTTTTTCTCACATAAGTATGTTTGAAAGGATAATGCACAAGTCTCTTTTCTGCTGTTTAATACCCATCATAAATTATGACCAGCTTATAGTATGTTCCCAAACTGAGATAAAATCTCAATTGCTCTTCAAAAAAGAGAGTCACATTCTAGGAATGATAGTGGCATTTTGCCATCATCTTTGTAAAATCCAGTGGGCTTCTGGGTTCTTCTGTGAGCCTATGAAGCCATTCTAGAATGAGGCATGTTAAAGTCTTAATGATATCTATTTTCTAAGAGAAATACAAGATCCACTGTATTCATAATTAGCACTAGGACAGAGGTCACTTTCCAAGAAACATAACAGTAAGGTTTCAGAATACAAATGACAATGAGATAGAGAGTTCAAAACCTTTCTCCTATATGTCAGGGTCTAAAACACATATTATTTCCTGGGCAAAGTGACCAAGATAATCACTCTGTGTGTGTGTGTGTGTGTGTGTGTGTGTGTGTGTGTGTGTGTGTGTGTGTGTGTGTGTGTGTGTGTGTGTGTGTGTGTGTGTGTGTGTGTGTGTGTGTGTGTGTGTGTGTGTGTGTGTGTGTGTGTGTGTGTGTGTGCCAGTACTGGAGTTTGAACTCAGGAGGTCTTGGGGGCTGATCCAGAGCTATTTTTGCTCAAGGCCAGCACTCTACCACGTGAACCACAGCTCTACTTCCAGTATTTTTGATAGCTAATTGCAGATAAGAGTCCTACAGCCTTTCCTGCCCAAGCTTTTTAACTTTGAACCATAAGCCTCAGGTCTCAGCCTCCTGTGTTGTTAGGATAACAGGCATGAACCACTGGTGCCTAAGATGATCACTTTCATACCACAAGATACTCCCATGTTGGATCAAAGAAGGTGAAAGATGAAGGATGCTCCAGGGAAAGGCCCTGGAAAATCTCAGGTAGTTTATTTTGGCCTTGAGTTTTTGTGTTAGCAAACTTTTTTCTCTTTTGCTTTGATAAAAACTTATCAACCTTTAATTTGAGAAGATAAATTATTGGAAGTTACAGAATTTCTTCCCAATAGTATCTACATTGTCTGCTCATATCATGTCTGCTAACATGAAAAGAAGCTACCTCATAAAGCTCAAAGCCAAAGTCAAAAATTAAACAATACCCCTCATGTCTCCTCAGTAGACTGAGCATTACAGTAAGGATATATGGTAAAGTAGATGAATATAAAGTTATATAATTGAAAGCAAGTAAAGACTTAGAGAAGTGAACACATTCTATCACATATAAGATTGGTTTGAATTCAGAAACAAAAGGTTTGAGTAAACAACTTAAGAACCTTTGTATGTTCTAGAGGCTTTTCAGTAGAGGATGATAGCACATTTGCAATCAGTATGTATCAAACCACCACAATCTTTCTTCCTAGATTACTTTTGAAGTCCTTAATAATGGTAACCACTGAATAGAAAATTGGGGTCAGAGAAAGCACAGTAATTAGATTCTGTTCAAGCTCCATCACAAAATAAGGGTTAAATTACATACAATGTTATAGATGGTTTCCCTCAGTATTATCATATCTATAATAGGAATGTGACCTGAGTTAGCTATTTTTTCTTATGGAAATCATTAATAGGTATTATAGAATATATAGATTAAAACACCAGAGGGCAATTAGACCTATCTATAATCACTCAGAAAAAAATTGACTCATAAATTTGAGCGATACACATTTCTATTTTTTGTGTACAAATATGCCGTTTTCTCATTTGTGGTAAAGCATTATGCACACTTTCATATCCTAACTTTGTCACTTAAATCTGTATTTTGGAAATATTGTATGCCTTTAGGTAATCTTCAACATTAGTCTATAACCTGTTTGTTATTTCCATTTTCTGTCTTCATCTGTATGAAATTTAAACAAGATCTATTTTTTTCTAAAGCAAATATAGTTTAAAAAATAAGAGCTTTATGATTAGTGTCATTGGAGTTACAGAATTTGAGAAACTGAAGAAAAAGAGAGATGTTGAGAAACTGAAAAGAAGAAAAGAGCTAACATTTTATAAAGGCCATTTGGTGCCATGCCATGTGCTTGGAACTTATGTAAGCCATTTTATTTAATAATCGTTTGAACTAAGAAGTATTATAGCATAATAATTAGACACTTGAAACTGGTCTATGAAGTCCAACTGAATAGCTACTAACTAGCTTTGTGACATGAAAACTTTGTCTTCTCTTGTTCTCATTTCCCCAACCATAAAGTGGCAAGGATGATAATAATAGCACTGAGCTTCTAAAAAAAATGTTGTAAGGATTAAATAAGATAAAAATGTAAAATGTTTAGGACCAAAGTAAATAATATTAGCTATTATTTTGTATCTTTCTGTTTTATTATGATTATCTTCAAGTTGTTGTACACAGAAAATTTCAATACAACATATGAATTTATGAGTACAATGTGACTTATCAATGTCATCTGAGACAAGCAGAAAAGGTCAGATAAGATGATATTAAGCAAAATGAACCCCAAGATAAGGACACAAGTGGTTTTTTTTTTCTTTCTTGCTATTGTTTCTAACATATTTATAAAGTACCATGTGATTTTTTTGTTGTTTGGTATGTCCTTCCCCCACGGTATAACCCCTGTACAGTTTTCACTGTATTTGATGTTGATATTATTTGGAGAGTGGAAGGGAAAAAACAAATTGTTTAAATAGAGATACAAGTCGACCCATTGCAACAATGACATGTATCAGACGCCATGTCAAAAAACGAACTGTACAATTTAGGTGGGGGTGAGGGGAGGGTGGGAGGGGGGAATGTAATTGTGGAGATGGGAGGGAAGGGATGATAGGGGAAAAACAAAGGAGGGGGCAACAATGCTTGATAAGAAATGTACTCATTACCTTGTTCATGTGATTGTTACCCCTCTGTACAATATTTTCACAATAAAAACTTATTTAAATAGAAAAAGAAGGTACAGGGAGGAGAGGAGTTGGGAGGGAGAAAATGAAAGGGGTAACAGTGTTTGAAAGAAATGTACTCAATATGACCATATAAGATGATGCGCCAAGACATGGACACAAGAGGTTTTTCTTTGTTGTTATTGTTTGTTTTTAATGTGATATCTTTTTTTCCTTTGTGTTTTATCCCCTGTTTTCACTTTAGCTGATTTTGGCAACCTGGGTATTTTGTATATACCTTTAGCTGAATTAGGGAAGGGAAGTGGAACAACAAGATTGTAAGACAGAGGACAGTGACCCAATGCAACAGCGATACTCACAAGACAATATGTTGGAAATGAACTGTACAACATGGCAGGGACGGGATTGGGGAAGGGAAAGTAGGAGACAACTGAGGGACGGGATAATAAGTTTGACAAGAAATATGCTCACGGCCTTATGTAACTGTAACCCCTCTATTCATCCCCTTTACAATAAAGATTTTTTTAAGAGAAAAAAAAGCCTTTCTTCTCCATCTATCCCCACCTCACCCATTCCCTCAATTTTCCTAATTTCATTTTCATATATCAATAAGTAACTTCTCCATTAGCTCATCTATTAAAATACAAATTCAGTTTGATTTCAACTTCTTTGTTATAACTGTAGATTCTAAAAAGAAGCAATGAAATGTAAATACAAATGACTAAAGACTTACATTTTATTAAAAATTATGCCTCACAAGTATTCAAATAATTGATACCTGGGAATTTAGTTAATATTGTTCTGCTCAGTTATACATTTCTTTAAAATGAATAAATCCTAGCCAAGTTAGTATTTTTGATGAGGATTTAAATGAGACTAGTTTAAATTTGAAATCAATTACTTGCCTGGACAATAATTGGCTTCTTAAAAATTAGTTGTTTCTCTTTTGCATTATAACTAAATTGTTTATCTTAACAACTATTATCACTAGGTAAGTTATTCATATATTTTACAAATACCATAGGCACTTATATATCAGTATAAGACAGTCATTTAAATTTATAAAACTACATGGTGCGTACTAGGTGGTGAACTGGCACATTTGTCAGATTTCTATAGCTTATCACCAGCTTTCCTAAATCTAGTCTGGTCTGTACTCAACTGATATATCCATTGTTTTCTCACATCAGTAACATTCATGAAAATACAATAAGTTTGTTTTTGTCCTATGATTGTAAAAATTTATATTCAAGTAAGCAGAAAACATTTTTGTTAAGCAGCCTTTAGTGTCTTCTGTAGGCATATAAAATGATTGAAAAAAACTAACAAGTGAAGAATGAATGATTGAATTCATAAATATCATATTCAACTACTGGTTACTGAGCACTGCTTATATCAGTGGAGCATTTGGGTATCATTTCTCGGCTATATTCATCAATACTTCTTATATTTGGAAGATTCAAGGCCAAAACCCTAAGGTCGTTAACTAGCTAAAGTCTAAATGGAGAGTACTTAGCCTGGCACTGGTAAATAGGTACCCAGGAGTTGAACTCTGAGGATTGTGGTTCAAAACCAGACCAGGCAGACAAATCTGAGCGACTCTTATCTCCAATTGACCAGCAAAAATCTGGAAGTGTAGGTGCAGCCCAAATGGTAGAGTGCCAGCCATAAGTGAAAAGGCCAAACAAGAGCTTGAGACCCTGTGTTCAAGTCCTTATAGCAGCACTAACTTACAAGTAACGAAAGAATAAAGGAAAGAGAGAAAGACAGAAAGAAGAAGGAAAGAAAAGGAAGGGACTCAGTATCATTGTAGAGCATTGGGAGAGTGGACGCAAGGCTGTGACCTCACATCAGGTATGTTTGGCTCAGTGGTAATGATGTTAATGTGATAAGCCCTAGGCACGGGGTGTGAGGGTGCGGGGAGGTTAGGCACAGCTGCAGCTTTCAAGAGCACATCATTGATGTCTTGTGTGAAGTTTTATTGGCTAGTTAGTGGCAAATATTGAAGATGACTTTAATTTAGAGAATAGTGACATATCCACTCTGTGCTCCTTAGAAGCTAAATTTACTTCCTTTATTCAGGATTTGAGTAGCATATAAAGAAATAGACAACCCCATCCTTATGGGATGGACAGGTTAGCTGGTAGAAAAGGTATTATCTAAAATAAATTCAAAATTAGAGTCACCTTTCAAAAACATCGCCAGCATCACAAAGTGATGGGTTTGTGAGATAGCCTGGAACATTCTAGACATGAGCCACATGCCCAGCCCTTTATCTTATTTTGTAGATTGCTTCTTGCACTAACTCTGCCATGAATAGCCTTATACTGTGACCTTCCTTTCTTCCTTCCTTGGTAACATACACCACCATACCCTGTCCTGAAAACAAAAATTTATCAAATTATTCCCTATCTTGAAAATATTTCCTTTATAAAAATACGTAATAGTATCTAAATTTGCTTTATTTCATTAGAAAGCCCTTTTCCAACAATCAATACAAAGATAGGCTGGAGCGACATTCTGTCGAGCACTCATGCATTGCCTCTACATAATAGGCCCTCAGCTCATGAATCTAAGCATTTCATCACCTCATCTTTATTCTTTCCAACCAGCCACACCCACAACGTTTGTACTGTTGTTTGGGGGGTTTTTGTGTGTGTGTGGAGGGGGACAGTCATGGCACTTGAACTCTGGGCTTGGGCACTGTCCCTGTGTTCTTTAAGGCTAATGCTCTACCACTTCAGCCACAGTACCACTTCCAGTTTTCTGGAGATTAGAGTCTCATGGACTTTCCTGCCAAGGTTGGCTCTGAACCGGGATCCTCAGATCTCAGCCTCCTGATTAGCTAGGATTACAGGTGTGAGCCACTGATACCTGGCTCTTATACTGTTTTTTAAGGGCAAATTTATCTGCATCTTTTCATTCTCTTTTGTAATGTCTACTACATGGTACATATATAATACATATATCTTTAATGATTTGTACAATGTTAACTTTATGGGTTCATATACTTGTGGCCTTCAAATAAATCCAGACCAGTCTTCTTTGGCATTATAAATAATTCTACATAATTGAGCTACCATTAAAGGTTAGATTTTAAAAATGTTTTCTTTTCTTAATAGTCTTTCCTTTAGAAATTATCGACTCAATACAACTCAGAGTCATCCATAAGAACTAATGGTTCTCTAAAGCGTACCTGAAAACTATAGATTTAAAATTTTCCTCTTCAAAACTTTAAATAGAACTTGCTTAAAATCATAGACAAAACTCCACTCATACCATCGGTGTAGAGGTGAAAGGGATCCCAACAATACTTTGGCTCACTGCAGTTTTTGGCAGTTTTTCCCCTTGCTCTTCTATTGTTGTTGTTGTTGTGTTGTTGTTGTTGTTGTTGTTTTTCTCTACTTGCTTGAGAAGATGTGGCTTTGTGCAAGTTCTGTCTGTGCATTTTAAAACTGGTTTTTTAAAAAGGAGTGGAAGCAGTTTTCAGAGTAATGCTGATATTAGTCATGCACAGCACCCATGAAGAGGTACTTTTTAAGTTGAATATGTTCTTATTTTCTTGTTTGTTAATTTTTAAAGTCAATCCAAACATGAAGAAAAAAATCAAATTTTGCCAATTTGAAAAGAACAAAAACAGCTAAACCTCCTTTTAAAATTTCTAAGCTATTATGAGAATATTACAGACAAAAGATTGTACATGAAAGATTTTTTTAAAATCAGGTTGCTTTGCTTTTCTTTAGGCACTTCAAAAGTCTTTGTCAGATATGAAAAAGAAATATAGTCAAAATGAAGAGTAAATATAATTAAAACGGCTCCTTGCCTTGACATATAAGCTTCTTATGGGCAAAAATCTGTATAAATTTAATACTATGAAACTTGGGCTCAAAAGAAGTAATAGAAAGAGTGGGTAGGCAGAAGTGTGATTTTTACAAAAGTAGACATAGAAAATTGCAGTAAGTAAAATGACATTAAATTCTTAATTGCTTTTGATGAGAAAGTTTTAGATCTGTAGTATTTTTTTTTAATTTCTAGGACTTGTCATGTGCCTGACTCACAATAATCTCTTTTTAATAGTAAATTAATGAATTATATTAGATAAGCCACATTCGTTTGTTGTAAGCCCAAGCTTTCTGGAAACAGAAATAATTAAGAACTCAATTGAATGAAAGTTAAGATCAAATATTTATTAAATTTTGACTTTAAATCCATTGTTTAGTAGATAGCATTGGGTTGCAGTTAAGGATTTGCTTTTTTACCACCTTTCATTTGAGTGAGTTCTAATGAGGACCTACACAAATTATGATTATATATAAAATGGTCATATATAAAATGGAGATTATTGAAGTTCAGATATTAAGAGGTTTATTGGGAAATTTTTCGTGGGATAAGGTTATAATATACTTGACCAAATGTCTGGCCAACTTCTTCTATAGAAATTGTTCATTATATTTTTAGATATCTACATAAACATTATACTATTCATAATAACAAATGATTATAAGTAATCATAGGATTATTACAAAAATTAATGAATTATGTTATTTTAATGACACATATTAGACATATTAGAATTGAACAATATACCATTTATGAAGCCCTATAGTAAACATTAAAGATGCAGATTGATAATTTTTCTTCCTTCTTTTTTTTTGGCTATGGTAGAGTTTGAACTCAGGGCTTACATGCTTCACAGGCAGGCACTTTACTACTTGATCCATATTTCTAACCCTTCTTTCTCTGGTTATTATTTTTTTAGATGGAGTCTCACTTTTTGCTCTGGCGTCTGGTCAGTGACATTCTGGCTTATGCTACCTAGCATAGCATCACACCCAGGCTCCTACCATCACACCTAGCTTTTACTCTTAAAATGGGATCTCATACTTTTTTTCTGCGTGTGTTGCCCTGCAAATGTAATCCTCCTAATCTTTCCCCAGCATAGCTGGGATGACAGGTTTATGTTACTATACCCAGATATTGTTTGAGACCGGGTATTACAAACTCTGCCTTGTCTGGGCCTTAAAATTATGTCTCCCAAGGAGTTAGGATTATTGACATGAGCCACAATGCCTGTGATTTTTCCGAACAAAAATAAAACCTAACTGGGGAAAGAGAATATATACATTAATAGATAAAAATCATTAAAATAAATGTATATGAAGCAGTTATCTTCCATAGAGCTCTAACATACATTATCCCATTTAACTTTCCCAATAGCTACATGAAATTGATATTATTCTCTTGCTTTCTGTGGTTTTAGAAATAATCAATACATATTCACTTGTAGCCCATTCTGAATAGTGTGGTATAATTTCATGCTATCCTGCTATATCCTTCCCCGAATGTAAATCAAACCTCTGTGCAGTGGATCCACATTGTATATGCTACCAATCTTTTAGACATTTAGGAGCAGTCTAAGTTATCAGGTCACTGTCTGGCATCATAGTTTGTTTTCAAATACTTACTGTTCTTTATAATGACAACAAAGCAAAAAAGTGGTAATGTCAGGTATAATGACAGTGAAAAGAAGCTACAGAGTACTGCCAAGTGAGAAGGTGAAAGTTTTTATAGTTATATGCACATGGGGGAAAAAAAAGTCTGTACATCGGGTTTTGCAATACCAGTTGTTCTAGCTATCTCCTGAGAGAGTGGTTCTTGGAACTATGCCCTGTGTATGTCCAAGGAATACTGTGTTCATCATATAGCAAACCTGGACTGACTCCCTGTTAGAATCCTGACTTCTCTACTTACTGACTGTGTGATCTTGAGCAAGTTTCTAATCTCATGATGCCTCTATTTCTTCAACAAAATGGGAGACATAATAGTGTGACTTGATAGAGTTGTAAAGATTTAATGAGTTAATACATGATGCTGGGATATCTAAGAGTTAAAGAAATTGTAGCTAATATTCCTATCATTATTCTCATTCTCATTTTTGCTACTTTCTTTAGTTACATAAAAGATTTAAAGAGAAGCTAATATTTCAAAGGTCTGCTTTATTAGAACATTTAAAACACAGTTTTTCTATCAGCCCAAGAGATGCAATAGAAAAAAGGAAATATATAAGACAATTCCATTGGTTGGTAAAAAAATAAAATCAGTAAAAAAAAAATGTTTTTCTTTTTTTGTGACTTAGCCTCCTTAAGATAACAGTAATCCCAAGTAAAAAATATAGTCCTCTGATTCCTCTGGACACATATAAATATTTTTTAATTCACACAAAGGCATTAACACAGTGTTAGGAGTGCTCAGGCATGGATTGTACTATCACATTTGGTATAGTTCAAGAAAAGGACAGCAAAACACTTAGTAGATAACTGTTTGGAAATCCCCACCCAAAAAAATACTGTAACTATTAGTGAGAAAGAATATAATAATATTCATTGACAGGGAAACTACTAGGAGCAATTATCCCAAGCTGTGTCTTTCAGACAATGCTGTCAGGTTTTCCACTTTGATGAGTATAGCTGAGCTTTTGATTAAGTAGAAGAAATTCCAAGGTAACTGGAAGACCAGAGCATCAGTGATGGCATTCGTGATCCAGAAGGGAAAAAAAAAATCTGTCAAAGAAAGATGAATATTTAAGATGTTTGTGCTAAAATCATAGGGGTGTCACTTAATGGGGCATGCTATTTGCTAGTGACCCCCACAAAAGTGGGTTTTCAAATGTTCTCTTTCTTCTGTCCTTTATTAGGGCTACTTTGAAGCCACAAAGCTATACTCATACACCAATATTTTTTATCTGTACATGTATTATGCATGTCAGTACTTAACCAACATATCATTTTCAGAATACCTTATAGTATTAAGTAATATATATTTCATGGCAGTTTTGTGTAAATAAAAAGAAATTTCTATCCAGGCACAAGTGATCCTGCTGTAACCTTATAATCCTAGCTATTTAAGAGGAGGAGATTTGAGGATTGCAATTCAAAGCCAGCATTGGCAGGAAAGTCCATGAGACTCTTATCCCCAATAAACTATTCAGAAAAAGCCAGAAGTGGCACTATGGCTCAAGTGGGAAAGTGCTAGCTCTGAGCAAAGAGAAGTTTAGAGATAGAGCCCAGGCCCTGAGTTCAAGCCTGAGGACCAGCAAAAAATTAAAATTTAAAAAGACATGTTTAGTTTTTATTCTAAAGACAAAACCAATTCTAAATATTACTTTTAATTTTTTATATATTCACTCATTCATTTATTACCCTATCTGATTAGACAGATAAAAACTTAACGTAAGATTTTATAAGATACGTTGAGTTTTACTGACTGCTTTTATTTTCTAGTAGTCATTCTACGTGGTTTGGAGTTGTTTTTATTCACTTACTGTTGGATTTTTAAATTGTTAAGTTTTTGAAACTAGGAGTTAATAATCAGAAATAGAACAAGGTGTCTGATGCTTTGCCACCATTTATTTGTGTATTTGTTTTGTTTTACTTCATCTTTCTCAAATTTATTCAGTCTTCATTACGTGGGAGCACAGCATCTCTTTTGCTCCTACATTTAGACCATTTTGTGTTAGAGTTCTAAAACCACAACTGTTAAAACTAGTTCTTTACAAAAGAACATTTCTGGCCTGAGTGTGAAAAAGAGATTTGAATGGTGCATAACTAATCAGAGTAACTAAATTGCTTTTTAGGCATCTAGTACTTTGTGTAAGTTCACTAGCCAAGCACCCAGCTACTTAAGAGGCTAAGATCAAGCAAATCACAGTTTGAAGCCAGCCAAGACATACACACAAGTCCTCTTCTCTACTTAAAGCTGGGAGCTGTGGCGTGTGCTTGTCATTCCAGCGATGGCAGGAAGCTATGGATTTCCAGAAAAAGCCTGGGCCAAAAATGAGATGCTGTCTCAAAAATATCCACTTCTAGAAAGGGCTTGAGATATGGTTCCCCAATAGAATACCTTCCGAAACTGTGTGAGGCCCTGAGTTGAAATCCTCATACTGACAAAAAAAAAAAAAAAAAGCTACAAAGATTTCTATAGTTTTTTAGGATTTAAGAATAATGTAAAAACTGAAGAAAGTATAGTATCTGCACAAAAATATCCCCTCGACTGGACCCCCCCAAAAAATAATAATAATAAAAAAAAAAAAACAAAAATATCCCCTCCTGAGGAGAAAAGGTGTCCTGGACATTTGAGTTCACTACATTCAAATCTGAAACTATAGCACAGTTTTCTTAGGATGTATTAAATTCCTCAGGATGTATACATAGGAAGTCAAGTTAATTATAAACAATAAATTCAAACATTACCTGGAATTTCATTACTCTATATACTTACATTACTTTACAAATCGGTGTAAGTTATGAGTATATTCCAACCAACCAAAAGCATAGTTAAGTATCCTAAAAATGCTAAATTTTAGATATCGCACTGATAAGTTATTTTCCATACAAATAGAAGAGCAAAGTGGATAAAAACCCCAGGACTTATGGCTGAGTTAGAATTACAATGCAGCTGTCATTTTTGCATTTCTTGGCTTCTATGAAATGTTACTAGTGATCCTCTGTCATTTAAATCAGTTCAGAACATGGATTTATCTTAATTTTCACCCTTTGTTTCCCCTTTTTGTGATAACAGTTATGAGATATGATGATGTAAAGTGTTTCTCCTTATTATGGTTTCAGCCTTGTCCCTTGGCAGCCTAAATCTTCCAGCTAATTCACTGATCAGTTAAATAGTGGAGGTTATTATTATTATAATTATTATTTTACATTTATATAACACTTTCCTCCAAGGGGCTGGAGGCATTTTACACACAGTAAATTACCAAATAGGAATTAATCCTTATATCACCCTGTGGGGTAGGAATAGTCACATGAATAAAATTCTACAAAAGTCTTGCCTGTGTTACAGCTCTCAGCTCTCAGCTCTCAGCTCTTAACCACCCCGCAGTGAACCTGTCCTGCTTACCTGAAGATAAAGCACTACGCTTTTGGTGTGGCAGGGGATGACTTGGAACATGATCTTTCAGAAAGTGCTCCTGTGTGCTTGGTGTTACCTAGAGAATAACTCACCTGAAAGCAGCCAGATACATGTGTCTTGATCTGTTGTTCACAGATAAATTTTACCCCTATGGTTTAATTTAATCCTGACATAGGACAAGGCAGGGTGCACAAAACATCACTTGGAAGAAAAATTTTAAAGCAGATTCTCAGATGATGCAGCCAGTAAAATTTTCATTTTAATAGGTCAGAAGGGCCTTGTTTTCATGGCAAGTGATTTGAGGCAGGTGGTGTTTACTAAGTTCTAGAAACTTGTTCTAAGGAAGAATTGTTAGCACCTATTCTGTGTCTCAGAAGAAGGCAACATGTCACCCTATCTGCCAGAACCTGGACAGGAAACCACATTAGTCAGTCCCAAAACCCATACTTTTAAAGTTATACAATGCTTTCAGGAAAGATGAAGTAAAGACACAAAGGAAACAAAATTTAAATGAAAAGCAAAGGAGAGGATCGATAGAGCTGCATATGTGGCAGTTGCTGCCTTAGCATGAAGCACTAGCACCTACAGGGTCAATAATGACTTTTTCTTAGCAATTTGGTCCATATTCCCTCAAGTCAACAAGTCAGTCCATTAATCCCACCAGTACCTGTGAGTTTTGCAGTGTTCAGTAGTTCACCCTGCCCACAAAATGAGTCTTCTCCTTAATAGGTGCTGCCACCAAAATTAAAATTGGATTGTGCCAGGAAGCCAAGAAAAGCCTTTTTCATAAGCTTCCTGTTTACGGGAGTGGACCCTTTATGAGATGGGTTGGGTTTTACATTTTTTATTTGAGCATTCTTACTCCATTTCCAAGGGAGAGAGAGAAAAAAATCTAACAGGAAATGGTTATGAACAATTTAACTATTATTTTTCAATTTAATATTCCATTTGGAGCAATTTCATTCATTTTTTCTTGAATTAATTTTTTATTCAGTTTTCTTCAAAAACTGGGACAAGGCATTATAGGAAAAACTGCAGACAGGCATAGAATCCAAAAAGTTTTTATTCTGTTCTAAATTTCGTACTTAAAAGTGTGAGGATTCCATGGTAAAGTTTAGAGGTGCTTGTGGGATTTATTTGGGGTTTTCGGAAACCAGAAAAACAGATACATGGTGTTTTTAGTGGTAAAAATTCCCACAGTCTGCGTAAACTCACCACACTCTTCAGCAGAGACTGTCATAAATTGTATTGAGAGAATTCTTGTGCTCTTCCTTTTCTTAAATTCATGTATCCCTTAGCTACGGATAATAATGATGGCTGTACATGATTCTTACTAACATACTTTATATTCTTAGAAATTATCTTCCAACTCTGGATTTTTTAATCTTTTTTTTTAAAGTAATGTGATTATTCTAGTCTCTGAATGAAGAGGTGGGTTTTTTATTATTTAGAGTCTATAAAATGTTTTTAATGGTTAGACAAAGTGGCATTTATTCACTGACAGATGAAGAGAGGGGACTAACAATAGGGGAGGGATACATTCACAAAATACAACTCATAAGATATTCTTTTTTTCATAAGATAGTCTTATGAAAATATTGTTTGTATATTTTTTAGAATTGGCCTTATAGGACTATCCAGTTTAATCTCTTCAAGATTGTTTTATTCCAAAGTTAGATTAAGATTTTTTCCAGAATCTTAAATTAACTGGAAAACCTCCATTAAAAAAAGAAAAGGAAAAAAAAAACATGGTAGGGGAAAACAAAGGAGGGGGTAATAATGCTCCATAGGAAATGTATTCATTACCTTACTCATGTAACTGTAACCCCTCTGTACAGTATCTTTAATATATATATATATATATATATATATATTATAGAAAAGAAAGACAGAACACAAAACTATGGTTACAAATTAAATACAGACTGTTGGAAGGGGCTAGGCAAATAAAGAGCCCTGGAGTTTAAGCTCCATTAAATTCACAGCAAATCCGCCTCTTTGGCATTACAGACGCACTCTTAATAAATATTACTGTTTTATATAATAACAAGATTAGTTGAGGATAATGCCCTACTTTAAATTTGTAGTCTTTAGGTTAAAAATAAAAAGCATTGTTTAAAAAAATGTGAGCTTACTTACCAACAATCTAACTGATTCCATGTAGTGTTCATCATTTGTTCATGCTAACCTTCACATAATATAGGTCAACAAATGCCTTTAGAACAGACAGCTCTGTGTGGAGCCTGGTATTTCAAGCAATACTTGAGACAATAAACTACAGGGCAACAAAAAATGTCAACAATGTCTTAAAGTTCTTTGTAATGGGATTATAACTGTATTATGAAACTAATATAGAAAACTAGAGGAAGTTTCATTTGACCCATTGTCTCTTTCCTCTGAGGTGGAAAGGATAGAGGAGACATGGCTGCCCAAAGCATTTTGCCTCTACCACCCATTTTTACACATAATTATTCTATTTCTTATTGTCCTTTGGGTATGTTAAATAGATTAATCATTTTCTCTAAAATAAGATTATAAGTGTCTTAAGAACAGAATTTAGATTTTTTTTTTCTGAATCTCATAGTACCAGAACATTGCTTCTTCCTTCCTCCTCCTCCTCCTCCTCCCTCCTCCCTTTTCTTCCTCCTCCTTCTCCTCTTCCTTTCCCTCCTCCTCTTCTTGCTCCTCCTCCTCCTCCTTCTTTCTTCATTCTTCTTTGTATTGCTTGGTTTTATTGTTTTGAACCTCTCCCTATGTCCTGTTCCAGAAATAATTTTTAGTGAAGGTCTCCTGGTAGATACTTAACAGTTTTAAATTGAACTGCTATGAAAATTAAAAACTATATCTTCTCCCATTCCTCTAGAAGTTCCACTAAATGTAGAAATGGCTAATGCTTTAGAGATAACTAGAGAAATTTAAAAACGGAGTAAGAGAGTAAAGGATATTGACTTCTTAGAAATTATTGAGTGTGTGTTGTCTGAGTGGCTAGACCAGTTATTCCTCAGGTTTCCTCATCAGTACATCCTGGATTCCTAGTGCCCACCTGGGAAGCATGTCTTAGAGTTTTAAGTGTAAATAAATAAAAGCCAATTTTTCTTAGCTCTAATACAGGTGCCACTAACCAAAGTGAATTTCAAAGGCAAGAGAGTTAAGTGCAGAACCGAGTAAATCTGCACCATCAGTCCCTGATAGTGCAAACGTGTTCCTGAAAGTCATTGTCACCCATTCTTGCATCAGGTGTTGCCTTTGACAATGAAACCCAGAAGAAAATAAAATGTCACAGATTTGAATTTCACCCATTTTAATAATAATCTTCACAAACTGAATTTTCTTGACTTTCAAATTTCATTTATATTTGTTCTTTCTGTGTATAATCAGTGTTCTTTAACCGCAGAAGAGTGCTGAGGAAAATGTTTGCAGAATAGTTGTGGCTTACTTAAAAAATACATTTCACACCTGCCTTGGAAGCTCATGGTGTGCTTTCCTAGCTGAAAATGACTGTGGTACAGAAATGGTCTGAAACTCAGTTGGAGCTTTATCTAGATTCATCCTTACACAGGAGTGGTGTTAGGCTCTTAAATGTAGTATTAGGCTCTTAAATATTTGTGATCTATAGGGAAAATGCTGTGTGTAGAAAAATATCTGTCCTTGAAATGTATGGACTTTTCCTCTGGACTAGTTGTTAAAAATGGAGTGCATTGCTTTTAAAAAATATATTTATTTTTATTTATTGTGGGGTTGTGCTTTTTATAAACCATTTCAAAATATCTCTGTAGCAGAATTGTATTTCAATCTCTACCTTTCCCAAACACAGAATGCACAAAGGATAGTAGACTGGTTGGTTTGATCATGTACAATTATCTGCTTTTCTTCTTTACGTAACTAATGACCAAATAGTATTGCAAAATAATTTACTTTTGCCACTTTTCTTACCACTGTATCCTAGTTTGTGTGTGTATATGTATGTATGTATGTGTATATATAGATGTACATATTAAATATTGTCAATGTGGCTGCTAGTATAATGCCAGTGATTCTGGGAAATGGAGTTAGTTTAGAGGAAATTGAGTTAGTATAGTTTCTTAATGACAGGACTATTACTAATTCTTTGTTAAATGGCTGCCAGGACACTGTATTCTTACCCTCTACTCGCTAGATGCCTCAGTGCTCATTTTGTAATCCTCAATATTGTCTCCAGATATTGTCAATTATTTCCTCAAGGGAGAATAGAAAAAAATGTCTTCCAGTTTCAGAGCCATTGAATTAGTAGTATACATTACTGATATAAACCAACAAGGGTTGTTGCTTTTCACTTCTTTTTTGTTTCAAGGGAGTAGAGAAAATTTTCATCTGATGGAAAGACTTGGAAAAAAATTATATTAAGTGAAGTAAGCCAGGCCCAAAGAAACATAGGTCCCATGGTTTCTCTTATTTTCAATAACTAGTATATGTCTGAGTCAAGCAGAAAAGGTCAGATAAGGTGATGTTAGGGGAATGAACCCCAAGGTAAGTATTGAAATGTTTTTTTTTTTTTCATGCAATTGTTTCTAACATATTTATAAGATGATTTCTTTGTTGCTTTGTATGTCCCTCCCCCACGGTATAACCCATCTTTCACTATATTTAATGTTGGTATAATTTGTGGAGGGGAAGGGAAAAAACAAATTGTTTAACTAGGGATACAGGTGGACCCATTGCAACAATGAGATGTACAAGTTGTTATGGCGAAAACGAACTTTACAACTTTGGTGGGCGGCGGAGGATCGGGTAGGGAGAGGGGAGGAGTATGGGAAGAGATGGGAAGGGGAAACAAAGAGGAGGCAACAATGCTTGATAAGAAATGTACTCGTTATCTTGCCCATGTAATTGTAACTCCTCTGTACAGTATTCTCACAATAAAATAAATAAATAAGTCAGTACTCAGCTGAGAACAAAGCTGAACTCTTCCACAGAACTTCAAATGCCAAATTACATAGTGTGCCTCAGAGTTTCTTTAATGATTATGTTTTAGAGAAAGGATTCTGAGCCTTCTAGGTGTATATTTTATACTATTTATTTATTTATTGTCTTCTTATTATGATGATTTTTCAGAAAGCCAGACTAGGCTGGCATACTGCTATTGATGTAACTAAATTCCCTTTCAATACATAGCTGCCTCAAATAGTTTAAGAGTTGATATTTTACCTTTACTAGCAACTTGCTAAGAAGAGACTTAGGAAAACGAAAAGCCAACAGGTAGGAAGATGACAATTACACAAACAAGTCTTCATTCCACTAACTTCAGAGGATCAGAGCCCGGAAGTGAACCTTGGGAATTATTTGATAAAGAGAGCCAAGCCCAGCCTGACTTTTTAATGTAGTTACTTCCAAAGATTAAAAAGGGACTGAAGGAGTAGCAATAAATCAGTGACTGATAAAAAAAAAACCTACAAATTCAGTACGCAGCCTAAACTGAAGATAAGTAAGGGTGGAAGGGAATGGGTTGGGAGGGGTAGGTAAGAATGTTGAAAGGAGTGACATTGATCAAGATGTAGTGTATTCATAAACTGCTTTGGTAAATGGCAACTCTTTTGTAGAACTACTTAACAAATAATAAGAATATTCTAAAACAATCTGCTAATCCTCAGCAGAGGTAGGTACTGTTACTATTTCATTCTTCCAGGTAAGGAAACTGAGTTTCTGAGATATTAAGTAGTGTGCTCCATGTCACCTAGCCTAGTAAGGGAATGAGACAAGTTCCTAGACAAGAATGACTTATGATCTCTCAAATCCTTTCAAAATATATCAAAACTTAAAAGGAAAAAGAGAGGCTGGATTTCAAGTAACTCTGAATAAATGAAGAAATTAGTTGACTTTAAAGGAGGAGAATAGTCTGAAAGAAAGGGATATATAGTAACCAGCTACAGTAGAATGGTGAAAATAACTTAACACTTAAGTGCTTCAAAATTGTTCATAAATTATTTTAGGTCTGTGTACAGAGTCTCAAAGTATTCTATAATCTCCATTTTCATTTGAATGTTGAGAGGGTATTATTTTTCTTATGAACAAATGTGGCCTGCTCTTTATTGACCATCAGATAATGCTGATGCTGCCTCTCCTGAATACCTTTCTCTAGAAAACACAAGAACTTGAATAATAAATATACAAAATTCCATTTGTATTATGTATTTCTCAGCTCCTCTTCCCCCTCCCCCATCCTGGTGCTTGAACTCTGGGCCTGGGAGCTGTCCCTGAGCTCCTTTTGTTCAAGGTTAACACTCTACCACTTGAGCCAAAGTGCCTCTTCTGGCTTTTTCTGTGATTAATTGGAGATAAGAGTCTCATTCACTTTCCTGCCCAGGCTGGCTTTGAACTGTGATCTTCAGATCTCAGCTTCCTGAGTAGCTACGATTACAGGCATGAGCCAATGGCACCCAGACATTTCTCAGCATTTTTAATACTGTACCGCTAAAGAATTTGTAGATTTGTAATATTGTAGTTGAAATTGCATCCTGATACTAATAATTTTCTATACATAAAGATTAGTTGGATATTACATTTGACTTACATCATATAAATTGGTTTAAAACATTGGTTTCTTCAGTCTAATCATACCTATATGTTTCTCAAAATAGTAAAATTGTATCTCCTGACTAATTCTTTTAAAAATAATTTTGTTTAGAGTAGTGAAATGCTAATGTGAACCTAGCAAAGTTACTTTTTATGCACAACAGCATGAGGGAAATTATGGTATAAGTTTAAAATTTTAAAAACCTTTCATTTTTCTCTTTCATATAATTTTTATTTTGCTGTTGGTAGGGCTTGAACTCAGGGCCTGGGCCATGTCCCTGAGCTTTTTTGCTCTGGGCTAGCACTCTACCACTTTAAGTGATAGTGTCATTTCTGGTTTTCTGATGGTTGATTGAAGGTAAGAGTCTCATGCACTTTCCTGTGCAGGCTGGCTTCAAACTGTGGTCCTCAGACCTCAGCCTCCTGAGAAGCTAGGCTTACAGGCACAAGCTACCAGCACCCAGCTTCATATCATTCTTTTTTGCTGCTTTTTTTTCCAGTTCTAACTTCTACACTCATAATCTCAGTCTTGCTCAGCTCAGTGTTTGTGCTTAGCTTGCACTGTGCCAGTTATGCCACATCTCAATGAAGACTCATGAATTTTTCTATTTGGTTTCAAACTTTAATCCTATAGGTCTCAAGTCTCCTACACAGCTAGGATCCCAGGCACTGATGTTTTATTTTCATTCAGTTAATGTTTATCAGGGAATCTGGGTGTTCGAGACACAGGGAGTATTTGTTATATAATCTAAAACATCACAGACGCTTTTACTACTTTCTGATGATTTAAAAAAAAATACTTTGCCTAGGCCATGAATGTTTTTAGTATTTCTGTTTCAGAGAAAAAGGCATTGGAAGTATGTATTGGAAAAGTATTCTTCTATAGGATTTGCAGTCGTAGAAATGAGAGGGCATGCCAGGCGCTGGTGTCTCACACCTGTCCTAGCTACTCAGGAATCTCAGATCTGATCATTGCAGGAAGCTTCCTGAGACTTCTATCTCTGATTTAAAAAGCTGGAGGTGGAGCCGTGGCACAAATGGTAGAGCACTAGCCTTGAGCAAAATTGCTCAGGAACAATGCCCAGGCCCTGAGTTCAATACACACACACACACACACACACACACACACACACACACACACACACAAAGTTACAAGAGCCAAGACCTCTAGTCTCTAAACTCAGAATGTAGGAAAAATTAGCCCTGTTAGGAAGCTTCTAGACAGCCAGTTACTAAAAAATATCAATATGATGTCTGCTAAGTAGTGTTTTTTGTGGATATTTCAGTCCTGCCTAGGCTGGTTTTGAACCACAGTCCTCAGATCTCAGTCTTCTGGATAGCTAGGATTACGTGTAAGAAATACTGATGTCAGGTAACATCCTTGTTTGTTCAGATTTTATCATATTCAATGAACTATTATAAATAATTTTTTCTCTACTGACCTTATTTAAATGTATTTTGAATTCCTTAATGACTGTACTGAATAAGAGACCTTGGGTTATGTTACCTGAACATGGTACTCTAAATCAAGTATGAAGGTTTTGGATAAATGCGAAGATATCAATGTAAAGGAAGTACACATTTTATTTTTATTATTTTCCCTAATGATATCCAAAATTTTTTCTGACAGAACTCAATCTTTCAATCCTTTTTCTGCTTAAGTTTCCAATTACTGTTTTTCATATATTTTAATATTTTGATTGTCCACATTTACACTACACTTTTCTGAATGTCTGGAAAAATACTGTATCCCAGTTTTATTTTTTTCCAGCTCAGAAAGTTTTGATTCAGTCCACACACTTAGATAATTTATTGTACACTTCTTAGCCTGGATTACTCTTTTATTTATTTGGCAAAAATTAATTGAGTTACTACTTCATGCCAAGCGTATTTCAAGGCCCTAGGGTGAGCAAATCATTTATAAAGGAGCTAGACAAAGTTAATCCTGTTACTTACACCTAGGGAATCCTGACTTTTCTTTATACTCAGCATGTCTGTTTATCTTTTATTTAAGTTCATTTTCATTTCCAAAACTGGATACTCTCATATTCTCATTTTTATTTCTGTGCCTTTTAGATACAGGTAACTAGTCAGTCACTTACAAGTACAAATTTAACATAATAGATCCAAGGTGAGGATAGTTCTATTTGTATGTGTACAAATGTGTGTATAAGTTAGGGAGAATAGTGAATAGTAGGTATGTTAGACCTAGTCACTCCTGATCCAATTCAAGCACTGGTTCATGAAGAATTTTAAACAAAAATATCTATGCTGCCTCTGTCTTCTAGCCATTTTTATTACAATTATCTGTACAACAACAAATTGATTCAGTGCTACTTTTATTTCTAAATTCCAATATTCTTTAATCTCCTTTCTTCATCTAGAAGATGTTCTTACTAAAGCATAAAAAAAGGTTTCTGAATACTCTAATTCACTACAGTGTTTGAGAGGAGGTTACCATAAGTAATAATGTCGCCTTATTCCTTACAGACCAACCACGAACTAGACAGTAGTTCAAAGTCTCAGGTTTTACAAGAGATCATGAGAGATCATATGCAGCCTCAGGGAACCACTACAATGCTTAGATTAACTGTCCAGATACAAGTTCACAAGTCTCCGGAACATTTACTTTAGAGTAAGAAGGAACTCTAAAATCACTAAATCACTGTTAAATGTCAGTTAAACCACTTGGTTTTACTAGAGGAAAATGGCGTACCATTACAAAGCAGACTCCAAACATTGAAGATGAAGGGTAACAGCCATGAAACCTGTGTAGCCATTCCACTGTGGCTAGAGGCAATGATAGGGAGAGTGAAGTGTAGAGCATCGATAAGCAAAAACATATCTCTCGTGTGATAGTAATTTTGGCCTCTGTCATGTTTGTTTTATGTAGCTGTCCTTCAGGCAGAATAAACTAAGTTTTGGTTTATAAATGTGCTATATTGTTGTAGGAATGGGTAAATTAACAATTTTAACAAGGAATGAGGGGTTTGATGGTGAGAAGCTGAAACAGGTGAAGGAGAATAAGTGTTACAAGCAAATAACATGACTAAAAGTAAGCTTTGTCATTTATGCAAAATCCAGCTTGAAAATAAGTAGTGAAAGAGCCAGCACAATACGTTTTAAACAGTTGGCCTTGGCCTCTATTTGCCTTCAACAAGGCTACTGCTAAATATAGGGAAAATGGGAATCACATCGCCACAAATTATGGGAGTTTATGTTGAGCATAGATAGCAAGAGCATAATTTTCCTCTTTTGTTATCAGGCCCTTCTCTCCCCTTCTTCTTACTCCCACCCTCCCTTCTTTTGTCCCTCCTTCTTTCCTTCCTCCTCCTGTCCTTCCTTTCTTTCTTTCCTCACACTAAGAATCAGCTAAATAGACAAAGTCACTTTCATGAGTTGTCCTACTGCCAAGATACCAAATGTTGAAGTAGATCAAAGGGACAAAGAATTACAGAGGCATTGAGCCACTTTTCTTAGGACCCTGAATACAATGTGAGCAGTCTACTTAGTTTCGGACCCAAACCAAGTATTCTGCAGCAGGCTCAGTCTGGATTTCTTGAGAAGTTCTCCCTTGTTGCTTTTCATAGTTTAGATAATCCACATGAACAATTCTGATTAAATCAGTTGCCCTTAGGCAATGGCAAAAGCATAAATGGCTTTTAGAAGAGAGGTCTAAAAGCTCCCGTTTCTCTCCTCCCTCTCCCTCTCCCTCTCTCTTTCTTCTCTCTTTTCTTCTTGTTATTAAATTTCATTTATATCTATAAAATTCTCTCCATCCCATGCAATTAAGAAGAAAGTCCTCCTGAAAATACTGTCTTTACGATGCAACTTTGATTTTAAATTACATGGCCTGTATTTCTGTGTTGATTATGAACATTTTTTTTGAAAATGGTTATACAGCTGTATTATTGGAAGGTCACATTTGTTTCTTAGGCCTGTTTTTTTTTTTTTAAACCAAGCAATTATTCTATCATTTAACAAACTTTACCTCAAAGTTCACTTGAAAGAAAGCTCATAAGATTTAAAGGGGGGGGAAAATCCCTAAAAATAAAAGTTAGACTAGTCTAGGCCAGGGTGGGAAATTCCATTGTGGCTAGAAGCCCATGGCAGGTAGAGTGGAATTTAATGAAGGAAACTGCTGTGTTTTTGTGTCTTTCTGTATGTTTTTCCTTTAAAACCAAGAGCTGGGCATGCATCCCATTCGACCTGACGTGACCCAAGCAAATTGCTTCTTATATAAAAACAACTGCAGACTTTGAGAATGTGAAAATGCACTGTATCCTTCTCCAACTGAGGGAGACGAAAGCCTGAGAAACAGGACAGCCCTGTCAATATTCGCAGAGCAAAACTATCACTCAAACCTGATAAAGGGAGATTAGAACAGGCTTCCTTATGCCAGAGGGATTCATTATAAGTTAGCCTTCTTTATTTATTTTTTATCATCTTAAACAAGCAAAACTGGTAGGTGGAAAATGCATGTCTTAAAAGCAAGTTTTCCTGTGTGAAATGACAGTTTGCCCAATTTTTTAAAAGCCTTTTCATGAACTAGCATGTAATTTTTTTAAACTAATATTGAATTTTAAAAAAGACAAAGAGAAGCATTTATTTCCCGTTTCTTCCCCAGTCTTGGGCAAGCAGAGAAGAGATTTAGGGTGTGTCCACTGATATTGCATTCAGATGTGTTGTCTTGGCTTGTGTACTGACAGATTTATTTAAAAAACAAAGTTTAAAAAATGCATTGTGTGCTAGTGAAGTCACTTCATAAATCTTTTCCTTTATGAATTATTTTGATCACAAAGCTTGTTGTTTAAATCACCGAAGGACTATTCTCCCTAAAAGAAAAATGCCTTCATTTCCAAAGCGTCAGTTCAAATGCCAGCAACTTCCCCTGAACAGCATGCAGGGATCCAGAGGGTAGAGAAAAAGGGACCACATGTGTCAGACTCTAACATAAGGCATAATTCAGTGGAGATTTGCTGAGGTTCACACAAGAGACAGGTTTTTAAATTTTAGACCTAGAGTCCTTCCTTGCCTAATAAGATGATTTAGTTTGAAATGGTGATTTCGCTTCAGGAAAAAAACAAACAGGGGAACACAGCCTTTGATGCAGCTGGTCTGTCAGAGGGCGGAAGGTTAGAATTAGAATACTCTTCAAGCTGTTGCTGAATAATAAAGGGTAGGGCTTCCTCGTTGGGCAGTTACCACCGCCTCCTGGGAATTCAGAGGACAAATATTACCTAATGTGAACAAAAAGTTTAAAAGTTGAGCTGATTATAAGCTGGATGGGGAAAACTGGATAAGGTAGAGGGGGATGGAGTTCATCAAGAAACCTGCTAGTGAACAATACTTCCAGGAATCACAGGCTCCAGTTTAGTTCTCAGCAGTTCTCAGGGTTAAAGAGCTGGGTACCAACAGGATATCAGTTCCATTCTTGAAATAAATAGCATGTGTAAAAGCATTACAAAAGAAAGAAAGAAAAGAAAGTGGACATATGAGAATATATATATGTATATATATGTTGAGTTAAATTGAACCATTATTGAATATGACATGAGTAAGAATCTCTCCCCATGAAGAGTAATATCATGAGGACAAAGACCTTGTTCTCCTCCTCCTGTATTTTTCACATATCACCAAGAGTGTTTTTGTAACATAAAGCAAATAATTAACTATCTGTCTTGTATACCAATTTGTTAGGCCATTTGGCCTGGTAGAATGGTAGATGGCTCCAAGCTCAAGCTCCCCAGAGTTTCCCTGAAAGAGATTAATTTGAAACTGAATTCAAAAGGGCAAGAGGAATAGTCGGAACTGAACGAACTGTTTCAAGGTTCACCGCTTGTAGAAGTGTTTTTGCTCACTCATTGCCTCATTTACCTCCATTTTGCTGCTGTTTCATGAAATGAGCAAATTTGTGTGGGAAGGATGGAGAATACTTCAGCATGACAGAGAAAGCAAGTTGTGAGTGTGAGAGATGGGGGAGAATGTTAAGAGAAGATATATACCATTAAAGTAAGCGGTGAGTGACCAGTTTGATACCAATTACTGTTCTCAGTTAGGGCAAAGTTTAACTCTAGTTTGCCTTTGTGAGTTACTTATCTATGTGTTTTGTTACCTGAAAAATCAGACATGATAGTATCTATTTTTGAACATCTTGTAATGATTGTATAGGTTTTTGTTGAGCAAATACCTTTCTTCAAATAAGGCCTTAAAAACAACCTATTAAAAGTCCTAAAAATTAGGTTTTCCAGCTGGGCACCGGTGGCTCATGTCTGTAATCGTAGCTACTCAGGAGGCTGAGATCTGAGGATCACTGTTCAAAGCCGGCCAGGGCAGGAAAGTCCATGAGATTCTTATCTCCAATAAACCATTAGAAAATCAGAAGTGGTGCTATGGCTCAAGTGGTAGAACGCTCACCTTGAGCTGAAGAGCACAAGTACAGCGCCCAGGACCAGAATTCATTCCCCACAACTGACAAAAAAATAAATAAAAATAAATAAATAAAAAATTAGGTTTTCCATTTTTCTCACAGGATTTCTGTTATAAATGGAAATGCCATATACCACAAGTTCCTTAAGGTGGTTTTTTTTTGTTTGTTTTTTAGTTATGCTTTAGTTCTGTTTAATTTCACTCATAAGACCATTCAGTTCAATTTAATTATATAAATATTTATTGCTCATATTTGGTAAGCAGAATATGTAACACTCTCCTATACACTATGAGTGAACTTTTTATAATTTGAAAAGCATTTTCTTAGCTGTATTGATAGAGGAAGACCTATAAACATTAATTATTATGCAATATTCCAAATTCATTTCTGAGTATTACAAGGACACAAAGTAAAGGAACATCTAGAAGCTGAAAGAACTGAACAAACATGCTAGATGAAAGGAATAGTTAAGAGGCTTTGAATTTTACTAAGTCAGAAATATTCCTATACGGAAGCAATTAAATACTAACTGATTTCGCATCAGAAGTGAAATGGCATTTTTAGATGATTAAAAAGAAATAGAACTACTAAACAGAAATTCCTGTTGTCAGCAGAACTTTTGTAAAAACTATGAGGGACAATGCTTAACGCTACAGGAAATGCTACAGATGGAAACTTGATTTTAAAGAAAGAATGAAGAGCATTGAAAGTTCCAAATATCCAACTGTACAAGTAAAAGAATTTATTTTTATGTATTTACTTAAAAGGAAAACTATCTAATCACAGATCTTGGTTCACAGTACTTACAGATATAAAATACGTAAAAATATTACAAAGGAGAGGTTGGTGATAAATAAATTTATATGCTGAAAATTTCTTACATTTTTACTATGTGGTAAAACATGAACTTTAAGTAAACTGAGGTGTTAAACAGGCATATAGAAGAGGCCAGGCAGATAGAAGTGGCAGTGGTGGCATGTCCCTATAATCAAGCTACCCAGGAAGCAGAATATGACAGATTCACAATTCTAGACCAGACAGGGTAAAAGTTAGTGAAAAACATTCACCTCAGCCTATAATCCCATGCAGGCAAAGGTAGGAGATCATGGTTCAGACAAAAACTTATGCCTTTATCTGAAAAATAATTGACAAAGCAAAAAGACCTGGGGCATAGCTCAAAGTCATATCTGCTGTGAACTAGAATGGCCATGCAAGTACAAGGCCCTAATTTCAGCAAAAGAGAGAGACAGATGGAGACAGAGAGAAAGAGACAGAAAGAAAGAGACACAGAGGGGGAGAGGGAAGGAAAGCAAGGAAGGAAGGAAGGAAGGGAGGAAGGAAGGAAGGAAGGAATGGAGGGAGGGAAAGAAAGAAGGAAGGAAGAAAGAAAAGGAAAGGAAGGAAGGAAGGAAATTATATATAAATATATAGAGAGATATAAGAATATTATCCAACCATATAAAAGAGCAACACTATATTATTTGTAGGAAATAATGGATGGAACTGAAGATCATCATGTTAAACAAAACAAACCAGATTCAAAAAGACATAGCATTAAAGAAAGAGAGGGTATCATAATTCAATTCATGTAGATTCTAAAAGACAAGAAGAGAATATTATGAAAACTTCATAGTAATAATTGCAACTTTGATAAAATTCTTTATAAAGATGTTACTTAAACTAATATAGTATACTCAGACAACTTAAATTACCCCCATACTTAGTAAATAAAATTAATTTTTTTTCCAGTCCTGGGGCTTGACCTCGGGACTTGAATGTTGTCCTTAAACTTTTTGCTCAAATCTAGCACTCTACCACTTGAGTTCTAATTCCACTTCAGGCTTTTTAGTGGTTAATTGGAGTTAGTCTCACAGAGTTTCCTGACCAGCCTTGGCTTCAAACTGTACTCCTCAGATCTCAGCCTCCTTAGTAGCTAGGATTACAAGTGTGACCTACTAGCACCCAGCTATGAAAATTAACTTTAAAAAAAAATCACAAACACCAAAAAATAGCTGATACCAGCTCCAGATAACCTCCCTAGAAAAGGATACAAACAATAAAAAAGGAGAAAATATAAATCATATGCCAACAATAGTGAGCATAACCATGTTAGCCAGGATGTGGACAAAAAGGAGCCCTGTATTCTGTTGTTGCGAATGTAAACTGGTCCAGCTTTTATGGAAAACAGTATGGAAGTTCCTCAAAAAATTAAAAGTAGATCGACAATATGATCCAGCAGACCCACTACTGAATACATTTCCAAATAAGTTAAGCCAATATGTCAAAGAAATAGCTATACTTCCAACTTTATCACAGAAATATTCACAATAGCCAAGAAAGAGACGACCTAAGGGTCCATCTTCTGATGAAGAAAATATGGGACATAATGGTTCAGAGATGCACTTAGTCATCCCTTTACATTTGTGGTACTTTCTCCTGGGTTCCTTGCTGATCACTTTCTGCACAGGTGAATTTGTCTTTGTGCAAACTGGTCATCACTTCAAAACAATTTGAACTGAGTTTCGGCCTCTTTCCTACCTTAGAATGGATTCTATCATGAGGGTGGGCAGCATTTCTCTTGGTAGCAATGCTGCATAGGCAAAGACAACATGCTACGTGATGCAGCAAACAACATAAACAACGTGCTATGTGATGCGCTGCCATAGCACTGAAGATGAGGTTAGAATACTTGAAGCCACCACCCAGGAGGCCATTTTCACCCCTTTTTGGCTTCAAGTCAGCCCATGCAGGTTACTTTTTGCCTCCAGATGATCTGTCAAGGGTCTACAAACTGTGTGCTAGTCAGTCATCTGTTTGGGTAAGTAGAGTTTTCCTTGAACATACTAAAAAAGAAAAGACTATATGGTACAATGTACAATGGAATACTATTCAACCATAAAAGCAAGCAAAATCCTGTCATTTCTGGCAGCAGGGTGGAACTGGAGGACACTATGTTGAGTGAAATAAGCCAGGGATAGAGAGACAAGTACTACATCATTAAAATTCATATGTGAAATCTAAAAGCGAAATTAAAAAGATCCTATAGAAGCTGGGAGAATAATGATGAATAGTTGATGCTAGAAAGAGGATGGGGAGAGAAAGGGGATGGGGAAGGAAAAATGAGGAAAAGTTGGTTACTAAGTTAGCGTAAAGAAAAATACTGAGGTTCTTTTGCAAAATAGGATTACTATAGTTAATGTACTGTATATTTAAAAAACAGAAAAGGAAGCACAGTAAATGAGAAGATCAATATGTTTTCTCTAAACTGAACATTGTATAACATATAGCAATATCATGTTAATCCATAAATATGTACAATTTTATATGTTGATATAAATCTGCAAATTTTGCTGTATGCACATTTTACCTGGATTCTTAAAACATGCATGTTTGACCCTAATCAACTCACATCTAATGTGCTTCATCCATCTTGCTAACAGTTTCTCTAGACCCTGTCTTAATTAACCTTCAAAACTGTGTTAAAACTTTTTTTCTTTTGCCTATGCCTCTGATTTCAAGAGATGTTACTGAACACAAAATTTGGAAATCCAAGACAAAAGAAGTACCCAATGGCCAACCCAGATATGGCTTCAGGCAGTCACTGCTTCTGGGGGTCAATGTTTTACTAAACACACTCGGATTTTCTCTCTCATGAATGATGCCATTTCTCTAAACATGCTTTCTTTCTTAAACAAGGGGGTAAAAAGAGTCCTGCCCACTTAATTTTATTTTACTAATTTGTGAGGTTAGTAACAAACTCTACTTTAAAAACTTAAAAAAAAATATTAGCCCTTTAGTTCTTTTTCCTCCCTTCTCCTTTCTACTAGCCCGTCACTGGCTTTATTTATTTCCTTATTTTCTCTATACTTGTAAGTAGCTACAGCCAAAGAAAAGAATAATTGAATATTCAAAGGTGAAAATAGGCAAGACTACAGTTGCTTCCCAAATGTAAGGTTAGTGGTAACCTCTATGCTGAAATGTGAGGCTGATATTCATGCAGTATTCTCTGAACACTGAGAATTCTGCTTTACCTAAGACAGTCTTTTTTGTTTGTTTTTAGATTATTTAGGTGCCATTAAGGCTTATGTTACTTTACTTCTTCCTACTCACATCCAACAAATAGTGCCCGTGTCTCACTGTAATGGACCCTTTCATTCGTAGTGAATATTTATTAAAGCACTTAATACCTAAATTATGAAATGCAGACACAAGTACATTAACCTGGCTGAGTTATTTCCTTTCTAGCTTTTTTTTTTTCAACACATATTTTAGCCCTGTCTATCAACGCCAGATGGCAACTACATTTTGATACACTGAATATTTACCGAGTCATGTGGTATGCTTTTGAAGTATTTTTTATACCCTTTCCATCAAATGAGCTGACTCATCCCTCATTCATTTATTTCTGCTTTTAACAAGTTACACTTTCAGAAACTTGACCTCAGCTTTATCAAAATGATAAATAATGTTCTAAAATGATGCATCAAAGGTTCTGAAGGCCTGGATATGTCTTACATCCTATGACTGCCATGTATATTGTTGAAGTTTTTAATGTTAGTAATGCAATAATTTGTTTCATATATTTTCAAAATTGACTCCAATTCCATAATTTGAAGAGGGATGTATTTGAATGTAGATGTATTTAGAAATTTAGCAAATCAAAAGCATTTATGACTGAAATATAATGACCGTAAAAAATAACAATTGAACTACTGGTATTTTGTCTAAGGCCGTACTGGAGCCAGGTGCCAATGGCTCATGCCTTCAATTGTACCTAGTCATGAAGTTGAGGTCTGAGCATGGTTTGAAGCCTGCCTGGGAAAGAAAATCCATGAGACTCTTTTCTCCAATTAACTGCCAAAAATCTGGAAGGGGAGCTGAGGTTCAAGGACTAGCTTTGAGCAACAACAGTTAAGGATAGCATCTAGGCCCTGAGTTCAAGTCCCAAGAATGGCAAAAAAAAAAGTTAATTTTCTTTATTAAGTATGAGAGTAATTTAACTTGTCTGAGTATATACTATGTCAATTTTAATAACATGTCTATAAAAAACTTACCACTTTCATTAAAGTTGCAATTATAACTATGAAGTTTTAATAATAGTCTCTTGTCCTTTAGTACCTACATTAACTAACTTGATACTATGTCTTTCTGAATCTGAATTACTTTGTTTAGCATGATGAACTTCAGTTCCATCCATTTTTCTGCATAGTTTTGTTCTTTTTTATTGTTGGAAAATATATATAGGTATATATATATATATATATATATGCATATATAGACATATCTTTAATCTATCCTTTTATAAGAGATTTAGGAAATATAACATGTACATAGTATAAATTTAAAGTAATTTAAGTGAGTGAAAACACATTGTAATAATACTGAACTTATTAATGTTGAAGTTAATTTTTGCATGTATGAAAAACTTGGGAGGAAGTAAATTCCTATGACACATTTGCAATTTCTCTTTCCAAATACTTTGTCAGCTTATTCACCTATATGACCCTGTAAATGAGGAAGTACATCCTGATGAAGTACACATGAGTCACAAAGCAGAGACTTGTGTTCATTATGAATCCTTTTAGGTTTTGTAGATGTACAACATTGTTAGTGGTTTCTTTAGAAATAAAAATCTCTTGAAATTCCACATTCTTTTATTAAATGAGCCCAGATTTTCTACCGGCCCTTTCACTTTTAATAGTCCTTTTGTGTGTAGCCAGCTTCTCAAGAACTAGAATTTTTGAAGTCTATTTATCTTCTTTATTTCATGAGTTCACTGAATGTTTCTACATTCATGGTGACTTGTGTGATTTGAATGTTTAGTAGCAAAGAGTAAAGAGCTAGTAGTAAAACCATTGTGATGGACACACAAAGCTTAAGGTTTTCCATATGGTTTATAGCATAGTCTTCTCCCTGAAGGAAAGTTAATAAAAGAATAGTATGTCTTCTTTGGCTCTTCTGCTACATTAAGGAGGTAATTAAATTACTGTGTTATTTAGAGAACTGAGAAATTGATAGACATAGGTTGAAATTTTGAATTTTTAGTATAATAACTATTTTATTCAGTAACAGGTCAGCTGCTTAAAGTTGTGTATTTTGAAGTCTTGAAGCACTTAATATCTGTGCCTGCTGATCAGAAGAGTAAGAGATGGAATAAATCACAATATTTGTTTTAGGAGATAGTACTTTGTACATCTGCATTGCATGACTTTGTTGCTTTTGGAATTACTAATGATAATTCCTGACCAAGTCAATGATCTTCCTGTACTACATTTTGAACTTTGAAACATATTGGTCCAAATTCTGTTCTGGCTGTTGTGTTTCATTCTTGCATTAGGCTTTTATCCTGGATTTCTGTTTATAATTTATCAAATGCTTTCTTTCAGAAGGCAGCCTTTGTAGCTTGCATAATATGATATTATTATTTCATATAGCACACATTAGTAGTTAACAGTACACTCTCATTGATGACACTTTGTAACTTTAAGATTACAGCTCTGTGCTACCTGCACTTATAAGATTAAGCCTTCCTGTAACAAAAAAAGAATCATGTCTTCTCATTTACCTAAGGATATTCAGTTCATTAGGCTTTTGAAAATACTAATTGTTAAACTTATATAAAATGCTGGGCAAAATGTATGACAGTAAATACAAAATAAATAGTTCCTATTGTTGTATATACTACACTTAGAGATGTTATTGATATTAAAATAGTATGATAATGGTGTGCTTAGTGTAATACCTACTATCTGTAAATAAACATTAATTTTAAGTATTCTTTATTTCAGTAAATTTTTAAACAAGTGAAAAGACAGTGATAAAGAAAAAAAGTCATAACAACTTCAAAACCATCATTACAATGACTAGTCAAAACACTGTACAAAATAGATTTAATATAAACATATTTAGTTAAACTTTATACTTAAAGTAAGCCTTTTCCCCCTCTTCTGAGAAACAACTGTTTTCAAGTGTAAGTAGAAAATATGTTCTCTAATATAGGATCCTATGATTGTGTTGAAAAGATTTATCTTTCAACAACAATCTAGTATTCACCAGGGGCCAAGAGCTGACAGTTGTAATCCTAGCTCTTCAGGAAACTGAGATTGGAGGAATGTGGCTGAAGGCCAACCTGAAGGAAAGTTCACTAGACCCCATTTCCACTAAAACTAGCAAAAATAGAGCTGGATGTGTGGCTTAAGTAGTAGAGTACGAGTTAAGCAAATTGAGGGCCCTGAGTTCATACCCTATTATTACAACAACAACAATAATAATTCAGTATTGTTTTGTTTCCTTTAGTTCTGATCTTTAGTTAGTTTCAAAAGATGCAACTTATATATACATCCTTCTTCCCCTCCTAATGACTAAGTATTATCTGGTCAGTTATAGGTGCTTATTCCAGAGAATATATGCCCTGAAGATGAACTATTATTTCACTTATATAAACTGTCATGATTACTAGTCAAATCCAGCTTGGAGAGATAAAGGAGAAGTACTGAGCACTTGACCTCTATTGTATATATATATCACTGAATTCTTCATAGGTCATCACTGTTTTGGAGATGATTAAACTAATGTTGAAAGAGGTTGGCAAACTTATTTGAGGTCACATTGGTAATAAATAGTGGAGTTTGATTGTAAATCTATGGCTGGCTGGCCTGAAATCCATGCATTTTATAGTGTATCACATTCTTTCTTTCACACAATCTCAACTAATGAACAAAAGGATTTTCCAGAAGTAAAACCATACTTCCAACTTCTCAGAACTCAAATGTACTCCTATGGCTCCATGTTCTTAGGTTGACTGTCTTTGAGGAAGAGCTACAGAAAAGGCAAGATGTAATAGAGAAAATGGCAAGCATTCCTTCCCAGCTGCCTCTCCATGGTAATTCCTAGCTATTTTCCAGAAAGGAAAATGTGAGTCTTCTCTTGTTGACAAATGTAAAACTATCTTAACTAAGTTCTTCCAAATCCATGATTAATTAGCAGCTCTAGCCCAGAATTCTCTTTTCTTTTTCTTTCTAATGGCAATTCATAAACCTTCCCTTCTCTTCATGTTCATATTGTTCTCAGGTTATTTATCTTCCAATGTTTTGCAAGTTCCCTTAGGAATACCCTTAGCAACTGCCTTTCCATATCAACTGCCTGGGAAAGTTTAAGGGGATCAAATCCCTTGTAACTAAACAAAATAGAGCTTTTGAATGGAAATTTAATAGCAAATTAGATTGGCAGCATTACAAGAGGATGAATGAAACTTTTGTTTTCTTTACATTTACAGTAGAAAAGTCAACTAACCTTCTATTATACAATGGACTTGAAAAAAGAGATTACACTGAGGGCTTATTTTACAATAGATCTTGCTTTCACCACATTCTATCGATGTAACCTCTAAAACTAACCTTCTACCTGAGTTCGGCTTCCCAGCCATTCCTGTTGCCTTATGCCTTGATTGTTGCAAATGTTACAGAGTTTTCTTTAGGAAAAGCTAGTTTTCATACAAGCAAGGAGTCTATTTCTCGTCAACAGGAAGCCTAAGTACAAGAGAGAATAATAATCTATGCACTTCAGTTTCTTTAAACTAGGGGTTACTTTTTTCATCTTCATGTGAGTCTTCCAGACTTCTGCCTATGCAACATGGTATGATGATGTTGACACCACATTCCTCAGCCTGGAAGGTTTTGCATGCTAGACAACTTTTTGAATCACAGACTGCTACCTTTCAAACCTGCTGCTTTTCACACTGTCTCTTTTACATAGAAGTTTTCTCAAAAACAAAATATTTTTTTCTAAAATATTTATGCCCTACTTTTTAAAGGCCTCTGTCAAGGACTAATGATAAAATGATAAAAACAACAACAAAAACAGTGCCTTTCCTCTAATCACTTTTCGTGATTCTGCAAAATCTCTGATTTCTTTTCTGACTTTCTTTATGATTTGGGCTTAATGTCATAATCAGAAATTCTGTTTTATCAATCTTTCTTTTTCCTTTATTGCTTAAAGACATAATTTGTTCAGTGAATAACTAAGAATGAAATATTTCCCACTTTGTAGATTAAAAAAAATAGTAATTATGTCAAGCAAGAGAAGTCTAAGGAGAGTAGATGCCAAATGGTAAACAAATGCTGAAGCCAAATGATAAACAGATCCTTAATGGATAAAATTATTTTGGTTTCTCTATAACAAAAGCCCACTTGTATTAGAAATGTATTTAGTATAAGGACTCACCTTACATCTCATCTCTGTGACTCACTGTATCTCCCAGAGCTTTGGCAGGAGGTTGGTGGGGGGGAATGGGGGGGGGGATATAACAACAAAATCAAAGTAAAATAACTTTGCCCTTCAACAATACTATCTATTGTAAACTGATGGCAACCCAAAAGACACCAGGAAACATCTAGCTGAAACCATAGTTATATCTGGAATTAACAAATGAGGCCCATTTCCGGGTAGTGCAATCAAGCAAAAGAATGTAATCCTTACTGAGAACAAGGTAAGAGGTGAGGCCAAGAATTCCTCACCATCTGTCCATGTAACTAACTAGATTTGCCAGGACTGGCTTAGATTCTAACCAGTCTTTTTTGAGGTAGACATTAAGGAATCACCTATTGGAATTCTTTGTTAATAAATATGTGTTTACGAATGGTTGCCATAAGTGGAGCTGTGGCTCAAAGTGGTAGAGCTCTAGCCTTGAGCAAAAGAGCTCAGGGAGTTCAAAAGCCTTGAGTTCAAGCCCCACAACTGACAAAAAAAAAAAAAAGAAGAATTGCCATAAAAGAAAATTTCTCTAGCTAGACATCATTTACATAAGAGTATTTGACTTTTATTTGGTACCAATCCTGGGGCTTGAACTCAGGGTCTGGGTTCCTGTCCTGGAGCTTTTGTGCTCAAAGCTAGCACTCTACCACTTGAGCCACAGTTCCATTTCCAACATTTCCATGATTAATTTGAGATGAGTCTCAAGGACTTTACTGCCCAGGCTGGCTTTGAAATTTAGTCCTCACACCTGTCTCCTTAATAGCAAGGATTATAGGAATGAACCAGGAGCCTGGCTCATGACTTCTTACAAAAAGGAATACATGATCTTTGGTACTTGCTAAACAATGTCGTATACTATAATTGACTTTTTCCAAACAATATATCATTTGAATATAGGCAGTGGTCAATGTATTTTTTAAATTTTTGAACTTTGTAATATTCATTTCAACAAATATCTGATGGCTCTGTGTGTATGAACTATTATAATAGCAGTAAATACATATAGTTTGTTCTAGGCTATAAAAAATCTGTTATTCTTGGGAAGGGGAAACAAAGGAGGAGGCTACAATGCTTGATAAGAAATGTACTCATTATCTTGCCCATGTAATTGTAGCCTCTGTACAGTATTTTCACAATTTAAAAAAAAATCTAAATTCCAAAAAAAAAAAAATCTGTTATTCTTTTTTTTTTTTTTTTTTTTAGGTCCGATCGTGGGGCCTGAACTCTGGGCCTGGGCACTGTCCCTTAGCTCTTCAGCTCAAGGCTAGCGCTCTGCCACTTGAGCCACAGTGCCACTTCCGGCTTTTTTCTTTTTTGCTTATGTGGTGCTGAGGAATTGAACCCAGGACCTCAGGCATGCAAGGCAAGCACTCTACCACTGAGCCACCTTCCCAGCCCCAAAATCTGTTATTCTTAAGGAAAGAAAAATTTTAAATTTCTAAATTAGTTCTCCTCCATATCTTTACATCTTTAGAGTTAATTAACTCATTCAAATTATATCCTGAATATGTTTTATCCTGCCTACCCACAATACATAATTCTTGATGTAAGAGCTTATTCCATCTTTATATCTTACTTGGCACTATAGGAACACCAAAAATTAGATTCAAAATGAATTAATTACAATGATAGGCAATAATACAAAAAATTAAGTGAAAATAATTAAATTTCAAAATATTATATACAGCATATTTTCAAAGTTAAGTGCAAAAATATGCCTACATATGCAGTTTCACATGCATGATATATACATATATTCACATAAAAATAAATTAAAGAATACTTATGGATGTGGTAAAATTGCATGTAAAAAGAAAACAAAGGAGTGATTAAAAATGAAAATTAGGCTAGGTGTGAGTAGCTCATGCCTATATCCTAGCTACACTTGAAGCTGAGATCTGAGGATCATGGTTCAAAGTCTGCTTAGGCAGGAAAGACTTTGAGACTCTCAGATAAGCTTAAAAAAAAAGTTGAAAGTGCTCAAGTGATAGAGCACAAGCCTTAAGCAAAAAGATGCTCAAGGACTCCCCTAAGGCCCTGAATTCAAGCTCTAGGACCAGTGTGTGTGCGTACACATATGCACACACACGCACACACATACACAAAAAGAATTATAATGATGACTATTTGAGGTGGAGATGGGCAGGTATATAAATAAACTGCATATTTACATGTGATTATTATAAAACTCTTAGGTCTTCTAATTTTCTGGTGTTTATAACTTTATTTGAGAATAACAATCTACATTAATGAACGTGGGCCAAATGTGATGCAATAATGAGTATGTAACAAGTACCAGGAATATGATTAATCCACTTCTGTGCATCTCAGCACCAACAGCAGTGCAATAGCCACATTTACATATTGGTTAACTATTGCTACCAAAACCTTACTTTGACACTTGACGATTTCAGACAGTAAGTATTTTCTTAGAAATCTACGTAAGCAGGAGTTCCGATAGGTCACAACATTGCAGTCAAAATGTCAGCTGAGGCTACCCTTACCTGACGGCCTGGAGTGCTGAAGGATTCTTCTTAGATCTTACATACATGGCTCAAAAGTCAATGTTGACTTTCAGCTTTGGGCTGCTTGAGTGCCCTCATAGCCTGGGCATTGCTTTTCCCAGAAGGAGTGATAGAAGGGGTAAGTCACAGCACAAATAACCTCTATTGCCTGACTCAGGACAATCACCTAATCACTTTGACCATTTTTAGGCGTTTTTAGTAAGCAGTGTTTTATATTGTCACATGCATATTTGAAAACTAAAACGTTGTCATCAATACATTTTTTTTAAATTAGCTTTTCATTCACATTTTCTGAAGTGGTATGTCTTTTCAGTAACAGTTATAAACTAACAAATAACTTACTTAAAGCAGCATTTTTAATAGGGTTTTATTCTTAAATTTAAACATTGTGATAGTAACAGAGTTATGATTTAAAACATATTTTCTATGGCCTGCCCATGCACTGCTATCTATTTTTTATTAATATACATTGTTCACAATAATGGGGTTTATTCTGATATTTTCATGCATATGTCTGTATTTGTGTGTGAGGTGTTTTGATCATATTTACCTCCATATTACTTATATTTATTCTTCTCACTCCTCTTGCTAGTCCTCTTCTTGCTCCCTCAGAGTCTTCTTTCTACTTTTTAAAAAAATATATGTTTTTTATTATTTTATGTCCAGTAGACACAGGAAGAAATTAATGCTCAATGTCTCTGTCCATAAAGGAAATGCAAATCAAAACAGATTCAGACTTCATCTCACTCCAGTTAGAGTGGCCATCAAGGATGCAAACATTTCTACTCTTATAACTTATTTTAGGTTCTACATATAAGAGAAAACATCTAACACTTGTTTTGCTAGTCTGAGTTTTACCATATTATATTGATCACACAGACCATCCCTGACCCAGTAATGGCCAGACTGTACATAAGTGTGAAGGTCAGAAGACACAGGTCATTGGAGGTCATATTGGGAGCTGCTTACCACACAAACCAATATGACATATCTTGAACAGCTAGCCTACTAAACCCTTAAACTCTAAATAAACATTCTTCCCTCTTCTGTGCTTGGTGAGGTTGGCAAATTTGTTCTTTTCTCTAGAATTGAACCAGAAAGAAATAGGGTTCTGCTTTTAATACAATAATGATACTAGCATTCGAATTTCAGGGCTTCCATTTAATTTTTATAAACAATACATTTGCGTGTTTCTGCATATGCTTTCAATTGTGTTAAACTGTTTTGTTTCTGTTTGTGTTTCCTGATTCTAGAATTTCTCATTTTCAACCTTCTAGGCTTCCTAAAAGGAAGTTAAAAAGCTTAATATCATTGGAATCATGCTTTTGTTACTCTTATGGATTTTTCCCTCACAAGCTTTTTTAATTTGCATAATTAAAAGTTTTTATGTTGATTACTTAATAGTATTTGTCCAGCTGGTCAGTCATGAACTTCACAAATATTTATAGAGAACCAATCATATGCCAGAATATTAGAGCTTCACTGTCAAGTAGCAGAACTGAAAAATGAGTAGAGAAAGAAGGAAAGTGTTATAAGAGGTACGAGCAAAATATAAAGGAAAAACTCCAGTGAAAGAGTTGGAAGGTTTCTTGTTTGTTCTAAAATGTGCTTCTCTTTTAAAGAACTGCTTCAGCCATGCCAATTCAATGGTTACATTCAAAGATCAACTGAGAATCATATACTAAATCTCTGAGGTGTGAGACTTTATGAAATTTTAATAGCTCTGGGCGAACTTTTCACTCATCATTATGAATGAGATACACTAAAATGGTTGTTTTCTAATATAATGTGTGATCTTAAAAGTATGCCGGTATATATTTAATAATAATTTTTAAAAATCTTACATAGTAGTTTGTAGGTAACTGAAAATTAGCCAACAAATAGTCCCATTCTGCCTATTGCCTTACTGCTTGTCAACATGCAGTCAGATGAATAAACCACAAAGGGATCCACTGATTGAAGAATGCACAACATAATGTTTTGCTGTCCTCCTGTGTCTTGTATCAGTTGCCCATATCTACATGAAAAAGATTTTCATCAGAGGACTTCCTTTCTTTATTAGAACTCATTCCTATTAGCAATGGAAAAAGAAGAAAATGATTTAGAACAAGAAGTCAGCAACACAGCAAAGTAGCACATGGAGCAACTCAGGATAATTCTGCAGCTTGAAAAGAATACTGGTGAAGGAAAGAGCATGTTCCAGCCATATGTTTTCATGTAATAGTTTACAAATGTATCAAGCCACATAAAAACTAAAATTAGCCATTTTGGCGGCAAAGATGACCCCTTTTCTTAGAGTGAGGAGTTTAGCATATTTATTTTTCATATGAAAGGAGAGGTGATTAATAGTGTTACAAAACTATTTTTTTTCCTTGCATTTTTGCCTAGCCGAGATGGGGACCTAATTTAAGTTTAGCAATCTTTTTAAGTTTCACTCTTTTCTTTTGGAAAGTGTAATAATTGTATGTAGTATGGCATATACTGGGGTATTTCAATATACTTATACATTGCATTATGATTAAAACCAGCTATATTTCATATGATACTAAAATTATATTCCATAACCTCTGAAGTGAATAACAAGAGACAATGAAAAACCGTGGCTCACATTTACATTTATCTTGGAATTTTGTTGACTGGTTGAGCATCACACCTGCGAGTTGGAACCAAGTGAGTCTTAGAATCCTAGGTGATCACCAAGTTATAGTATGGAAATTAGGATATTTGAAAGAAATGAAAGTAAGTTCAATTAGCTTGTGTGGTTAAAATATTTAAGAACTTGACTTTTGTGGGTTTGCAGACTTGTTCCGATCTCTGATAGAGCTACACAATTAGGAAAAGAGAATGTTTTGTGGCACCCTCCCTAATGGGACTCTCTTAGACAAAAAACTCAAAATATTAGCATGTCTTCATTTCACAAAATTGAACTCTACACTACCACCTCTGGCCCTATTCCGCTAAAATTTCCCCTTTTCCACCCTGTGCTATCTATTCAGTCCTTGATTGCCAATATCAGTTAAGTGTTGATCACATTCTAGAACATCACAGTAATTAACAATAAGGTGTGAATGAGGTTTCCAGGTTCACAAAGCATATTTGCATTTTAAAGAGGGGCTTGTTAAACACAAATGAACTTCTAATAGAGGGAAGGTGTGAGAGAGATTTTTCTTCTGCTTGGAATAGGAGATTTCTAGTGTTCTTTTTCAGTCCTGAGTTACCAAATAGAGACTTGTTGATATTCTTTCCCCACCTTGTTGACATGTCTTTCTCATTTACCTCCACCCCTATTTTATTCTGCAACCTTTGCAATCAGAGTATATTTAATATAAAGAATCATCAGTTAAAGAAAGAGTTAGTTGATAAACCTTGTGTAGATATGAAAATCTTTAGATCTCCACCTAGTTCTTAGAACACTAATTGTTGGAGTAGTGAATGTAAATAGAGAAAACATTTTCATAAATAACAGGACTGCTTTCTTACCTCCTTAATTGTTGGATAAAAAGTAACTTATAAGAACTTTTGCTATAATTATTTAAAATTCTGAAAATTTTTAAGAAGTGATAAAAATAAGTTTTTTAACAATAGACTTTTTTAAAAGTATATGATTACATTCCTATAAATGAAAAATAAAAACAGCTTCCATAAACTTTTGATGTATAGTATAATAGGAATGTACAGATTTTGTTTTAGCCAAAGAATTTAGGATTTCAGAGGGCGGGAGGATGTGGTGGGGAGGGGGAGGTTGGAGGGGTGACATAGAGAAACACCAGCAAGAAGGCAGAATATCTGTAGGGACCAGGAGTCTATGTTTTTAAGTGTCATAAGAAAGCTTTACATTTCAGCCTTTCATTCTTTGGCTTCAGTGCACAAGATTCATAAATTTTCCTTTCTAGGAAAATCCTGAGCCACCAATATCCATGCACAAGTATCAGAGATATGATGGATTTGTGGCAGAAGAAAGTAGTAGTGAGAGTTCTTGCTCTCACCTGCTCTGCTAAGTCTTGCTTCTGTTCATAGAAGAGGCCTAGAAATTAAAATGGGGAAAATTATTATTGCAACAATGAGATGTACAAGTCGTTATGTCGAAAAATGAACTTAACAACTTTGGTGGGGGTGGGGGGAGGGTAAGGTAGGGGGAGGGGAGAAGTATAGGAAGGGATGGGAAGGGGAAACAACGAGGAGGCTGCAATGCTTGATAAGAAATGTACTCATTATCTTGCCCATGTAATTGTAACTCCTCTGTACAGTATTCTCACAATAAAAAAATCAATAATAATAATAACTTATTTGTAGCTCTCAGCTTTTCTCTGTATAGATAATTCTTCAATATCTAGTAATAAGTTCAAGATTGAAGAAATTTTATTTCAAATCTTATGCTTTTTAATTACAATAAAATTTAAGAATGGATAGACCTGTTTCTATGAATAAGAAATTAAAAATATTTCCTAAAATTAGAAATCCAAACTAATTCATAGGGAGTAATTCTCTAAAACTATTCTCATCTTGAAATAAACTGTTAGAGGGAAAGATATTTCTGGTTAAAGAAATAGTTTTAGTTTATCTTTCTCATTATAGAAGTTGACCAGTATTATTTGAGTTTTCCCTAAAGAGAACACTACCACTATACACAGAAATAACTCTGCTTATATTCAGGAAACCTCATAACTTGTTATCCACATTACCCAAAGTGGCCACTATTGACAGTTTTACCTGAGCACGTGCAATTAAATCTGGAACTATCTTGGGTAAATAGAGAACTGTGACACACAAACTAACAGGTGGAATTCTGAGTCAGAGAATGAAGTTTTATTTGGGGGAAAAATCCACAAAAACCTTTCAACAGAATGAAAATTATTCCATATTAATTTTCCTTGATTCCAGTTTCCTTGAAGTTGGTTCTTAGGCCCCCAGAGCACTGTAAAATGCTTTAATCTCCTACTCTGCCCAAGAGGTGACAAAGAACCAGATCAGTATGAGTTCCATCTCATGAGAGTCAAGCACTAAGTTTTTATACATCTGGATACTTGAATGCTTGCTATCCAAACTGATTATGCACAACTTTGACCCTTAGACCAAAATACATATTCTAAGCAATATCCCCTGTAAAACTTATTCATCTTTAAAAGGGTCTAAGTGATAAATACTAGACAACATTAGCAATGTTGACAGTGGAAATCCACTCCATTAAATTATTTTTACAGGTGACTAAAATAGTATTTTGTAATGAAAAAAATCTTCAGCTGCTAACTGATAAAATGTTATATTGCTAAAAGTATATTTCTATACATCAAAGCTAAAACTACTTGGGACTGTGTGTATCTTAGAATATCCTCATACAGACAATTAAAAAAAATAGGTACTGTTTATGAGAACATACTGCTGTGTGCCATTGATGTAAGATGCTGCTATTGGTTGTACAGATAAAATGCCGTATTGAAAGATGACCTGAGAGTATTACACTAAATTGAGTGATGCTATCAGAAAATGACAAAAAGAGAATTTAATAATTACTACTAACCAGTGCTGAATTATTTGGTAGTTCTTCAAGTAAGATTACTTGTTCTCAACCATGTAACATAAGCAGTGTTTCCTTAGTCAGTAAAATGTTCAAATTAATTTGATTAGTTCCTGAAAAAAAGTTTTCTTGAAGTTTATACTTTTATTGGAGGTAGAAAGTTTCCCTTCTGGACAGCAAGTTGAAGTCTGGAAGTGGTAAAATGTCTAGGGGGAAAAACTAATGAAACTTTGTTGTGGAATAGTTCACAAAGGAATACAAGATGTGTTACATAATGGAGCCCTTTGTTTGTGGAGCCTCTGACAGAATCTGCAGTTTTAGCTCAAGCTAAGTACTGCCACTAAAGTCTTCCCTAAGTCCAGGCAGCTCTGAGTCTTTTTCCCCACCTCCTGCCATAATTACTCTGGCTTCTGATTAAATCACACTTTATGTTTAAGGTCACTAACCTGAAATGACCCAAAGCTACTTATTGCTCTTCTCAGCGGTTCCCTAGTTTTTATAATATTTAGAGGACTTAAAAATAGTTTCTGTCGCAATTTCTGTAGTTCTTTTCTCCAAAAGCAAATGCTATAGTGATTTCCTCACTTCTAGGTTCCAATGTTAGGTGAGAGGTATTGGAAACTAACAAGCCTGCTATGGTGTCTATAGTTTTTGAGTGCCACACAATCACAGTTTAAGCAACAGAGTTTTGCTAAGGAGACAGGTGAGAATGGGTATTGGATAGGAAGGGTGTCTAATCCAGCTGAAATAATAAAAATAAGAAAAATGCATGTGGGCTGCAAAAACTAAAATACAATTTATGGAGAAGTTAGGGTGTAGGTTGTACTATATAATAACAAACCAGATTGATAAATGAATATGGATAGGGCATTCTAAAGGAAGAAGAAAAGCTTAAAAGTGGGAACACTTACATATCTTAAGTGGCCACCATAGTGTGAATTCTTTAATATTTTGGAGATAAGAATTAAGGCTTATTTATTTTCCTTCACTGTCTCACACATGGTTGATACTTAATAAATCAGAATGAATGAAATAAGATTCCAATCCAGAAATTCAGAAATGAGTTAGGACTCTTAGAAATACCATATGTTAAAAAAGCTATGTTAGGGCTGGGAAGGTGGCTCAGTGGTAGAGCGCTTGCCTTGCATGCCTGAGGCCCTGGGTTCAATTCCTCAGCACCACATAAGCAAAAAGAAAAAAAGCCGGAAGTGGCACTGTGGCTCAAGTGGTAGAGTGCTAGCCTTGAGCTGAAGAGCTGAGGGACAGCGCCCAGGCCCAGAGTTCAGGCCCCACGACCGGACCCCCCCCCAAAAAATTAAAAAATAATAAAAATAAAAAGCTATATTAAAATAATCATTACTCCTCAGAATACCTGTTGGGAAGTACTGGACAGTAACATACTTATACAAGATGGTGCAAGAAGAGACTGGAATATCAAGTTAATAATTTGAACTTGATATCTAAGGTCCAATTATACATTTTGGTGTCAAGTTTTTATGATGCACAAACAATAGTCTCCAACAAGCTGAATAAGCATTATTAGCATCAAGCCTGATGCTACCATTTGCTCTCTTTTCTCCATATTCTATTCTCTCTTTCCAGTCTTAAAAGGAACTATGGGAAAATGTTTTGCTATTTTTTCCACCTTGTCAGGAGGATTCTAATCAAGAGGATATTAGTTACTGATAATTATACTGTCTTAATGAATGAATTATTTTATTATTTAATGACCTTCTTTGTCTGCTTTGACAGTTTGACTTAATAAGTCTATTTTAGTTACCATTTTTCTGGAGCATACTTTTCAATACTTCACTTTCGAAGTATGTGTGTCTTTAAAGATAAAGTGAGTCATATGGCTGGGGCATGACTCAAGTGGTAGAGCCCTTGCTTACTGTGTGTGAGCTCCTGAGTTCAGTTATTGGTTACTGAAGGCAGTGAACTGGGGGAGGAGAGGGAACTAACCTGTGTCTTCTTAGACAGCATATGGTTGGATTTAGTTTCTAATTCAACTACTCTGTGCCTTTTGTAAGGACATTTAATTCATTTACACTTAATTATTAATAGGTAAGGACTTATTGGCATTTTATCAATTTCTATTATACTATCTTTGCTGTTTTTTCTTCTCTGGCTGCATTCTATTGTGTTTTAGTTAATGTTTAGATAGTGATAGTCTTCATTTTCTTTCTCTTAATGTGTTGTGTAACTACTACAAGTTTTTATTTGTATTTACTCTGAGGCTTACATAACACAATGTATAAGTCTGCTTTGAGCTGATAACAACTTAAATGTGGTCATTTACCAAATATTTGTGTTCTTACTTTCCAGCCCTCTCCCCATTTCATCATATTGATGTCATAGTAGAAATATTTTATATTATATACCTATCAATGAAATATAATCTTTATAGCTTTTTTTAATACTGTCTTTTTAATGTTTCTCCTGGAGTTGAAAATGACTTGCATGCTACTATAATAGTATTAAGACTCTTCAGTATTTGACACTTCCCTATCTTTACTAGTGGGTTTTATACTTTTACATGTTTTTATACTGCTAATTAGCAGCCTTTTGTATCAATTTTAAAACCCTCTTTAGCAATTTTTTAAAGTAGGTCTAATGGCGATGAACTCACTCAACTTTTGTTTGTCTAGGTATGTCTTTATCAGTCTTCTTTCAGAGGGACAGCTTTCTGAGTAGTGTCTTGGGTAATAGTTTTCTCTTCCCCATTTTGCCTATATCACTCCCCATCTATCCTGGCCTGTCAGTTTGTGCTGAGCAAACGTCTGGCCATCTTGTGGGGATTCACTGAATGTGATAAGTGGAATTTCTTTTGCCGCTTTCAAAATTCTCTCACTGTCTTTGATTTCAAACAGTTTAATTATGTGGTGGGAATTTGTTTATATTCAATATACTTAGCCTTCTTCAGCCTTCATGAATACTGACTTCTCTCCTCAGATTCCTTTTCTTTCCTTCCAATAATTCTTTGATTCTTTAAATAGTCTCTCTTTCTCTTTCTCATTCTAACTTTTGGTACACTCATAATGCTAATAATATGGTGATGATTCACATGATGGAGTCTCATAAGTCCCTTAGACTTTTTTTCGTTTTTCATTATTTATCATCTTCTTAGTGAATAATTTCAAATGATCTGTCTTCAAATTCTCAGATTATTTCTTTTATTTGATCAAGTCTTCTTTTGAAACACTAGCAAATTTTCTGTCCAGTTTTTGTATTCTTCAGTTCTAAATTTTTGTTTGGTTCTTTTTCATTGTTTCTTTGCCTTTTTAAAAAACTTCTCATCTTATTCATATAAATTTTACATACTGTTTTTATTGTGAAAATACTGTATAGAGGGGTTACAATTACATGGGCCAGAAAATGAGTACATTTAATTTTACATACTTTTTAGTTATCTCTGTTTGTTGTTGTTGTTGTTTATAACTCACTGAGCTTATCTAAAACAATTTTTTAAATTCTGTGTCAATCGGTTCACTCATCTTGACTTCTCTCAGAGTGATTACTGGAGATTTGTGCTCTTCCTTTGTTGTGTCATGTTTTGTGTTCCTTGTAGGTTTGCTTTGTGATTCTTGCATCTGAAGAAGCAACTACTTCTTCCAGATGTGAGGGCCTATGTTTGATAAGAGATACCAGTCAAGAGTGCTTCTTTTGAGGCAAGATAGAGAACCCCCAAGAAGCTCACTCATTCTCTTGCTTTATTCTAGAGGATATTTGCAGTTCCATGTTTCTAATCACTCATTACAGTACCAGCTTCAAGGACTGCCTACTTCTTAACTTTATTGCTCTCTTCCTCAGGGGACTAAGTTTTGTTGGTTGCTCACTGTGAGATGAAATGGACTGACTATCAGAGTATGCTCTAAAATACTGGGAATACGGCCCTCTCCCCCCCCACCTCTCCTTCATGGACGAACAACATTAATTCTGCACATATGCTAAATCTTTCAGGACACCACTGGCTCTAAAGAATCACCTGCCCTTTCATTTGATCCTAATAGTCCAAGGGAACCAGTCTTCATTCACAGGTGGTTCATTGTTCTGCATGAGCCAAGACAGAAACTAGCCTCAAAGAGGTTCCCTGACAGGCCAGGAGGAGCCTAGGAGCCAGTGCACACTCCAGTTTCATGTTTTTCCCATAGCAGAAATTAGACCTCAAGCTGCTTTTGGAAGAGGTAATGACACAGCTACAGTGAAATTACTCTTCTGATCCCATAAATACAACTGCTCTCATATTGTTTTTTTCGGTATATTTTGTTTCCAAAGTTGTATCTCTATTTCTGTGGTGGAATGAGAGGTAGTATTTATGCTCTGCCAGCTTGTTGACTTCACTCCTATTGTTTGTAAGATCTTAATTTTACCTAAAAAAAATGTGACAATGACTGGCTAATAGATATAATATTGAGATGTTAAAGCTCAATAATTTGTATTCCTAACATGCTTCTCATCTCTAGCCACTTAATGAAATATATTTACTTCTTTAGACTCCAGGTCTTCTTGGTTAGATTTGAAACAGATCATATGAACTTGAATAGTTCTTCTTTTGACAAAAGAATTCCTATTTTGTTTTAATTGAATGATTTATTTTCAGTGGCAAATATTTAAAACAATGCTTGTAAACTTGTAAACCCTTCTAATAATCAATATTAAACTTCAATAATGTAATGTAGCTGAGCTTCAGTTTTTATCATCTATAAAGAAGGCAACTGGACCTAACATGGTATATGGTTAATAGTAATAATAATAATAATTCAGGGGCTGGAAGGTGGATCAGTGGTAGAGCGCTTGCTTTGCATGCCTGAGGCCCTGGGTTCAATTCCTCAGCACCACATAAGCAAAAAGAAAAAAGCCAGAAGTGGCGCTGTGGCTCAAGTGGTAGAGTGCTAGCCTTGAGCTGAAGAGCTGAGAGACAGCGCCCAGGCCCAGAGTTCAGGCCCCAAAACCGGACCCCCCCCAAAAAATAATAATAATTCAGTTCTCAAGTTATATTTTATAATTTTTCAGTTCAATTTAACATATTAATAAATGGATACTTACGTAATACAAATCAGTGAGGTAGAACAAGAGTAGATAAAGATATGAATAATGTGATCTTTTCATGCAAATAACTTATAATTAATACACTCAAGATTGAGATGTGTATTCCTCTACAAACCCTAGCTCCTTATATTTACTGTGTCATTTATAAATGAGAGTATGTGATTTATACTCAAAGGTAAGAAAATTAATTCTATTGTTAATGTTTTGCATCCCCAGTTTTGGTAAATAAAAAATGGTCTTTGAGCTGTCACTTTCATATTGTACATTTGTATCTCACCTTTATTTCCAAAAAAACTCAGTATATTCTAGAACTAGTATCTCACTCACCCTTAAAGTAACCCACTCTAATTAGAAAAATCATAAGTGTAGTTACTCCTCTTTTGGTGATTGTAAAGCTGTAGTCTGAATTTCTTGGACTTATTTAATGAGCCAGTGAGTAGCAACAGGTGAAAATGTAGGAATTCTCCTTTTAAGACTATGCAACTAGCTTTCTTTGTGTATTATAGTTTCTTTTGCAAGTTCTACAGAGCCTAAACTGCCTCCACACCTGATCCTTCCTTATTCCCTGTAGTGGGTTGGCCACTGATGATTTCAAATGAATTAACAAGGGAAAAATGTATAGTGGAAAAATTCAATGTGTGTGTATGACAACAGATGTTCTACTCAAGCTGTGACAAAGTGTTATAATGTTTCAGACTTTGACTCACAGTAACACTAGTAGTAAAGAAAAGTTGGGTACTCCTCTGTCAGTCCAATCCACAAATCGTTGACTATAGGTCCAAAAGCTATGATGAAACCTGAACTATTGCTAGTTAAGGATGTCAATCTGGCTATGTGAACCTAGAAATTCTGCAATAGGCTTTGGTATCACTAGAATTTTCTTAGCTTGCCCTTGAGTAATGTCAAAAAACAGGTATTTATTTTTACAAATCTTGAAAGAGGCTCTCTAGAAATAGATACCCTGTTCTTTACCTAAATGTTCCTACGTAGTAAAAAAGTGATATCCATGTTTGGCCTATGCTTTTCTTTTAGTTAAAAAAAATGTTACATCTAAAGCCTAGGAAAATGTTTGGCCTCTTCAAATGAATGTTTAAACAGGTGTGTGCTGCCCTGGGCTGGCTAAGGAAAGGTAGTCTCCCCCATTGAAAAACTCCTGTCCTTCAGAGGATGCTTCCCATGCCAGCTTTAGGGTGGCTTACAAAGGAAAGTTCAGGTGATTCTTAAGTCTTACCACCTGGTTACTAAACCACTTGCTGCCCTCCCTTTCTGTGTTCTCATGAAGAAATTGATTTAATAGGTTCAAGATATTATTAAATACATTCTGCATTAATATTATATGTCCTCTTTGAATCCAAGTGGCAATACAATAGAATTTCATTTTATAAATAACACCTTTCAAGCTAACACCACAGGGCACAGTACAAAAGAATCAAAATAGAACACAAATGCTGTAATCAAATGCAGACCCCAGGAAGGCTGATTAAAAAGGCATGTTGCTGGTAAGAGCAGCCGACAGGGTAAGTATAGTGGGTCAGAGCAGAAAAGCCAGCTGAACAGAAAGGCAAACTAAAATGAAATGGACTTGCTGGACTCACAGGGATTTATGAGTCTCCATTATCATCATCTCCTTTTGGTCTCAGGAACTTGAGGAAAGAAGTGTATATATTGTGTTGGAAGAGAAAGCAAGTGTAAGATACTCAACTTTTTCTCAGTATTTATGTATAACACAAACAAAAGGATATCCTAAGGACAACCACCTGCAGCTGGCAGAAATGCCTGCATTATGACTTTGAGATGATCCATAAGTTTACCAGGTGTTGCTACTGGATTTTAGAAAACATAACGGTGAGGAGACAAGAAGATCCATCCCATAACACTGGGAACAGATAGCACCATTTGTGGCTGGGCCTAGGTAAAGATAGATGAATGAGGAAGGCAGGGATTTTGTGGCCTGAGCTTCCTAGTAGTAAACTCTCCCTGTAAGATGTCCTGTCTTCTCACACAATTAGATTTTGTTCTCTCATTCACAACCACAACCCTTGTCTAAGGCTAAGGGTTTGTGTATTTCAACTCTGCCTCTAATTGCAAAATAAAAGTTTCTGTTGGCTTCTTAAAGGAAATTAAGAAATTAAACAAAAGGAAAGGAAGAATTTTGAATCTCTATAGAACAGAATAACATTGGCACAATGTATTTTTTCTGTGGCTGGATATTAGAAGGATGAAGCATTTTGAAAATTTGATGTGAGATTGAAAAGTGACAAAATAATATGATGCTATATGCTAACTGCACACATAGTTTTAAAGATACATTTCAAAATATTTTACTTTATTTCACTGAAAGTTTGTCAAGATATAAGCTATATAGAAAGCAAACAGCAAGAGTGTTGACTCAAAAATAATTTGTTTACCTTGAGAAGATGTTACAAAATAATAATTACATAATGTGAATTTGAAAATTAATGCCAGGGTAATAATGAAGGCCATCATTTATTAAGAACTCAGAAAACCTCAGCAATTTACATCAACTTATCAGATCCTCATTGTAATAAAAAAATACTATTATTTTTCCTATTTTACAGAGGAAAAAGAGTCTCTTGGGAAGGCTAAGGAACTGGTCTAAAGTGGTATCTATAGTAAATTTCAAGTCCAAAATCTGAACCTAGTTCTTCGTAAGGCATGATCTTACCTACTAAACTCTAATTCCAGAAAATGGAGCAAATTACAAGTTATCTGTGAAAACAAACACAGGGTATTTGTTTTGGGTTCATTTTCATCAACTCTTCAGGGTGAGCAAACAAATAATAATAAAAAAAAAAAAAACACTTGAAGTATCCATAGAACATATAGCACACCCTGAGGTATTTCTGAGACAGTCAGCCTACTGCTTTTACTTAAACAGATACAGGCAAACAGAGTAAATGCTGGTGAGCCAATCTCTGAACCAAAGTGTTAACAGTGTATCAAAAACTCAGCAGCCTTTATTCAGAGCTGAATTGAAGGCAGATGAAATATTAACAGCAGTTCTAGCAGCACAAAATGAAATATGAGATCCTGTATCAGAAATTATTAGTAACCTGTTAAAAGAAATGCTGAAAAATGGCAGTTACCAAATTAAAACTGGGAAACAGAGCCCAAATGGGAAATTTCAAAAAGTTTGGAGGAAAATAAATGACAGATTGTCCTCTTGGCTCTTATTACTATGCCATCCTAAATCCTACTTGGCACTAGCTGGTAGAGGTGAAATAAGAACTGCATCACTGCCAGTACTGGTCCTCAAATTTGTAGTCCTAAATGTCTGTGATGGTGTCTTGGATTGATTGGAGAAGTAGTTGGAAGTTGATAGCATTTGAGCTTTATCTAAATTGAAGAGCCTAGAGACTCTTATTATGAAAGGCTTCCTCTCATTTGTGAATTGGCCCCTTTGCTCCACTTTTGGATGGCTGGCTTCCTCCATGCCGAGCTACACTAAATGTTCTACATGGGAAAGCTATTCTCCTTAAATGCCTCCAAATTTAAAGTGTCCATGTGAATACGTTAGTGTTTATGACTCAGAATATCTGACATCAAAAAGAGAGAGAGAGGGGATACAAATACAAAATACCAGGTAGTAAATGAAGGAAATACTTTTTTCTATCAGTAACTGAAAGCAAAAAAATTACTATAAGCAGAATCATTCAGCATTTGATGCCAGAGTGGGGGGAGGGGGAAGGAAATGAGCTATAGAACCATAGAATCTTAGTGTTGGCAAAGACCATGGAGTTCATGCAGTCCTACCCTATCATTTTTCAATGAAGAGACTGAGACATGGGGAGTTAAGGGACTTGACTTGCCCAAGACACATAGTTGTTTACTGACAGTCATGCCAAAAACATTTCCCAACTCCCAGTCCAGAACTCTGCAGTTCAGCATGCCACTGCCATTCTACTGAAAATTAACACTAACACAGCCTGGAACATGGAAGAGTTCTGCATCTGTAGGGAACAGGAGAAAGGATACATTTAGAGGTGGATATCACTATGAGAAACGAAAGAGAAAACAAATGGTCTTCCTTTGTGACTAGCTGACCAGGTTTTGGCAAACCGTTTTATGTCAGTTCACTCCCTCACCCCCTCATACCTCTCTATGAAAAAAAGATGAGATAATTTGGTTATAAGCCTCATCGTTTATTTTGTGTTTAGGTACAATTAACTTGAAGAAATCCTAGTCATACACGGTATCCCCAGATATAGACTGGGTTTGTGAGTGGCATTGCTATTTGATCCCTGCTAGTTGAGACTACATTTTTCTCACTGTGAGATACATTCCAGAGTTCTCTTGTTCTGGTGGGGGGGGGGGGGGGGAGAAAGGGAAAGGGGGCCTGGAAAGGTTGATCTAGTCCATGGGACACTCCTGACTTAGAATGAGAAGTAGCTTTCAGATGTAAATCAACTCTGCCAATACTTGTATTAACCTCTTGGAGAACCTAGGTAGGTCTGAAACTGTTACTCAGGCTTCTAAGTTAGGTGAAATAATTTTCTTTATTTTAGAAGCACAGAGTAAGTTGAAGAAAACCAAGAAATAAAAACAACAACAACAACAAAATTCTCCATAGGATTCTTTGCGAAACAACAATAGGTTTTGGGGTTTTTTTTTTACACCAATCGAGATTTTTCAGAACAGAGTAACCAGAAATGAGAGATTCAGACAACATGATGAAAACTACAGATGGAATGTTTTGCATGAAAAGCGATTATGTACATGAGAAGGCTCAGGAGTGGGTAGGATTGGAGCTGGGAAGGAGGGTAGCTGAAACAAGAGAAAATAATGCTTGACCAGGTCTAGTAAAATATTCTCTGCCACAACCACTGTTCCATGAAGAGATTGAGCCAAGAGGCCTGAATAAACTAACCTTAAGTTCAGAGTTGCCATTATTGTGGGAGGCATCAGGAAGAACACATCCGGCCTTGTGTTACACAGTAATCGCTGCTGGGTGTCAGCATTCATCAGCCAGATGGTCAGACCCACAATTAATCAATTAGACTGGGATGATCAACTGGACTAAGTTTTCCCCTTTGGTAAAAAGCCTCATCATGTGGTAAAGGCCAATAGTACTTTTATCTTGTTGCTCTTGGAGAAGCTCCTAAAATGTCCTCTTTTTTTAGGCCCCTAGTAACTGGACATATTAGGCTTCACAACACAGATACCCCAAACTAAGGTTTGCACATAATATATTTCAAGTATGCTATTTAACATTGATTAAAAAAAAAACCTAAGTTTTGGAAAGCAAGGTTGTATGCAGGGTTACTCAAGTATTTTCCAGAGTCTTCATATTGATTCTGCCCAATCCAGTGTAACAATAATGGTTAGGGATTCTTTTCCTAACTTCTAATGACATCATAATCAGATATGATATAGCAAATTATAGAGTCTTCACCAGAAGACAGAGACTGCTGTAATACACATGGATAAACATTGACGGAGACTTTGTAATACTTCAGTGGAAATAATAATATTTCCATTCCAACAAAAGTAAATTGAGACTAGAAAGAAAGCTCGTTAGACATTTAATAAGAATATTGAGATGATTTAATACCCTGGGTTGAAAACACAATGAAATTTATCATATGTTTTCTTATATATTCATGTTTGTGAGGCTGAGTAACAATAAAGAAGATTTTCTGGGTCTTCATTAATCATCTTTAAAAAAACTTTGAAGGAGTTTTTAACTAGTGTTTCCCAAATGATTTCCTTGTTTTTGATGCTAAGCTGCTCCTCACCATTGAAGTTGTGATTGTTTTCTTCATTTCAGTGTCATCACTTCTGTTTGCTTACAATTCTCAGCCTTCACCTCAATATCCTTGTCTAGAAATATGAGACCTTTAAGTCTGTTATAGATACCAAAACTTTTTACCAGTTCACTTATAGGGCAATAAGTGTTCTCTAAAACCAGATGTCTAACATCAATTTATTTTTCCGTGTTGAACCTGATTTTTTCTCTCTTTCATTTCATTCTCTTCCTGCTATAGTAAAGTGCACAGGACAGATAGATGTTTACAAATCCTACTGGTGGTAAACATTATTTCTTAGGGGAGGTTATACTGATCCCATTGGGTAGAAATACAACACAGTTCCATAGTTCCCTTGTATATTGTCAGTAAACTTATTGTGCATCTCTCTTTTCTTTCAATTTTTCTCTACCCTTTAACTTATTTAGCAAGTGCTTCTTTTTGACCATTTCATAAAGTTACACAAGGATACTCTTAGGCCAGAAATATGCCTTAAACATAACAAGGATGAGTCTTCTCTTACAACCAGCTATGACAGTTTGCTTTGTATTTGTTTTGTGAGTTAGAAAATTGGGAAAGCAATACCGAAATAACAAGATAGCTAGTATTTAGGCAACTGTTATTTCCTACTTTCAGGTTGAAAAGCACATAGAAGCAAAAGTCTTTCTGTAATCTTTGTGAGCACCTTTGTGATTTCTAACAGGATCCTCCTTTTCTGACTCTGACAAAGGTTTGTTCTTGCTATGTTTGGCAGGCAGCTGTTTTGCCCTGCTTTTCCTGTTTCTATAGTTCTATAATCTTCACCCCAGAGCTGATGGGGCTCTTTCATTTTGATGTGCACTATCCCTGTGTATTGCACAGTTGAGCCCTGCCATCTAGGCTGCCTTTCTGCTTCCCTTTGCTCCTGACCTAAACCCCCCTGCTATTCCAGGCCTGGCCTCTCATGACCAGAGACTGCTGACTCATCCTGGCCTGTGCCAAGCTGTGCAGTCGCTTAGTGATGTGGACAGGAGTCGAAGGACTAGAATGAGATCACTGAACTCATTTCACTTGTTGCTTACGGTACAGTCCAGCATGAGCTGGAAATGTAGGAACCTCAGCCTCCCGAGCAGAAAGAGTAAGTAGATTAAACACATCGCATCACCAAGTCCTCAACAAGCAGTGGATGGGTGGTGGGTGGGTGCTTGCTTTATCATGGCCGTGCCTAGGGCATTCTGGTTCATCAGGAGTGTTTCTTTGTCCTCTCTTCTTCCTCTCCTCCACAGTTGCACCCTTCTCCCCTGCCCCCCTTCCCTGAACTTCCCTTCTGAAAATGTCCGGATGGTACAGCAATGATCTGGGCAGAAATGAAATTTTGCTAATAAGCAGCCTCCGCATGAAACCCTGGAACAGTGACACTGCGGAAACTGCTTACTTTCGTCTGTCTACTGGGAACTTACATGAACTTCCCAACAGAACTCAAGGGGATTAAATAAAAGTCTCTCTCTCTCTCTCTCTCTCTCTCTCTCTCTCTCTCTCTCTCTCTCTCTCTCTTTCTCCCTCTCTCTCTCCCTCTCCCTCTCTCTCTCCCTCTCTCCCTCTCTCTGCTTCTCCTTTTCCTTCTTCATTCTCTTTTTCTTTCTGTTTTTAGAGAGGTAGTTTCAGGAGACATGGCTGCATTTTGGTGTGGTGTAAAGTTTTCCGTTGGGAGACAATAATGTACATTCCTCTGGCAGGACGGGATAGATTTTTTTTTTGTTTCTCTTGCTGTTGTTTATTTATAAGACATTTCCTCTCAGTTAGTGGAAGTTAGATCGTAAGAGGCTCCAGTGATTTTCCTTCCACCTCCCCTCCCTAATTTCTGTGCTTCAGCACTCTGGAACACTGTGAACTCGACAAACTAATCAAAGCAGGGAGCTTAACAGCCAGGCCTGGACACTCTCAAGAGACTGTGCTGATTCTCAGCCGTCACCCCTTGGATCAGGAACCACAGTCCTGGTGAGTGGTGAGGTTCCAGGATTTGATGTGTCAAGGATTCTATTCTCGGTGTCTTGGAGGCAAGCAGGAAATAAAGGGTGTTTTTTTTAAAAAAAATATGTTTTTTTTTTTTTATTTTTAAAAGCTACCAAACAATCCAAGAAAAAGATGAAGGTTTTCAGCCTGCACAGCTGAGAGCACTCTCTGGACAATGGCAGAGCCTTGAGTCCAGTCTCAGGAGAAGCCTGAAGGCATGGGTTCTGCGCTACCGCAGATGGCTTTGGGTCGTGGCATGCCCAATAAACATGCCATGGGAGGAGGAAGATAGGTGAGTGAGTGGAGCAGAGAGGTATTATTCAGAGTGGCAGGAAAAAGGGACGAGAGTGAGATTAGTTGCTAATTTGAAATTCCCCTCTACCAATTTTTCATGCATCCCTTTTCCGAGCATATGTATTAAACTCACAGTACTTACACACCCAGCTAAGCAAGACAGAAAAGGCTATGAGATATATAGCAAAGGTACTGTTCTAAAAATCACTTTGCTATGAACTAGTTACTTGGAAATGTTGGGGAACCTCTCCCCACCTGACCTTAGGAAAAGGTTATTTGTCACACCCTTTTCTCTTTATTCTTCTGCATTCATGGTATGGAGCAGAAGAGAAGCTTTATTTGGTTTCAGAGAAATTCATCATCCTGACATCGGAAAACTAGATGACTGTTCTCACAGTATTAAACCCAAATATAGTAGTATTGTCCTCAATATAAGAATGTGATTAAGTAGGCTCTGAGAAGTTGTCAAAGGAGTAGCATGGATGGAGACAGTGGCTTGTGTCCTGACTGATACAGACCCAGCAAAGGAACTACTAGAACAGCTTTTATGGCCAGTAGAGGCCTTCTATATCTTTAAGAACTCACAGGCTCCTTGGAGGTAAAGTTGCAGGTAAAATATATTTTTGACCCTACTCGGTTCCTCTTCTGGGGTTATTTGTTCACACTATGCTTTCTTGTCTTCTTTCTCATTTCAAGAATCTGGTGTGTTCTAAAATTTTAAGTGGAAAAAATTTTTTTTTCAAAAACATGGTGGCCATAAAAGCATTTGACTGTGTGGCAGCATCTGAAGCAAATTGCTCTTTGGAGAGAGGAAAGAGCCTTTGATGTTTCCAATATGGTTCTCATAGGCTAAAACTTCCCAGAACCACAACCCAGCCTAAGGGGCACTTACTCGATGTTCTTAAATATTTGGAAAGAGATGCTATTTTATTGTTTTAGTTGTCTTTGCTATTAACACATTGCCAGTAGATTCTTTCTAAAGTTGAAAATGCTTTAGCAATAGTTCATTTTTACATTTAACCAGATGTGTTTTCTATGTGTCTGTTGTGTGTACTTTTGTCCAAGCTGGTACAGCGATACAACATATAACATTAGTGTTGAGTTTAGGAATTTTGTTTACCACGCTGGGCAATTCAGACTTTTAACTATAGTACTCATGCATGCTCGTATCCCAAATTCCTGCCACACCTGCATCAGTTTTTCAGTGACCTCTAGGACAAAGAGTCAGCTTTCTATCATAATTCCTATAGTTTCCAAGGCTCATCACATTCGTCAGTCATCATTATGAGAATAAACAGGCTCAGTTTTGTTAGGGGCAATTCGCTGAAAGCTCAGTGTAATATATAATAATTACGTTTGCTCATTTCTGTTAGCCCATATTAGTTATGACTACACTATTTATATGTATAATGTTTATTGGGGTTTTTCCATTAGTTCTTTCATTTTCTTTTTTATTGTTATCTTTAAGTCATTGTATAAAAAGGTTTCAATTCAATAAGTTCTAATATGTTACAAAGAAAGAAATTAAATGGAAAAATGGTTTAAAATTTTTAACCTGGCATAAAAACATAACTGGTTCTTAGACCTTTACCACCAAAAGCTACATAGGAGTTTGTGTATCTCTTCCTTGATGTTCCTTAGTACTGCACTCACTGAAAAAGCCAGAAATGCTCTGTGGCTCAAGTAGTAGAGTGTTAGCATTGAGCAAAAGCAGCTCAGGGACAGGGCCCAGGCCCTGAGTTCAAGCCCCAGGACTGGGAAAAAAAAATAATATGATGATGATTCTTTCCAATACCTATATAATAAGCCAACACTGTATACTATCAGTAATATAATTTCTAGTGCTTATCTGTAGTTTTAATTTTATTACGTTAGCAAAGATATGTGTTTTAAAGTGTATATTTCCTTGCATGCATATTTTAGATATAATCAATTTCTATATGTCATATTCATTCAATTAGGCAGTCATAATTATGCATAAGTGAAATCATAATCCTGATTGCTCCATTAAGAAGTTGTATTTTTATTTGAACAGAAATACTTTTAAGCATTTATGTAATTCCCCAAGAAAGACAGACGAGCTTTATAGGGTTTTAAGACTTGTACCATACAGCTTGATATTGGTGACTCGTGCCTATAATTCTGGTTACTAAAGAGGCTGACATTCAGAGGATCGTGATTTGAAGCCAGTCCAAGCAGAAAAGTCCTCCACCCCCAAAATAACCAGCAAAAAGCAAAACGAGAGGAGTGGCTCAAGCAGTAGAGTATGAACAAGGAAGTAAGCTGAGTAAGCCCAAGGCCCCGAGTTCATCATTATACCACTAACAAAACAAAACAAAACAAAAACTATGGTATGAAATGATTTGGTTTTGGATGATAGCTTATAAACTATGACCAAAGATTAGCTAGAATTTCTTGTTTTTGAATTCAATAAAATATTTTACAAATTGGCCATAGTAAGGTTAAAATTGACATTTTTCCTGCTAACACAAGGAAAGTTTATTCAAATTGTTGTGAGCGGCATCTGCACAAGAAAACACTTATAACTGGGAAGTTTGGTAATTATCCTTCATTAAAACATATATGTCAAACCTAAATTCTATTATGTATACCTCAAAATAGTAATTGCTATACGTAGAGTTTAAAATTAAGTGGAAAGAAATTAAATTCCTAATAAGTAACTTAGAAATTGAAAATATATTTAATGAACATATGTACAAATGATCAAATTTATTCTAGTTTCTCAGCTATTTAGTTCTATATTAAATACCTGATAGAACACTAGCAACTAATTTTCCAGATGCCTTTTCAGAATATCCCTTCAAGTCTCATCCTACGATTTCACCTATTTTGGTGAAGCTTTCCAGGATAACCTAAACTCAAACTGAACATATCTGTTTAGTTACTAAAAGATTTTCACTCATTAACAGGTTTTAAAATTCATTATCAGTCATTTATCATATACTTCCTTGAATTGAAAAAAATTATGTATGAAACTGTAGTTGGTTAGAGGGCAGATATTGTATTTTTGTTTATTTCTTTCATTTCAAACAGTGTCAGGTTGCCTTAGTTTTAGTGAAGGATCAATGAATAGATGATGGGTGTGTGAATGAATGAATATCTGTATGCCAATGCATTGACAATGAATATATCATCGAAGAGCAGGTCCAGAAAATAAATCAATAGATTCTTCTATATCTGACTGTCCCCATATTAGATCTTCCAGCTGATTACATCCTTAGCCCTTTATCAAGGTAGTTTCTCTAATTCTCTTAACAGTTGGGTAATTTCTGCTTTGTTATGAGAGTTTTGAATTTGCAATAGTTCCATTCACTTTCCAAAGACTTGTGAGGATGACCAAATACCTGACTTGGTTAGCTTCTGTAGTCTGAAAGTACCAGATACACCTACAATGTATATCATATAACGCAAAGGCTTTTCCAGTTTGTGAATGAATACATGCTTACAGACAGACAGTGGTTCTTCTTTTCCTCAGACTGTAGATTTCTAGAATTCAGGCTTGTGTCAGAGGCAGAAATATGTGAGGACTGGCTATCAAAAGCCCTGTAACTAGCCGGGAGGGGCGGGGTAGACAGGCAGCACAATAAAGAGTCGGGGTGAGAGGACAGGCAGTCACATCATTTGCACTGTCTTAACAAGCACTAATTAAATGTCCTGTTTGAGGTAAATAATAGCTGAACATAGCCAAGTTCAATTGTTCTGATCGATGAGTAAGAGATTGGTGGAATCACTCGGTGCTGCTTCAATCATTAAGCCAGCTCACCAAGACATCTTCAGAGGCAAGGGGCATCACGTTAAGCCAGCCTCTAAAGTGACATTTTCTAACTCCCCATTTCAGCACCCTAAATATCATTCTGATGCTATAAAGCACAGCCAAAAAAGTAGCTGACCTTAATAAACAATAATTAGAAGAACCCAAAATATTATGTAAACTGAGTTTTAATCTCATCTGTTATCAATAGCTAATCAACTTGGCAATCCTTTAACTACTTTGTATCCTGCTCCTGAACCAAATTCTCTTCTAAAGCTCCTAATATATATAAATGGAATGTTCATTTTCATTCCTTTTTATTTTCTCTTACTCTCTAGTAAACTGAATTCCTAGATGTAAGCAGCCAGAGGGAGAAAGAGAAGTGATTCACATAATGGATAATTAACCCTTGAACAAAGGAAAGTTAACTCTCCACAGACATGCCAAAAAATGAAATGTTTTGTTGTTGAATTTGTTCTCCTTTGGGTGTTAACACATAGAGGACATTTCCATTAGCAGAACTTGGCACCAAACAACCTGTTCATCCTCAAGCTATAAATACGACTCTCACCTTCCAGTTCATTCTGGCAGGATTTGTAGTATGATGTCCTCTTGGGTAGTTGTGTAGAAATCACTCTGAGGGACAGAATTGTATGAGTGCCTAATCCACTTTTGAAAATGAAAGAAAAACACCAAATATGGAAAGACATGAATTGTAATAAAAAGTATTAGAATCTTATACCTTCTGCTAATTCTCTTCATAGTTAAGAGTAACCAAAATAATATAATAAATGTTAAAGCTACATCATGATCAAAGTGTAAAAAATTATCTGTAAGTTTCAAGTAATGAATTGAAAAAGAAAGGAACAAACCTTAAACACATTGGTCATACTTCATTTTTTTCTAAGGAGGATAATAGGTACCCATTTGACTGACTTACCAAGGTTGTCATGAGTACAAAGGAACAGCACTTTTTCCCATTACATTCATTAAATACCAATTAAACATTCATTTTTTACTCAGAAAATGTTTTTGAATTCCTACTCCATGCCAGTTGTTGTTCTAAACACTAATGATTAATTAATTTATTAACAAATATTTATTGAGAAACTCCAATTATCTTCTATTTTTTTTCAGTGCTGGTCCTGGGGTTTGAACACAGGAGACCTGAGCACTTTAAAAAAAAAAAATTACCTTAAGGGTAGCATTCTACTGTTTGAACCACAACTCCACTCCCGAACTTTTGGTACTTAATTGGAGATAAGAGTCTCATAGATTTTCCTGCATAAGAAGGCTCCATTCTTATAGTACTGACTTTCTAGAAGAGACAGATAATAGATAAATGCTAATACATAGCATATTAGACACTGGTAAGTACTATGAAAACAAGAAAGAGAGACAGAGACAGAGCTAAGATAGCAGATTTAATGTCTGTGGGATGGCAGCATTGGAGTAAAGACTTCAGTGAGGGTGAGAAATAAATGCTGTGGCTAAGCAAGTTGTATTTTCACTAGTGAAACCATTGAGCTCAAAGGCCTTGGACAGAAATGTGTCTGGTTCATCTCATAGGAGCTGAGAGCATCAGAGGAGAGAGGAGAAAAGGTTGGTCAATGAATGCTAAATTACAGTTAGAAACAGGATACTCTTGCATGCTATTGTACAACCAAGTGACTGTATGTAACAGTAATGTACTGCAACTCTTAAAAAGGTATAAGACATATACTAGTAATTGCAAATAAGGAAAACCATGGAACCTGTGTTTCTTTGAGCCTGGCTTACTTCACTTAATATAATTTTTTCCAAGTCTTTCCATTTCCTAACAAATGGGGCAATGTCATTCTTTCTGATGGAGGCATAGAATTCCATTGTGTATATATACCACATTTTTTTTTTGATCCATTCATCTACTGAGGGGCATCTGGATTGGTTCCATATCTTAGTTATGGCAAATAATGCTGCAATAAACATAGTAGTGCTGTAGCTTTAGTATGGTCTTGTTTGTGATCATTTGGGTAAATGCCCAAAAGTGGGATTGCTGGGTCATAGGGGAGCTCTATGTGGAGTCTTTTGAGGAACATCCATACTGTTTTCCAAAGTGGTTGAACAAGTTTACACTCCCACCAACAATGGAGTAAGGTTCCCATCCGTCCACATCCTCTCCAGCATCTGTTGTTTTTAGAGTTCTTGATTTTAGCCATTCTAACTGGAGTGAGGTGGTATCTCAATGTTGTTTTGATATGCATTTCTTTTATGGCTAGAGAGGTTGTGCATTTCTTCATGTGTCTGTTGGCCATCCTTCTTTCCTTGGGAGAAGTTTCTCTTTAAGTCTTTAGCCCACTTATTTATTGGGCAATTGTTTCTTTGAGGATTTGTTGTTGGGGGATTTAATATTTTGAGTTCCAGGTATATTTTAGATATAAGACCCTTGTCTGTTGTATGGAGACAAGCAGAAAAGGTCAGATAAGCTGATGTGAGGCAAAATGAACCCCAAGATAAGGATTCAAATGTTTTTTCTTTCTTACGGTTGTTTCTAACATATTTATAAGATGATTTCTTTGTTGCTTTGTATGTCCCTCCCCCATGATATAACCCCTGTTTTCACTGTATTTGATGTTGGTATAATTTGTGAGGGGGAAGGGAAAAAAACAAATTGTTTAAATAGGGATACAGGTGGACCCATTGCACCAATGAGATATACAAGACGTTATGTTGAAAAATGAACTTTATAACTTTGGTGGCGAGGAGGGGAAGGAGGAAAAGGTGGGGAGATAGGAAGGGATGGGAAGGGGAAACAAAGGAGGAGGCAACAATGCTTGATAAGAAATGTGCTCATTACTTTGTCCATGTAATTGTAACCCCTCTGTACGGTATTTTCACAATTTAAAAAAAAAAAGCTATAAGAACAAAGCCAGGTGCCAGTGGCTCACGCCTGTAATCCTAGCTACTCAGGAGTCTGAGATCTGAGGATCACGGTTCAAAGCCAGCCTGGGCAGGAAAGTCCGTGAGACTTTTATCTCCAATAAACCATTCAAAAAACCGGAAGTGGCGCAGTGGCTCATAACAGAACAGCAGCCTTGAGCCGAAGAGCTGTGAGACAACATTTAGGCCTAGAGTTCAAGTCCCATGACCAAAAAAAAAAATGCTATAAGAACAGATTCTGAATGTTTTTACAATCGAGACATGAGAAACATTTAAGAAAGCAGCCACATTTATTCTGATTTACACATTACACCGTATACATTTATCAAAGCCTTGCCTGGCACCTTGGTAATGCATACAATTTGTATGCTTTTATATATCAGTTAAAAAATAAATTTAAAATGAATTTAATAAATTTACAATGATTTTAAAAGTTTGTTTGAAGAAGTTTATTCAAAAAAGTTTATTTGAATACATAGCATACAACATACAGAAAGGAATACATATGGTAAACTTTGGTGATATCAAGGAACTATGTGTGCCATAGTTACAGTGGGCAAACAGGAGAATGGTAGGAGATCAAGTATTAATGCAGGCAATGTGTTCCTGATCACACCGGCCTTTGTGTGCTGTTGTGAAGATGTAAGTGACAAAGATTAAGTCATGGCCATACTGTCCTCACAGTTAGAACAGTAGATAAACAAGCTGACATAATGCCAAATGCTAAGTAATCTAACTGAAAGATGGTCAAGGAATTTTAAGGACACCAAATATTGAGTGTTCATTTAAGTGTACCTTCAAGTGTCAGAGAAAGCGTCGCCGAAGATGTCATAAATCCATACTGAGCTTTGAAGGATTTTCCCAAAGGGTTGGAGGGAGGAAGAGAATCCAGTAAGATAACCAACAGGGACAAAGATATTTAAATAGGAAATAGCATGACACAATTGGGGAAGAATATCACTGATAATTAGCAGACGGGTGGAAAGGAATGATGCTGTACATGTAGACAAGAAGCAATCATATTGGGTCTTGATTGCCATGCAAAGTTGTTTTAGCTTCATCGTGTAGCATTTGGGGAGCCATTAAAAGATTTTAAGTAGAGAAGGTTAATGATCACATTGTGTTACAGAAGATCACCCTGGCAGCAGGATGGAGGATAGATTATAGGAATGGGAGAATAGATGCAGGAAAATGAGTTAAGGGGCAACCTAAATTGTTCAGACAGGAAACAGAGAAACCCTGAACTAGGACAATAACTGTGGGAATAGAAAGGAGGAGACATAGTCAAGAGATAAGAGTTAGAATGGACACATTTTAATAACCTTTGGGCTAGGCATCAAGAGAAGAAATTTTGGATTGCTCCCAGGCTTCTGCCTTCTACAACAAGGAAGAAACGTGGTACACAGATGTAGGCTTTGCAGGCTGGGGAAGATGATAAATTTGCTTTTGAAAGTGTTTAATTTGGGGATTAGGGGGGAGCATCCAAACTGTCTGGTAGGCAGTTGGGTTTAGTTGGGAATACTAGAGGTAGGTCAGGGATAGAAGAGATCTATGTTTGGCGATCTTCTGTATTAGCATCATGCTGATAGTTGAAACTATGGAGTGCTGTTTCTCAATGAAAATATATTGAAAGAGGCAAAATAGGGCAGACCCTTGGCATGTGCCATAGTTATGGAATGGAGCGAAGAAAAGGAACATCCAGGAAAGATTATTATGACTGTTTACTGTGTGCCAGACACTGTGCTGAGACCTACGTTGTACGCCAAAAGTATCCATAGGTTTTATAGATATCACAGATTGTTATTACAATCACCAGCAACCACAGGACAATGCTAATAGAGGAATGCCTGAGTGTAACAAAGTCTTTCAGCATATTTAATTAGCATCAAGGGAGATTATTATAAAGGCAGAATCCTTGAAAGTTTGCTGCATGCATTTTCACTATACGGTTCATTTCTGATTTCTCTAACGCTTGCATGTGTATGTTCCAGTGTTAGCATGGGTTCAAGCTATTGGCAAAACAAGCCAGGTGTAAATTATGGTAGAATTGAAATCGATAGCGCTTTGAAGCACTGGAGTGCCCAGTTCACATCGGGGCGTGCGTCTGTGTTCACTGAAACATGGCTATCAAGTGCACCCCGAGTCATTAGATGTGTTATCCAGTGAATAACAGCATAATGATATTTTAGCAGAGCTGCCTTATGATAAATTCTGCTTTAGTGAAACCCCATATACAGAGCAATTTCTCCTGGCCGTGTACATTGCATGGCAAAGAAAGGATATCCTGCTGCGTATCAGAAGGCTGTAATTTCATTTAGGGGTTCTATTGACATCGTAAACTGCAAGAGCAGAGCTCAAGTGGCTATTTAAGTCATAGGAACTTCAAGCTAAAATTACTGCCTGGTCCTAATCGCCACCTCCAGGGGACTCCTGCCTATACATATACACTTTATGTTTCTATCTTCGTGTCTATAAATACTCAATCACTCCAGGAGCTTAGGTGAATAGGCCACCTTCCCGTATGACAGGTATCTGTCACCTTTGCAGCAGCTGGTACAACCTTAAGGGATAAAAAGGACTTATATTTTCACTGAAGGTCAAAGGATAAAAGGGCAGCTCCACCTCTTCCCTGCACCCTAGTTCACTGAACAGGAATTCCTGTTTTTCTATTTTAAGATATAGGATTCTTCAAGATACATTGTATGCATGTTTGGACATGTCAAAATAAAACCTCTTGTATAATTGATACTAGGTATAGAAATGAATAAAAAGTTTTAAAAGACATAGGATCTTCCAGCATGTTGAAGCGAGAAAAGGGGACATTTTTAGGTTTGCAGCATGCAAGCCTTTGCCCCATTCTTTCCCCTCTTGTTTGTCGCCTCTGTGTTCTCTGTGACTGTAAGAGAACTTTTATAGTGTCACATGAGTTTTTTCCTAGATATCTAACAGGGATATTCTGTCATCACATACCCTCAATCTGAAAATGGGAAGCCATAGCAATTTAACTGAAAATTGCGTACAATTTGAAATTGTTACCATTTATTTATTTTTGTCAGTCATGGGACTTGAACTCAAAGCCTAGGTGCTATCCCTGAGCTTTTTTCACTCAATGCAAGCACTTTGCTACTTTGAGCCACAGCCCCAGTTCTAATTGTTAGCATTTATTAACTGATATTTTGGACTTGATTCCAGGAAAAAAATGAGGAAAGATTCAAAGTTAAGTATGTTTCTCTTTGGAGTTTAATGAAAACTTCATGTGAATAACTGGACATTACAGTTTAACCCTCAGGTTTTATGCCACTGAGGTTTTATTTGGTCACTTTCCTGGCTTGTGATTCATTTATTGATATGCTGTTTCACTAAGAAATTCCACAGAACTATCATGTATGGAATATCTAAGTAATAATGGCATGTATGATTGTTCATTAGGTATCTATATCTTAGAGTCATCTTCCTGCCCTGTGATACTCTGTGAAGGAGAGACAACATGGAGAGATAAGAGCCCCTCTCAGACAACTGACTAAGGCTGAAATATTTAGCTTCCACATTAGCCTGCCTACTGTTCCTGTGATTTATCACAATACTGCTTTATTGCTTAAATAGTACAATTAAAAATTAAAGTTCTGCAGACCCAAACCTCTCTCATCTGTTATCCTGAAAGTTTCATTATAGCCTAAACAATATAATATGCCATTATCACATTTCCAAAAAAGCTTACTGCTCAAATAAGAATATCTTCAAACCATTTCTATGCATGAGTATATAAAGCATATATAATACATAAACTCACATACGGTTTGAGATGAGGGAATGTAACTCTCCTATCATTCTCCCAAGTTTAGGTCATATAGCAGTGAGCACTTGACTTCTACAACTTATAAGCTGTGTCACCTTGTGAACACTACTTAATTCTCTTTTAGTTTCTTCTTCTGTAATGAAGGAGGATACTAATTTGAAATTTATCATCATAAAAATGAATGTAACTATCAAATGTAACGTATTTAAGTCAATATGTCATATGTATGAGGCACTCAGTGAACACTAGCTACTGTTACCATCACCATTGTCATCTTCCTTATTGTTTATTCCTATGCCCCAGGAAATGGTTTGCAAAAAAAGAAACCAAAAAACTATATTCACAAATACATATGCACTACCTCACTGACCTAAGGGTGGTACTTGCTTGGCCTTACAGTGGGATTAAGTTTTATCTACATGTTAATTTCAATAATCCCCTAAACAGAAACCAAATTTTGGATTGGGGGGCTTCGTATGTAGTTTAGCCTTAAAGTGGTTTTAAGTACATGGTGTAAGATCACTTTATTTCTGGGTTTCACTCCTATAAACTATTCACTCTGGCTTTTCTTGTCCAATTTCTATTAAGTATGGTCTAATCTAGACCATACTCAATAGTTTAACTACTGAGTACTTATTTTATTTTCAACTCAATAAATTAAAGTAGATTGTTCCATTTCCAGGTTCCCCTTTTCGTTGGCAGTAGTGGAATTTGAACTTTGAAACTTGAACTTGTTGGCCGAGTACTCTCTTGCTTCAGCCACATTCACAGCCCTTTCTGCTTTAGCTTGTTTTTCAGATAGGGTCTCCCATTCTCCTCCAACTAGATACTCCTACCTTCACCTCCTGAGTAGCTGAGATTACAGGTGTGGGCCACATCTGGCTCAACCAGCTTTCTTAAAGTTCTGGTCCAGGTTATCCAATGTGCCAAATGCTGACCCATTGTGCATTGTCACATAGCCCACTCTGTTCACTATTCTTAGCTGTCATCTGAGCCCTCGATACCAGTACTCACTTCACGGTTTCCTTCAGAACCCTATGCATGTCATCCTAGAACTATGTCCTTTTTGTATCTACATATCTTTACTTCCCATTTGGAATCTGCACTTTCACCTTTCAGGTGCTTATCATTCATGTCACTTGCATTTTAGTCTAGTGCCCTTACTTCTAAACTTCATTCTGATATTTATACCATTTTCTATATTCATTGTATTTTAAGAAAAATATATTTTAATAATTGAATAAAGACTGATACCAAGCCTTATCTATGAGAACTAGTATTAAGTGACCTTGGCAAACTATATGGTTGTTATAGTTGTTTTTGCCTCTTGATGAGTATCAGAGACCTTATACACTGAGCTGATTTTCAGATGCCCTATTTATTCTCTACCCATTGGCTCTGCAAATAACATCCAAAGTTTAATTAATATCAGGTTTAACTGGACATGTTATTACTAGTCATGTATCTAATGGCAAACATGCCACTTAAGAAACTAACACTGAAATGCAACATTGTTACCAAGAAAGCCATTGATAAGTACACATTGTTATTTTTTTTCTAGTCCCTTTATTGTCCCTTTTTGGATTTCCTGCCCCACTTCCCCCAAAAAAGGAAGAAGAGATTGAAAAGAACTAAAATTTATACTTAGAGAAAAATATGACGCTGAGCTTAATTGTTAACAGGCATAATAGTTACAGTTTTTTGGATTAACAAAGATACATTACTTGTACATAGGATATTTGATGTTTAATAGCTTTAGTATTGAGATTAGTAATTAAGGAGCAATAAAGAATAAGCAGCAAATATTCCAAGATTCCACATTATGGTGCTTACGATGATTTGTGGTAGGTTTGCTGGAGAAAGAACTTTTGCTGTAGATTTAAACACTGGACATTGACTGATGAAAGATGCAAAGATCTTCATGGGATAACAGAGTAGTGGAGAGGATGGAAAATTTTTCAACCAGCGAGAATGAAATTTGTATGCAAAAGAAATAGTGAAATTAGAAAGGAGATGCACATTGTCACTACTAGGTTATGAACTTTGAGAGTCTGATGGAGTCCAGGATTTAGTCTTTGTGGGTGATAAGAACAATGGCTATCATACAGTTCAAATTCAATAAGACTTTACTCAATAATTTAAACATTTTTCCAGTACAAGCAAAAATAGAGCAGTAGCCAGATGCTGGTGGCTCAAGCTTGTAATCTTAGCTACTCATGAGACTTTCAAAGTCAGCCCTAGCAGGAAAGTCCATAAGACCTTTATCTCCACCAGAAAACTGGAATTGGCTCTGTGGCTTACAGTGGTAGAGTGCTAGCCTTGAACAAAAAGAGCTTAGAGATAGTGATAGTAGTGCCCTGAGTTCAAGTCCCCAGGTTAACAAAAATAAATAAATAAATAATGAGAACAGTATTTTGGGAGTAACCAGTTGAAGAAATGCAGATGTAAGGTGATCAAAATGCAAATACAAAAATCAATATATCAAATATCAAAAGCTGAAATATTCAAATGCAGCCATGAATGAAGTGATGTTTTTAAAAACATTAGCAATGCTCCATGCTTCCTTCACACCAGCCCTAATTTTAGTCTCACCTAATTTAACTGTGTATCTCATATAACTAACTAAAACAGCTCCTAAATAGTCTGTTCCTCTTTGCTTTTTTTGTGGTTTGCATCTATTACTTCTTATAGGGTTAGGAATGAACGTTCTAATATTGAACCTTCAACCACTTGAGCTAAAGCCTCCAAACACAGCCTCCAAACACGGGAGCCTGAACTTCCTCTGCCCACTGAGGGCTTTATTGCATCATATTCTTAAAGTCTGACAGCTTGGAACATAGGGAACACACATACACTTCATGATTCTTGTGTAAGTTCCTAATACGCACAACTGTATAGGAGATCTCATGTACTTTAGATTACTTATTGACATGGGGAAACATTGAAAGAGCATTCATTCTAGGAAATTAACTATACTCTGAGCATAACTAACTCTAAAATAGCAATCGCCTCTTCTACTGCTTTTTTGCCTTTTTTCCTTTAATTCAACCAGGTTGACACCATAAAGAAACTTTGGGGAATTTCAAACCCATCTCACTGTCATTACCCTTCAGATAGTCTCAGACATCCCAAGACTATATTGTCAGATGTGGTTGTAAGAAGTGGTGCTCATTAACTTGCTTTTATGTTGTGCCAGTTAACCTGTTGTTATCAATATGCATCTAGCTGACTTTTGTTTGGATAGTTCTAAAGTTTTCTTGAAGGATAACAGTTTGCCTGATACATTTTATTTATTCAATACCTTTCTGTATTCAACTTACCATTGTCCAAGGATCATATGTGTATATATATTTATACACCCACAGATATATTGTATTTGTATATTTATTTAATTAATGTATATCAAATTTAAAATTTTTATTCACTTATATATTTTTCTAATATGTTACATAACATATAGTTTATATGTATAGATATAAATACATGGATATTTTCATTATTCCCATTTTAAACATGCTTATTTGAATTAATGCCTTCCCTTTTCTACTCAGAGTTCCATTTAGATAGGTCTATGGCATAGGTCTATGTTTTCACACAGTAGACTACAGAACACATTTGTGGACTCTTTGGATTTCATGTATTTTGAACAGGGTCAAACTTCTGACTTTTCCATCTAAATTCTTAGTTTCAAATGTGGAAAATACCAAGTTCTCCTACCTCCCTTCCAGTCCCAGGTCCATACCAGAGCTAATTTTACTCAATTCTTGGGATATATGAAACTGACACCTTTGCTTACCAGACCTGTCTGTCTGAACCATCCAGAGTAGCACCATTTACGTGAAGGTTCTGGGAAATTGAGCAAAGATGATGTGAATGGGAAACCTAGAGTCCCACAATGGAATAGCATTTTTCTGCACACAAATTGGTGTTCACATCTGTATACTGATGCTTCCTTTCACTCTTTTGTTGAATAATAGGTCTCACATATTAGTGGGTGCCTTTGATATGCCACAGGAAGTTGTTTTATATTCTGTGTTGGTCTATATGAGTGAACTGTAGGTATACATATATATGTACTTGTTGATAGATTTCTGAATTTATCTTCCTATTAAAGAGAGTAGATAAGCAAAATTCTCCAGTCAAAGCCATGTTCCTGCTGCTGCTGCTACCTTAGTTGTTGAGTTCTGTAGCTTGTTAGGAGAACCTTGTTTGTTGTTGCTCCCACCTAACATGGGAGACAAGTTCTTGTTTCTGACATAATTCAAGAGACCTGTCAAAAATTGACTATCAATGTTCTTGTAGCCCATAGAGATGGACTCTCTAATGTGTGCTCACTTAATATAATCTATAATTTTCCAATTGTGCCTGAAGAGTCCACATATGCTTACTTTTTCTAGATGTTGTCTGTCTACTATCTGATGCTGCCTGACCCTCATGGGTTTACTTCTGTAAAGAATATTCCTTTCTGCAGGCTACGTCACTCACTCTTTCTTAGCTCTTCACCCCACTCAGAGACACAGTAGGAAAAAAAATTACTGTGCTTCAAGCTTCTAAAGAAAATGGCTTTCTAAACTGTGTGCTTATTTTAACAGCAGTCATTCCCCTACAACTATTTACATCATTGACCTTCATCATCTCAGCATACAATTTCACTTAAGAGAAAAATATTTTATGCCCCAGAGTGAAAACATATTAGTGATACTAAACTGAAGTTCAGATCACTTTATGTATATCCATTTACAGCGGTGCATGCCTGTACTCTGGTAATGGGGAAGTGGGGACTCAGGCAGGTGGATCATGAGTTCAGGGCCAGCCTGGCCTATATAATGAGTCTCTGACTAAACAAAAAATTACTTTGGATATAAAAGAGCAAGAAAACCAGAGCAGACTTATGTTTTTAATCTAGGCTCATTTACCAGTTTAATTTGATAGTGGAAATTAATTGCGCAATTCTTAATATAACTACAGTACAACCACAATTAATAGAACTTATTTATTATCATTGCTCTTCCCTCTCATGCTTATCTGGAGGCAAAGACCGTTTTTTCCCCAAAATTCAATTTTCCACTGGATTTTACAATTAATACAAAAGAAGCAACAGGTGTATTTTTATTTCTTGGTTAATTTGGTATTCATTTAATAGAAAGCCAAATGAAAGACACCCAGAAATAAGCTCATCTTTGTATTTCTGCCTATGTCTTTCTAATGGTTGGTGGAAAAACTGAAGATTTTATATCTCAGACCGATTTTTTAAGGAAAGAGATGATATTAAAGGGCTTATTTGTAACTTTTAAAAAGATATGATAAATATTTCACCAGGAAGAAACTAAGCTCAAATACAGAAGTTTTTCTCTGTGTGTGTGTGTGTGTGTGTGTGTGTGTTTGTGTGTGTGTGTGCGTGTGTGTGTATAGTTTAGTGGAGAAGCTGATTTCAAACTGTGATCTTCAGATCTCAGCCTCCTAAGAGGCTAGGATTACAAGTGTAATCTACTGTCTCCTATTACCTAAACCAACTTGAGTCATAGTTTAATATAACATAACTCTTCAGAAAATTTATTTCTGCATCAAGCTTTTAAAAATGTTTGCCAAGGGAATTACTAGCCATAGTTTGTCACTTTGACAGTTACATAATAGACATCGATTTCTTAAAAGAGAGAATGGAAGGAAGGAAGGAAGGAAGGAAGGAAAGAAGGAAGGAGGGAGGGAGGGAGGGAAGGAGGGAAGGAAGGAAAAGAGGGAGGGAAAGGAGGGAAGAAAGGGAAGAAGGAGAAGAAGGAAGGAAGGAAGGGAGAAAGGATGGAAGGAAGGAAAAAACGAAGGAAGGAAGGAAGGAAAGAAGGAAGGAAGGAAGGAAGGAAGGAAGGAAGGAAGGAAGAAAGGAAGGAAGGAAGGAAAGAGAAAAAACAATCATGCCTGTTCTGGTTACTAACATTATCAAATCCATAATAGCAAGGCAGATTATACTCTTCAGCTAAATATGAGAAGACTGGTAAGGAAAATAATTTTTTATGTACACAAAAATGATCATGGCTTGTGCACCTAAGCTATAGAGGTACTGCTTGGCTGTAGGAAGGAGAATTAGCACTGCAATAAGTTTAAAGGTAAAGAGAGAGGAAATCCAAAGGCAGTTCAGGTTCCTAAAGTCGCTTGTCAGCTCAGCATGTCTTCAGTGTAAATACACATGTGGCAGTGCCCTGTGCACTCATTCACACTTCAGGGAAGCCTTCAGTTTCCTTTTCTCCCTCCATTTTAGCAGTGGGCAGCCTGCAACCTTTTGATCAAGCTGACTTTGTACGTTACACGACTGAACTCAGCTGTGCCAAACATCCTTGAGGAAGTTGACATTTGTGTACTTTGAAAGAAAAAAAAAGAAAAGTGAATCCTAACTGCTTCCTCCTGCCCTTTTGATTAAGAGAACGGTAAGTCAGCAGGAGAGGTGCTGCTTTTAACAAGCAGGGGTGTGCAGCAACTGATTGGTATCTTTCTTTGAAAAAAAGTAAAAAAGACTGATGTTAAACAACACTAATCAGAGTTGATTACAGGGACTGAATGAATTCATTGATGGGAAAGAGCTGTGCTTCCAGAGACAACAAAAGAGATTAGATAATAGTCAGGGGAATAGTATTTGGAATAGTATTGCTTGTCTCTGACAACCAGAAGGAATCTGTTCCTGCTCCTTAACCATTCCCTGAAGTAGGCATCCGCGTGCCACAAGAGCAGTTTTTATGGGAAAAGTTTGCTTACTTCTCTTCTGTCAGGCCTTAGCTTTCTCTAATCAACTCATCTAAAGATGCTTCCCTCAAAACCTGTCTTGGCCTGAAACCTCATCTCTTGTCATTCCCAAACATCACCTTATGATCTTTCTGGAACCATTTTCAGTTTTCTGAATGGACTGTGCTTTGCTTTGCTCTGTAACTTTTCTTTAACTATTAACTTTACCTATTATTTCATTCTGTTTGGTCGTTGCCTCGCCAGCTTCTTCCATCTTACAAGTTCCCATCTCCTCAAAACTTGCTGTTGAGTTTCCTCACTGAAGTCAGGGTCCCACACCTCTATTCTCCCATAGCAACCTATGCTTAAGAGAATTATAACTGATATTAAAATCAGTAGACATGTTTTTTCTTCTCCCTCTCTAGACTGAAATATTTAAGAACAGAGACTGTCTTTTATCTATGTATCACTAATGTTAGTAATATATGCAAGACATGCTTGGTGTTCAATTAATGGCTGAACAAATGAATGGACCAATATTTCCTACCTCCTTATTTCATGTTTAAAAATCCTTACCTAAAGTGATGAGGAAGAAATTCTTAGACAAAATGGATAATTCACTGGTTATTTCTTTACTAAAATAGTAAAGGAATGAAGGAAATAATAAATCAAATTTAGGAATTTTCTGGGACCCATAGGTTGTTTCAGATAGCACTCCAACTCTAACTTGAAGAAACTCTTGGGGAAGTTGCTAATTGGATTGATGATATAATTTCTGACCAGAAAGTAAATGTGTGGCTGTGTTACAAAAATTAGTGTTACCTTATAATCATTGGTTATAATGCATTGTATAGATATCTCCTCTAGGAATCCTTATATATCATGAGACTGGGGTTATATTCTATTTCAGGTTCATAGTCTTATACATGAGAGCATTGTAGAAGCTTGATAAATGTTATCAAATTAAAGAAGGAATTATCATTCTTATTTTTTATTATTAAGTGTCTTTTTAATTTAATTTTTTGTGAACATACTGTAACAATTACATGGGCAGGATAATGCGTACATTTCTTAGCATTGCAGCCTCCTCCTTTGTTTACCCTTCACATCCCTTCCCAGCCTCCCCCCCAATCCTCCCCTCCTTCCCCCCTCCCCCGCACCAACATTGTAAAGCTCATTTTCGACATGACAACTTGTACTTCTCATTGTTGCAACAGGTCCACCTGTATCCTTAAACGACTTGTTTTTCCCCATCTCCTCCACAAGTTATACTGACATCAAATATAGTGAAAGTAGGGGTTATACTGTGGGGGAGGGACATACAAAGCAACAAAGAGATAATCTTATAACTGCGTTAGAAACAAATGCATGGAAGAAAAAAAAACATTAGAATACATATCTAAGGGTTCATTTTCCTAACATCACATTATCTGATCTTTTCCGCTTGACTCATACATATACTAGATATTGCAAATAAGGGAAACCATGGGACCTATGTTTCTTTGGGCCTGGCTTACTTCACTTAATATAATTTTTTCCAAGCCTTTCCATTTCCTAACAAATGGGGAAATGTCATTCTTTCTGATGGAGGCATAGAATTCCATTGTGTATATATACCACATTTTCTTGATCCATTCATCTACTGAGGGGCATCTGGGTTGGTTCCATATCTTAGCTATGGTAAAGAATTTGTCAATATTTTTATTACTTTCATAGTCTCAACTTTTATGTTGAAAAGTATGGTCCACCAAATATTATTTTTAATTTAAATATATTTTCAGTTTAAAAGAAACTATTAGGTGAGAAAAGCCATATTGTTTCAGGGCTTGTGAACTATGGCCCATCTATTATTATTTTTTAATTTTATTTTATTGTCAAGGCGATGTATAGAAGGGTTACAGTTACATATATAAGGTAGTGAGTTCTTGTTAGGTAGTGAGTTCTTGTTGAACTTGTTACCCCTTCCCTCATTTTTCACTTTCCCTCTCCTCCCAAATTGTACAGTTCATTTCCAACATAGTGTCTTGTGACTATCACTGTTGCATTGGTTCACCCTTTGTCCTTTGTCTCACCATTTTGTTGTTCCCCTTCCCTTCCTTAATTGAGATAAACATATATACAATACCCAGGCTACCAAAATCAAATACAGTGACAGCAGGGTATAGGGAAACAAGGTTTTTCTTTGTTGTTGTTTTTAATGTGCTATATAATTTCTTTTTTCTTTTGTGGTTTTCCCACTATGGTTTATCCCCTGTTGTCACCCATTATTTTAAGAGTACCTTCGATCTCATTGCTTTTGTCTAGTAATACAGGTAGCTACAATGAAAAAGAATAATCTGTTTTTAAAATATAAAATTAAGAACAAATACATTCATCACTTTGAGGTGTCTCCTTTTGCTATATTGCTCTTTATTTTTATTCTATTATTTATTTGCTCATTTATTATTTCTATAAGATGGTCACATGATAACAAAAAGGGCAAAAAATCATGACACTATTCATTGGTTTGGATTCAAATATCCTAGGAAATCGAGCAGTCAGCACTTGTTTATAGTGAAATACAAACTAGTGTGAAATAGTGCATAGAACATAGACCTTGAAGTCAGCAGGCCTGAAATCACCTGCTGTACTTCAGAGCATATTTCTTTGCCATAATTCCTATATGTATGAAATGGGAAGCGTAAGATCATTTCAGTTAAGATAATAACAAACTAGATGCATTTTTAAAGTTTTATGAGTTATATAGAAAATCAGTTGAAGTAATTAGTTGATGATAGTTTTCAAATTGTATGTTAATGAGTTTTAGAGGTAGATTTACACAGAAACCCTTGCACAGCTCAATTAATGTGTATTTAACCTTCTCTATATTGTCCCTTTATTTTCAAAAGCAGTCTTACTTTCTACAAGCATCCATCTTGGTGCTGGGGCTAAAAAATAAGCAAAACACACACATACAAATGATACTTGTTTTTAAAGCACTAAGATTTGGAAGAGAGGGAAGAAAATAAACAAATATATAAAATATAAGATATATGAGAAATTCAATTGGTGCATCAGAGAAACAATAAAGATAGGAAAAGATAGGGTCCATGATGAATAGGACTAGAAAACCTTAAAACCTAGTGAACTTTAAAACATAGGTAAGAAGATCTCAGTTTCCTAGGTGCATATATATGTGTATGAATATGCATATAAAATGTCTATATAAGTATGTCTGTTTAGATACATACATACATACATACATACATACATGTCACACAAAATGTTGCTCTAGTCAAAGTGAAATTACTGGTTTTGTCAGATTTCTAGCCATCTCACAGGTGCTCAGGATACTTCTCTCATCCCAGCCAGCCTCGCTATATGCCTTTATGAAACTATATAGACTGTATTGTTAATAATAGGACTAGTGCTGATCTGATGAGATTCTTGTCCAAATCATGTGATATTATTTGGAAATAAAGAAGTTTTCTTTACCTCTAAAACAGAGTCCCCCCTGGGAAGCCTAAAAACATGAGACATTATGATGGATTATACAACTATCTACTAAAATTATGAACGCTGCAAAGTTGTTGACTATTGACAGAATGAAATACTTTGGCCCATACTCACATTCCCCTGTCATCTAGTCCTAAATTACCTTCTCAATTTATTCTCATTACTTTTCCAACTCTTTGAGTAGGTTTCTTTGGCTTGAAATGACTTCTCCTTACTGTCTATACATTGAAACTCCAAGTATCCTTCAATACTTACATTAAAGTATTCTTAATCTGCAATCTCCCTCTCTTGTACATTTTGTGAGGCTATGTGTTTTACCTAGCAATTTATCTATTGTCTTTCTTATCTTTAGAAATAAGGAAAATATAAGGTAAGGAACCGAGGCTAGAAATTGTAGTTTAGAAAAGAATAAAATGCATGTAGTTTTAAATCAGTCCTATAGTCTACGTCTGGAAAAAATTTAAATTCAACATAAAAGTACCTTGCTTGAATTACTCTAGAACCAGAGTGAATAGTGGCCACTCAGGATTCTAGCCTGTGCAAGAAAATCTGAACAAGATCTCATTTAAGAATTTATGAAGAACATTTGTGAACTGAAGTGTCCACACTCGTTTGTAAGGTGTAGACAATGCTGAATTCTCTTAATTTATACCTGTTTGCATGCCAAGATTGGATCTTGTTTCCTTCCTGAGCTCTAAATAAATGAAAACTTATGCATTTCATAAGCCTTTGTGCCCCTGATTAGTTAAATGTGGTATTTTCAAACATTACTTAGTTTCCCAAAATATAGCCAGCAGATGGTTTATTTTTTTTAAGTTCCAATCTTTCTGATGATTTTCCTCAAGTAACTTTATGTCCTAAGGAAAAAAAAAATAAAGCATTAATTTAAATAAAAGTCCTGGTACCTCAAGAAATGGCATGCCTGAAGATGCAGCAGAGTGTTGGCATGAAGGACCTTGTGGGGTTTGTCATTTGGCCTCAGTCAGTAACATGATTCGCTCATATCTGTCAGATCACAGGGAGAAAATAGCTTTTCAGTCCCAGAGTCAGGTTTAGTTACAAGTTGAAGGTGAAGTCAGTACTATTTAAGGTTTCATTTTATTTATAGACTTCACTAGTAAGTGTAAAGTTTCCAGTAGAGTAGAAGACATCGTTCCTGATCAAGAAGACTTTTAATGTAATGAATATGATGAATCTAATGCAAGAATTATTACTACATTATGACTGAAACTTGTAGCCACAATACAGAGTAAATTGAACACTAGTTAATGCACCCAATTGGGTGTCTCACATTAAAAGGATTTTATAAATTAATATATAATATTTGCGTGTGAGAGATAGAGCCCTTAAATAGAGAATGACTATTACATAAACATTCCCTTTGACCTCATAACCAGACAAAAGGAAAAAAGGGAAATCGTGCTGAGGTAAATTCAGTAGTTATCAAACCAAGGAGCCTGAGGGGGAGAAAGATAAGAGGATCTCAAAATGCTGAAAACCCAGAGTGCTCCCAGCAGAGCCCCTATATAACCCAGCCTCTACCTGAACACTCAAACCCCTACCTTCCTTCAAATATTTGTCTCGGTCTGTTATGAATTTTATAGTGTAATTGCTCTGTGATTTGATAATAGATGTTAAGCCTATACATTTTCATAATCACCTTCTCCAGAACATATCCATTATGCAAAAGAAGGAACTTGTATAGCAATAATGCTGTTTTATTTAGGCATACTGTATTTTCATCATATTATCTCATTTGGTCCTCACAATAAACTTCTGAGGTAGTTGCTAACCATTTTTGAAGTATGGAAAATGAAATCCTAAAATTTTTATTTTAGTTGGAATTTTATGTTCTCTCTCTCTTTCCTCTCTTTTTCTTTGTATAGTTTGTGGGAGTACATGTCTGTCTTTCTCTTTCATATGTATACACAGTATTAGAAAGATGCAAAAGTTCCGGGTATGGTTTGGAACTTTGAGTAGGGAGTCATGTTAATCTAATCTGGAAAAATGGTCTGAAGGACTCTTTGGAACCAAACTAATATAATTTTGCACCTCAATTTGCTTCTCAATTGATCTGTGCAATTGAGTAAGATTTTCAGCATTTCATGGCTAAGTTTTCTCATCTACAAAATGGGAACAATAATGATGTGAGTAGAAATATACTCTTACCATTACAATAATATAAAAAAATAGAAGCAATTAGAGAATTAAATGTAATTTAATTACAACCCAAGGGAAGCAATCAATAGTAATAAACCATACAACTTTCATTTTTATCTTCTTTTCAATAATAGCAACAGGTGATAAAAGTGTTAAATATGCTGAAAGTAAAATAAGATACTTGAAAGATGACCAGTAGCAACTAATGTTTTACAAGGAAGTTGTTTATACCTTTCTTCAGAAAAATCCTCAACAAATAAAGGATTAAAAAGTATTGTAATCATTGGAGCAGTGTCCAAATTACAACACCATGTCTGTTACCTGTCTGTTCTTTCAACTTCTTTGTTACTGGAAGAAATTCCAAGATAGCACACATTGTAGGTTGCATCCTTGTACACTTAGGACAGAACATTTCTGACTTCTTCAGAAACTGTTGTGCAAACACTATAATTGTGGGTCATAATGAGGCCAGCTCTTCCTACTGATCCATGGCTTTCAGCACAAGATGCCATGTCCTATAAGTAGCACAGAGCTCGGATCACCCATACCCCACATCAGGGGACTGTAGCAGATGCAGGAAGAGCATGTATGTTCTGAGGAGTGCCCACATAGCTTGTGCTGTTTCAGCAGGTTCCCAACAATCAAAAACTCCAGTGGTAAATGGTGTCCAGAAGAGTCAATAGCAAAACAGCACATATAAGCTGTTTTCATTCCAATGAAGAAGGGATCAGAGACTCAACAGTGGTTATTGGTGGGTCTGAAAATTACAAAGATTTTTTTCTTTTACTCATGCTTTTATTGCTTTCCATTTTTATTCCTACTAATTAATCAGAATTACTCTTACAAATTTTATTTTAGAAATGCTTCTTTTTTAGAAAATCATATTTTTTATTATAGAGAAAAATAATAAAGAAAACAATCTTCATAAGCTAGTCACTCAAAATTCAGTGGCTTATCTTTCAAATACATGATTGAAAAATTCAAATTAAGCATAAAAATATATAATTAGAAGGAAATTTCTATTTCCACAAATATCTCAAAATATACTGCATCATGTGTAGCCTCCCAGAAAAAAGTGTATGTATGTATGTATTTATGCCTGTATATATATATATATATATATACATATTTCCTCTTTTTATTCAGTTACAAGGGATTATAACACATATAATATCTTATCTCTTAGAATCTTATAACATAAAAAGCTACCTATTCTTTTTCAGAGAGTTCTACAGTGGATACTATTATGGATAATAATGATTATATTAAAAAATAACAACCTTCTTAAGCGTATTTTCTGGATCTCAGTCTAAAGTAATCCCAAATCTCTCTGTTAATTGTATTGCCACAGGAGGAAAATCACTGTCCTATGTGTGGACTTAAGTATATATGTAATCAGTTAAAGAAGAGTACCTTGAACTTAATTTTACAGTATAAAAATGTGATGGTATAAAATGTCAGAATGGCCATAGGCAAAATGGATAATAGCTCTTGTGATCCTGGCTGTTTTGTGTCCTCACATGGAAGTTAGCATACTTCTTAAGAGTTTTAATGCCATCTCTGATTACAGTGTCTGAGATTTTATTGCAATTTCCATTTGAGTTAAAACTGATTTTGTCTTCAAAATAAAGACCTTTAAAAAAAGAAGGAAAATAATGATTTTTCCTATGGCAAGAAATCTAAATCCTTTCATTTCATCTACTAACATAAATAAGACAGGTAGTAAGAAATCACTGAAGAGTTGATGCAAAACCAAAACCTCTACCAAATAGTCCAGTGATCAAACTTCATTCTTTGAGTAGCTATCTATGAATGTACTAAGGACCCACGTTGCAGCCACAGCCAGATGCAGAAAAAATAATTTATACCAAGGCTTACTGTAATTCTAGTTTTAAAAAATGAGGGAGGGGAGTGGCAATAGGACCTTTGTGAAATCATTTTGCTGCATTTTTTTCCCAAAAAATTACCCATGTGTCTTTAAATCAGAGGAAGATTTTGTTTATGGGAATTGGTACACTTGCTTCTTGCAAAATGTGGAGATTGCACAGCTACAGAAAAATAAATGCACAAGCCATATTCTAACCTTGGAAGTGTGCTGCTTTTAATGACACAGTGCATCAAGGTCAAAAGAAGGTGCCCTCAGCAGATGGAAGACTTTCAAACCAAAAAAAAAAAATCATTAACATTTAAATCCTATTTAATTACACATAGTTTCTAAAGAGTACTTGGTTGTTCTAGTTATAACCCTGGCTAAAACTAATATAATTTATAATATTACTAATACTATAACTAAAATACCTCTTGGATTTCCTAGGCAGATATTTTCTGTGGAAAGGCGCGCGTGTGTGTGTGTGTGCACGCACACACACACACACACACACACACAGATCAAGGAGGACGAATTTCCTCCATGTCTTCTGATGAATCTCTAGAATCACTTTCAGTAGAATTCTGAAAACAAATGATTAGAAATCACATCTGTGTATCAGTGAGAAATGGATTTCATGACACCCTAACTTATGTGTGAGTGCGTGTGTGTGTGTGTGTGTGTGTGTGTGTGTGTGTGTGTGTGTGTATAATACTGTGATTCAAGTTCAGGGTTTTGGGCTTACTAGACAAGTGCTTGTGCCAATCTCCAGCCCTTTGTATTTCAGTTACTTTTTTCAGATAGTCTCAAATTTTTTCTAGGGCGGCCTCAGACCATGATTCTCCAACTTCTGCCTCCATAGCTGGGATTACAGATATATAGCACCATGCTAAGTTATTTGAGATGAGATCTCAGTAAATTTTTTGCCTTGAACCCCAGTCATCCTGATCTCTACCTCTTAAGTAGCTAGAATTATACATGTGTACCACTATACCCACCTCTCATGATGTCCTAACTTTTAACGTTAATATACATAGAAAACTGCTTGGGAATTTTTTCCCATAGTTTATGTCAGTAGTCCTCTTACTTTATTTTATTTGAATTTGTTTTCAAGACAAATTAAGCACTATTCAGACTTGAATTGTATTTTACGCAGAAATAGGTTATTGATGCTATTCTATAACATATATCTCCCTTAACTTTTTTTTTTCTCCCTTAACTTTTAAAATACCATACAATGAAATGATTAGATGTCTTTGAATTCTTAAGAAAAACAATGCATTCAGTAAGCAAGGGTTGTGTGAAGAGTTCTGACTGATCTTTCAAGATGAGATGCCACCTGCTTTCATGTCTGTGTTATATAAGTGACTTTTCTTTTCTTTTCTCTCCCTTCATTTAGTGTTTTCTCTCTTCTTGCTCTTCCATTCTCTCTCTCTCTCTCACTCTCTCTCTTTCATGAAAATTCATTTATCTGTGACATTTAAAGGCTTTGTCTGAGAGGTGTCTGGAGCTGTGGCCGGCTGTGTACATCAATAGTTTCTTTGAATCTGGCACTCTGTCAATATTTGGGGGCCTTGATAACCTCACTTAAATGCAGAGCCTGCCAGCCATCATGCTCGTAGGAGCTCAATAACAAGTCCAGATGAGGGGATATTAGCATATCAGACCCCTTCACAACTAGTGACACTTGGTAGACAGTATATAGGCATCTTCATGTGCTTTTACACCTTTTTATTTGCCATTTTTATACTATGCCATTTCCCCACTAGCTGTAAAGATAAGAATCTGCAAATACTATCTTTAAAAAATAAAAACTGAAGTGAATGACTCATTTAAAATCTGGATTTGGGGAGGCTTCTAATATATAAAGTAATTTGGCAATATATTTTCAAAAACATTTTCTAAGTGAATTTTTTTGGGGGGGGTCCGTTCATGGGGCCTGAACTCTGGGCCTGGGTGCTGTCCCTCAGCTCTTCAGCTCCAGGCTAGCACTCTACCACTTGAGCCACAGCGCCACTTCCAGCTTTTTTCTTTTTGCTTATGTGGTGCTGAGGAATCGAACCCAGGGCCTCAAGCATGCAAGGCAAGCGCTCTACCACTGAGCCACCTTCCCAGCCCCTTTCTAGGTGATTTTGATATGTGTTTGTGTATTAAATTTTTTTGCTTAGACAATAGTATTTGTTGCTGTTTTATGATAGAAATGTATGCATGTATTGAAGGTATTTCGAGCTGAGGTAGTTATCCTTCACCTTTGCTTCACCCTAGTATGTAGAAATCTAGCTACATGAATAAGACCATGAAAGACAAACAAGATTGCTCTTATATTTTCTAGTCTTTCTCATTGTTCTCCCCATTGTGTCAATAAATTGACCTGTTTTTAAGTTGAATGTTTACGGCATTATTGTATCTTTCCCATGCACTGCCTAAGTAATGAAATATTGGCTGTGTGAGGTCAGGGAGGGAGATCAGTTATGGTAACATTCTAATTTATGAAGTATTACCCTGTTCTCAATCTATCTGAAATCTTGAAGGTATCTTGTGATGCGAATACATCAGGAATCCAAACTTCAAAGAAAGCGATGAGGAAGATGAGAGTTCACCAGATATTAGTCTTATTCTAGAGATCTGTATCCAGCTTAAGATAAATTTTAGGCCATGCTTACACTAAATAACCTGGGTTTCTGGATATACAAGGAATAACAGGAAATGTACATTGGACTAGCAATGATTCCTAATTTGAATTGACCTAGATCTTCCTCAGTTTCAATTCAGGTTCTTAATATTTGGGGTACTTATTTGTCACATGGTCTCCCAAGATATTCCAGTAATCAATAAAAAGACCTGAAAGTGATCATTTAGAAGGCCTAAGTAACACAAATTAAAATCTACCTATTAAATTAAAATACATAACAGAGATGAGCTTTGTTGATACTGCTCTCTCATATTAGTGATCCAAGAAATACCCACAATCCTTGTACCAAATGTTACTGGATATAAATGGACTATATATTATCGTTGTAGATTTTTAATCATGGGAACGTGTTTTTGAATAAATGATTCCCTCCGCTACCTTACTGAAAAGTTCACTTTCCAAGCCACCAGTTGTCAACTAAAAAATTCCCTGCACCCTGCCAAATAAAGCTGTTTTGCCTCAAAAGATTTACTTTTAAAATAAGGCTGATAGTAAATTTTCTGTTTGTATATACCAGAATAGAGGCCATTAACTTTGTTCTCTTAAAAGAAATGAGCTTAATTAATACCTATATACTCCCTTATAATAAACATCTTCTTTTCCTTAGTATTTATAAAGCCTGTACTTTCTCAGTTTCTCCTAATATAACCACCAGTTATAGGCCCTGTGACTAGAAATAAAGAAATATTAAGTTATGTATATGAAACTATTGGAATTGCACATTGGGAATCGATTAAGTTGTACATGTATAAGGATAGGTAAAACTGGTTAAATATATGTAATATTTTATATTTTATAGAAAGTTTTTAGAGGGATTACACAGTCATAGATAAAAATATAAAAAGATTAGAGTAGAATAGTTGTCTATAAATTTCTTACTAATAACATGGTTATGTTTATAGCCAATGCAATTTAAAAATAAATTAGTATAGCGTACTTGATGCTCTGGGGCTGATTAGCTGGGAATATTGTTATGATGCTCCACTTGAGTTTACTAGTTTGGGAGTCATGATGCTTTCACACTCACCTGCTTTATATCTTCGCTGTCAAAAGGAAGTCACTATTTGGGGGAAAATGTATCTGAATACAGTCTTTTAGTGTTTTGTTGTACAAGATGACATGAAATGCTAATTCCCATTCTGTGAAATGACATTGGAAAGCTCTGGTAAAACTGATTTTCCAAACCTTGGATCAGATCAAGACATAATGCCATGCTAATATGTTGTCTAATTTCTTGACCCACTGAGACACCGTGACTCAAAGCTAGAACCTTGATTTGTTACTACATATCTAGCAGAACTTCAATTGAATTTTGCTTCAAATGATAAAATGTGGAAAGATTTCTAACTTATTACTTTTGTATTAAGCACTTCAGAATTCTCAAAAAATGAACTAGAGGGGAAGGAATAAGCAAATGGAAAAAATACCTATATATATTAGAATATATATATATACATATATATATATATATATATATATATGTATTGATTCCATTGGAATCAATCTCGAATTCTGGTTTGATTGTCTTTATAATCTCAGCACATGTTTTCCAATATTGGTAAACTCAGTGTATTCTAATTATTGGTAGGGGTATTTCAAAATTGAAAAACAAAATCTGGGTTTTTTTTAAAAAGTACTAATTAGTGTTATTTATTTTGTATTTTTTAAATATTTATTTATTTTTAATGAAAAGGTGATGAGCAGGGGTTACAGTTACATAAGTAAGGAAATAAGCACATTTGTTTGTAATCATTGTTACCCCATCCCTCATAATCTCCCACTTACCCTATGATGGAAAATCACATTAACACCAGGACACCAGAATTTCTAAATGGTTGTAAATCATTATTTTAGATGTAGAGGAAGAGGGTTAAATTTTTTCCAAGTACTGTGCTTTATACTTAATATCCAAAGAACAACACTGAAACGTGGGTATAACCAAGCACTTCAGAGAGAAAGCAGTTATTTGAATTGAACACTAAGTAAAATAGAGAATAAACAAGTGTGGTTAAATTTAGAGCGAACATAAGCCTCAAAAGTACCAATTCCTACACTTTTCATTTATCACATATATAAACTTCCATGTAACTCTACTGGGTTGCATTTTCTAATAGCTGCTAAAAAAAAAAAAAAACTCACTCACTCATAGCATGTCTATCCAGTTTGTTTCTTTTGTACTGGATTGTCTTTTTCTGCTATAAAAATAAGACTGTAAGACCAGGCATGGAACTTTGCTTCTTTAGGAATTTCTTGCAAGTCTTCCATTCTCTGTTACCCATTATGGCTTGGTAGATGTCTATGATGAATTGAAAATAGTGACTCACTCTATAGGCAAATTCTCTGTTACCCATTATGGCTTGGTAGATGTCTATGATGAATTGAAAATAGTGACTCACTCTATAGGCAAGATTGCATCTAGAGGTAGGAGAATAGAAAGTTAATAATGAGTAAGAAATGTAAAAATGAAATTCAACCATTATAATGGAAGAATATATAGGTATTATGCAGAAAAAAGGCATTCCTCCTGTTTCCTCTATGTATAGACACTTAATCATGCTTGTTCTGAATTCACCTAAGATTAGATATGAGCATATGAGAGAGAGAGAGAGAGAGAGAGAGAGAGAGAGAGTTATTGAATCCCTCCAAATAAAATTTAAATTTAACATTTTGAGGAAAAGTTCTTTAGGGAAAAGTCAAAGACACTGAAGTGTTTTTATCTTAGATAAAAGAAGTTAAAGTAGTAAGCTACTATGTAGATAGTATAATTTTAAGCAAATTATAGGAAAAAAGAAATGGAGGGCTGGGAAGGTGGCTTAGTGGTAGAGCTCTTGCCTTGCATGCGTGAGGCCCTGGGTTCGATTCCTCAGCACCATATAGCAGGGGAAAAAAAGCTGGAAATGGAGCTGTGGCTCAAGTGGTAGAGTGCTAGCCTTGAGCTGAAGAGCTGAGGGACAGCGCCCAGGCCCAGAGTTCAGGCCCCATGACTGGACCCAAAAAGAAAAAAAAGAAAAAGAAATGGAAAATTTCTCCCATCTTCACTAAGATTTCATAATAACAAAATTACATAAGTAGTTATACCATAGCAAAAAAATTCTAGGTTTGATACTGAGGTAGGTTCTTAATAGGCTTGTAAACATTGAAAAGGTGTATAATCTATGAGATTATTTAACATAAAAATGATAGGCTCAGATCTTTCAAGAATGTTCTAAATGAATCTGAAAGGGGAAAGAAATGACTTAAGTAGTTTACTGTTTTCAGTTTGTCTCTTTGATAGTTGTCTGTTTTTCCTCTCCGGATTTCTTTAAAGTCAGTCAGTATTACTTAGATATAGAAACTTACTCCAAAAGCCAGCAGGACTTTTAAAGGAATTTGGCCAGAGTGAAAGCAATACAAGTGCCACCAACATTTTAGTGGAGAGAAAAGAAGTGTACTGCTACCATCGTTTCCTATAATAATTGATGTACTACACATAGGAAGTTTTATGAATTTTCAGCAGCTAAAAAAAACTTTATTTGTGAAAATTATTCGAATGTATTGTTAGTATTTTTGCCTTTTTAAAAAATGCAATAGACTTTTAGAGAAAAAATTATTACTCTTATTTGTTTGCTCTTTTTTTGGTGTCAAACTCATGCAAAGACAAGACCCATTACCATTATACTCAAACAATTCCATTCCTGTGGCATGAAATGAAGTCATTTAGATTCATCTGCAACAATATAAAGCCAGTATATGATAGTGGCATTCACTATAATTTTAGGAGAGAGGCCCACAGAGCATAATTAGGGAAAAAGAAGTCCTCAGTTCAAATATTTATTCATAGACAACTTTTTTAAAAATTCCATTACTGCAGCTTAAATTCAGGGCTGGGTGCTATCTCTTAGTTTTTATATACTGCTGGCCTCTCTACCATTTGAGCTTCAGCCCTACTTATAGCTTTTTGGTATTTGACTGGAGATCATAGTCTGACAGACTTTCCTGCTCAGGTTGGTTTGGAGCTTCGGTCTTCAGATCACAGCCTCTCGAGTAGCTAGGCTTATAGGTATGAACTACTGGCACCAGGTTTACTTTTCTAGGAACTGAAGAAATACAAATAAATACAACTATATCAACAAAGAATTATCACAGACTTGTGGAAGAAATAGATGGAAAAAAGTAGCTGTCATCCACAGAGACAGATTATGGAATAAAGGCTTATGCAAGGTGCTATGTAGATATTCCTGGGGTAGTTCTGGTTTAAGCCTATAGTCGTGGTGTAATTTTCATCAAGCCTTTTCAATTTTCAAAGTGTCCCCATTTGGACAATAAGTTATTTGTTCACCTTATAAATAGCCATATCAATCAAATCTCTCTCATGTTGTCAAGGAAGATCTTCCACAAACTAGGACAAAAAAACAAGGTTTTATGCTTTGCCACATGTATTACCTACATATAATGGAAATGAAACAAAGGATAGACTGACAACCATTCATTTCCCTCAGGCTTGTGAGAGCCTTAGATTGGGAATTCAGCTCAATTTGGATGAGAAGTGGGTGACAAGGCAATCTACACCCAGTTTTGGTATATGTTAATGCAGAAGGGTTGTTATTAAATGAAGCATTAAAGTATTAATGCCTTGAAACCCTCCAGACTGAAAGATGGGATGAGAAATAACTAGAAGCGGTGGGGGGAATTTTAGGAAGATCGGTTCAAGTTCAATATAAATAAGAGCATTTCCACAAATAGAGATATCTGTTCTAAAGTGGGCTGGGGCTGCCTTTGACTGAGTAGTCCATGCTCCTGGTGTCATGAGCAGAAGCTGAGGGGTCACTGCGATCAAACGTCACACTAGATCATGACTTCACAACCCTGGGAACGTGGTATTATTTAGCAGTCTTTGCCCTGTGATCATGCTTGTACAGATGTGAAGTCTTTTCCATGGTTTTAAAGAATTCTGTGTTTGACAGACTCCAAGAAATTAACACGGTAGACATATAATGAAAAATACAACCAGTTGGCCTGAACTCAAACTTCTTATGAGCAATACTGAACACAAATACCAATATATTTAATGCCTGTCTCACAGAGCATATTCTTTGTCACCCATATAGGAAAAGAGCTATGAGACATGTAGACATATAACATTCAGGCGACATGCCTTGGGCAGAGGTTTCCTTTGTTGGGTGCATGTACATTTTAAGATGGAGTAGGTAAGTAGGTGCAAAGTCTTGCCTACCAATTCGATTTGCATAGCTCTGAATTATATGCGAACTGGGACTGGATGCAATACTATCATTTAAAAAAAAAGCTGAAAACCGAACAACGGACATAACCTGTGTAAAGTTGAAAAACTATTTCAGGAATTCTTGTCCTGGTAAGAAAGGTGTCCACAACTTTCCCTCATCTAAAGAGATCAACTGATATGTGACAAAAGGAGGCTTTCTGGAGGTAGCATTGGAGAAAATAGGCTAGGGCAAGCCAAAGCTCTGTTCTACGAAGAAGGAAGAAGGAATTGGTGTGGACAGAGTGACACTGCCGAACGCTGAGCCTTCACCGCACAGAGAGATGTGTGGTAGGTGAAAATCACTTCTGCCACTCCCCCAGTGCGCTCAGGCAAGAATCCATCTGGGGAATGGAACGGCATCTTGATAAAGTCAGCTTCCTCACTGGCCTAACAAGGATGCCTGCTCAGCCAGGAGCAGAATCTTCTCGCCCATTTTAAACATCATGTTAAAATATCTGCATTTGCAAATTAAAATATTTCCAGTAAACCAGAAAGAAAAGTTTTCTGAAGCCAGTGGGAAGACTCTAGCTCTTCAATGTTAGCAGTACATGGGCTTTGGAGTGAGAGAACTATTTCAGATCTCTGCACCATACATATTGATGGTAGTGTATTCAAACTGCTATGTTTTAGTTCCCACAACTGAAAGATATAAAAAATGCATATACCAACGAGCTGTGAAGTTTAAATTATACTTATCTATTATATAATATGTGTAGTATCTGACAATAGATTAGGAACAAACAATTTTTATTCATCAGAGACTATTACTATTTTCTGTAACATTCTGTCACCACCCATTCTAAGTTTATATTGTGTATGTCATTGTATTCTGTCTGGCCCTTGACAAGACACCTTCTATTCCAGTTTTGACCATCTTTCCCAAGTGTTATATCTACTGTATCTGTTTTAAAACCTCAGGATAACCAGTGCCAGTGGCTCACTCACGCCTGTAATCCTAGCTACTTAGGAGCTAAAATCTGAGGATCACAGTTCAAAGCCAGCCAGAGCAGAAAAGTCCCTGTGAGATTCTTATCTCCAATTAACTACTCAAAACCCAGAAGTGAGTCTGTGGCTCACAGTGGTGGGCTCTATCCTTGAGCCAAAAGAGTTCAGCGACAGTGCCCAGGCCCTGAGTTCAAGCTCCACGACTGACCTCAGGCTGCTGTATTATTTACATATTAGCCTTAGAATTATTTATAAATTTAACATAAGCAAATGTTTAACAAGTTTAATGATAAAAACAATACATGACACTTAGAGAGCTATGCTTTTCTTAACATCATATATATATATATATATATATATATATATATATAGTTATTGTAGGGAGAAGGCAGTGTACACTCCCCTTTCAACAGCCGGAGCTGCCCTTGTCACCAAAACTATCATATGTTAGATCCCATGTCTGTGCCTGCCTCCTAGCCAGGCCTTAGCTTCAGAGGATCTACTTGCTACAAGTGAGTTTCTGTGCCTGGAAGCATATGGCCTTGATATATGATCTCAGAGCAAAAGAGCAAGGTATTTCAAGCTGGCCACAATTTTATTGACTCTCACAGGCTTGCTTTGTAGTCATTCCAATAAACTAGATGAGAAATTTCTGATGCTCCAAGCTATCCAGTCCTTGGGACTCCATTTCATGATTCAGTGTCCAACAAAACAACTCAGAGTGCTTTTGTGTGACACTGTGACCACAGGGATAAATAATTGCTTAGTAATTCTCTTTGAGGCAGAAAATTCTAAACATGGAGGAACCATTTCCCCCTAATGGAAGCCAGAAATCCTGTGAGCGCTTGAAATGGCATTCACAAGTCTGAATGGTAAACAGATAAAAACAGGAGTGCACCAGTTGCACAAATGACTTGCTTGTCACAAACTTGTCATTGCAGTAATCTAACATTTCTTTCACAGAGCCTGATGGAAAGTATGGAACAAACAGGCCCTGCTGACGTTTTGGCTCTGCTAAACTACCCTCCAAGCTAAAGCATCTGTAGCATCTTCCTGCTCTAGACCCTTTATCTGCTGAAGTTCACTGATACTGTGCATGTCAGAGCAATGCTTGACTATTGCACTTAACAAGTTGATGACAAGCAAGTTATTCCTGAAAGTGAAATAGTGCTGCTTTTAGCAGGCTGCCATTTGACCTTCATTTTATTATAAAGGAAGAGCCCTAACGGGGCAAAGCACAAGGGAAATAACAGTATTTTGCCCCAGACCAGCACAGCTTAATAAAGACCATCTAACTAGGACTTGAGTAAAATGGTATAGTGGGCAGAACGATGAATGGGATTTCCGAGTCAAGCACTAATGCTGTGAGTACATTGAACCATCCAAGGATCCTCCTTTCAGGAGGAATTACAGTGAAATTCATTGTCTCCTGCATCTGCTCTTCTCCTTATCCTCTTCTCCTTACATGCCTGCATATACTTGGCAGAATGAGACCTGTGCATGAACACTGTTAACTACAGCTTTACACAGAGTTTTTGCCAGTTCTTGGAGTTCCTCTTGTTGGTAGCCTCTCCTACCCACTTCTCATTCAGTGTGATACCTAGAGCTATTTATACCTAATCAGAGTCTGCTCTGGTTTCCTGAAAGCTCTGTATCTCTATAGGTCTTCTCACAGAAACCTTACGCAGCCCTGTAAGACATCACCCGTCACCTCCAACCTCAGCTGCCAGCAGGGAGTGCTCAAACACTTTGCAACTTCTGACTCTGGTCTACTTGAGGAGCGCTCCTCCTCTCAAAGACCCAGAGTATATATTCCAGTAGGTCTAGCCTCAGGAGCTGACAGACCCTGGCTGGAGGTAATAGGACCCTTGCCTGCTCCACCCCCCCCCCATGTTTTCTGCTTTGTGGGTGCCATAGGATATCACAGCTTGGAACAATGGAGCACTTGCCCTAAGACTTGAGCCTTTTCATCAAGTTGAGCATCTCTTATTCACTAAGGTGTCAGATGCCTTGTCCTCCTTTTAGACCCTTCAGGTCTATTAAGGGTACACTGGTCTGGTTTAAACATTAATATGAAGCAATTTTCTCTCTTCGACTTGTTGGATGGCTGGTATTCTAGATGCTTTTATTTTTAAAAAGTCTTGTATAAAAATGGTTTTTATGTTTAGCCATGAGAACCAAATTTCTTGCCAAGTAGTGGTAGGCCCTTAACATTTTTTTAGATTTGGCCAATAGACCACAAGTGCTGTCTCCCAGATGAGGTGTTTTACTTCCATCCCAAATATCTCACTTTGTAATCTAGACCTCCACTTTGTGGAAGCGCTACCTGAGGACAGATGGGAAGGGTGTGAGAAGAGGGCCTTGTTCCTGGAAAAGGAGTGAACATAGCATGAGGCAATAATTCAGTTTCTGCTAAAGAAAATACGAGAAAGAGCAATTTGAATTTTAAGTGGACTATTACTGATGTTTTCTTTCTTTTAAAGTTCCTAATAGGATTTCCATAATGATTTTGTGTTTTCTTTCTTAATAGAACTTAAATGGTAAAGGATTGATATGCTATTTTTGATTGGGGGAAAAATAAAAAAAATTTATGGGAAGCCTCTTTTTAAATAGACATTGATAATGTGATGTTAGGAAAATGAACCCTTAAATATGTATTTTAATATTTTTTTTCTTTCATGCATGTGTTTCTAACGCATTTATAAGATTATTTTTTGTTGCTTTGTATGTCCCTCCCCCACAGTGTAACCCCCGCTTTCACTATATTTGATGTCAGTATAACTTGTGGAGGAGATGGGGACAAACAAGTCGTTTAAGGATTCAGGTGGACCTGTTGCAACAATGAGAAGTACAAAATGTCATGTCAAAACCAGCTTTACAATGTCGGTGGGGGGGGGGAGAGGGGGGAAGGATTGGGTGGGGGGGAGGGGGGAGGCTGGGAGGGAGGTGAAGGATAAACAAGGAGGAGGCTGCAATGCTTGGTAAGAAATGTATGCATTATCCTGCCCATGTAATTGTAACCCCTCTGTACAGTATGTTCTCAAATAAAATAAAATTAAAAAAAAATAGACATTGGGGAATAGATAATGGCAAAAATAAAAGAGAAAAATGATCTCTATTGACAGTGATATGTGTATGTTCATGTTATCTTTTTGTTTGTTTGCTTTTGGAGATAGGCTATAGGTATATAGCCCAATCTGGCTTTAAATAGCTCAGCTACCTTGGTGCTGGAATTACAGGCATGTGTTGACATACCCAGTTATACACATTTATTATATTTACTTATATGATTTTCTATTCATTTTAAGAAAGAGAAGAAGAAAAGAAAAAAAAACTTTACAGTAATTTCGCTAGAATTTTAGGGTAAAAAAGGTGCTTGATTGGGCTGACTTTATAGCTCACTCTCACTTGGGAGGTACAGATACTGAGACCCAAAGATGTTTAATAAGATAAAACAAGGTATATGACAGGAATATGGCAAAACAAGGCCTAAAACCAAGATCTGAGATTCATTTCAGCAGTTTCTTTTAAACAAAGATGATTCCGATTTTCAAATTTCCCATTGATTTCCCTACATTTAATAGAGCATTTGCTGTTGAAGAAATTTGGAGTCCATATTGACTGTGCTAACTGAAAAATTTACATTTGGATGGCCTGAAGATATTTCTTCCTGAGCTGTATTTTGTCTGAGTTGGATCAGGAACTTTTATTGCAGCTTACATTTTCTTCTTAGAAGATTTCCAAGAACGTATCTGGAAACATATTTTCAAATGGATCTCTTCCTTTCATAAGTATTCATTGAACAGGTTATATTCTAACATTCCTAGAGATGAAAACAATCTATCAGATCAACAGAAGTCTGTTGTTATTTCTACTTCAATCCATGTTTGAGTCAGTCCATGCAATTTTTAGTGTCAATAAAATATGGATTAAGTCAGAACATCAATATTTTTTATACTTTCATTTAATGGAAAAGGAAATTTTAAAAAGCATCTTTTGCAACTAGAGTAATTATAAACTGTTTTTCATTGATGTAAAACTTATTTTTGAAGGTTTTCTTTTTGTTTTATTTCTCTTTCTGCATTTCTCAAACATCTGTACCATGGCTGGTGATGAAAGTAGCAGTGGCTGGCACTTTTCCTCCTCGTGAGAGAGAAAGAGAATTAGCTGGAGGAACACTTCACTCTCTATACAGTGGACTTGAAATGCAGCTTTGAAAGGTACAGTGTCTCATTTTCTGAAACCGGAGGTGAAACTCATGAGCAGATAGAAATATTGATGCCTGATGATCAATATTGATGTCTATTTGATTTAAATCAGTAAGGTCCTTGGCAATGCACACATCCATTTACCTGCTAAAGAACCTAAATGGATGATTTTCGTACATCAGTCTGTATATCAGTGGTGCCATTCCTTTGGTCATTCATTTTAAAAAAAGCCTAGGACTTTACATATACCTAAGAAATGAGTTGAAAATGTTATCCTTGATTCATGATGCCTCATGACATCTTGCAGTTGAGAAGAGGAAATAAGCAAAACTATTCTTACTTCTATTACTATGAGTAGTTTTATTAATATGAGTTGATTTTATCTCTTTTAAGTTTTTTCTATAAATCCATTGGGGTTTACTCTTATTTGTTGCCTATTGGTATTTTTTTTTGTCTATTTTTTTTCTATTGGGTTGTTTGAATATTGTTACTATGGAGCATTTTTGTTTTGTTTTGCTTTGCTTTGCTTTGTTTTTGCCGGTGTCGATGCTTTAGCAATATTCTACATTGTTTTTCCTTTGGGCCATAGGGATTACAATTACCTTTAATTGAGTTTTTAGTAGAATTCATCTCTTAAAATACTTCTAATTTTAACATACTTAAGCTTAGTAATATTTTTATTGCTTGCGTTTCTGTCATTTAAGACATTTTCCCATATGCCAAAGTTTTAAAGAAAACATTATTTTCTTCTAAACTTGTGTTATGTTTTGTTGTTTTTAAGATAGGATCATGCTGCGTAGATCATGCTGATCTTGAACTTTTATTTTATTTTATTTGTTGGGGTCCAGTTGTGGGGCCTGAACTCTAGGCTGGGCACTGTCCCTCAGCTCTTCAGCTCAAGGCTAGTGCTCTACCACTTGAGTCACAGTGTCACTTCCAGCTTTTTGTTTTCAGTTTATGTGGTGCTGAGGAATCGAACCCAGGGCCTCATGCATGCAAGGCAAGTGCTCTACCACTGAGCCACCTTCCCAGACCTGGTCTTGAACTTTTTAATCTGCCTGCCGTAGCAACTATTACAGGCTTGTTTTCTCATACTCAGTTCTCTTCTAACAATTTAAAGTTTTGCCTTTCATATTTAGTAGTCTTCTTGGAATTAACTTTTTGTAATACCTTACATGCATCATATTTTATTCTTCTGTATGGATAATCAAATTATTCTAGCACCATTTAACAAATTAGTCATACTTAATGACTAATATGCAGTGTTATCATTTGCATATATCACATTTGTTTTATGCTCTTTCTTGTATCCAGTGTACTTTTCTTAAATCTCTGTGCTAATATGATAGTGTCTGAATTACCATAATTTTATAATGTGCTTGCTATTGTTAAGATAAATCTCTATCCTTTTTTAAAAACTTTTCTTGGTTCTTTTGGAATTTTGTTATTCAAAAGAGATTTAAGATATAGTTAGTCGATTTTGCTAACAGCCATACTGCATTTGTAATTACATTAACTGTAGAGAATAATCTGGGCAAGCATAGACAATTTTATATGTCTTTCTGTCCATCAACTATATCCTTTTACTATTCAGAATTTCCTTTATTTTTTAAAATTATACCATAAAAGTCTTGAGGCTATTTTATTAAATTTTTCCCCATATAACTTAGATTTGTGTGTGGCTATGTTTAGAATCAGTTTTCCATTTTACTGTTTATTGGTTATTGTTGGTGTATATTTTGAAACATTTCTAGTCCCCTTATTACTTCTTAACAATTCGGCTAGTAAATTCTCTTGTCTCCTATAGAGCCATGAATATCATCAGTAAATATTGATATTATCTATCTTAAATTTAAATTCTAAAATGTTCACTTGCTTTTTCCTGTCATATTGCACTACTAAGCCACTATGTAGCATTAAATAGAAATAGTGATATTAGGGATAGTCAATTTGTCTCTTAGTTTAATGGGTATGCATTTGATTGTTTACAGTTAATCTAGCAATTTGGAAGCATAATTTATTGTTCTGATGATTATTCCTATGTTTTCTAAAAAATACTTTTAATTATCAAAATTAATTAAAATGGCTTAAGATGTTCTTACCCTACCATCTTCTTTCTACCATCCAGTCTCTCATTGCTTTTTTGTAATACATTATGTCAGGTATACAATATTATTAGTTTTTATTGAGATACCAACAGAGAGCAAGCCATAAAAAGCTAGGTCATTTGTTTGGGGTAGTTGAATGGTTATAACACAAACTGGATACTTAATAGGTACTTACTGAATTTTAAATAAATAAGCATGCTTTGTGTATACACAGAAAAAAATGAAAACATAGCCAAGATCCCTTCCTTTGTCTTCCTTTGTGCTGGATAATTCACCATTTCATTTAAAACATGAAATTTCTAAACTAACTTCTTTATAATTTAATGAATTCTTTCTGTCACTTCTTTTGTTAGATAAACGCATACTTTGTGAACCAGCCCTTTGCAATCAATGACCTTCCCTTCAATTTAGTCTCATTCATAGCTATTTCACATTTGCACTTTCTACCTTCAAATAATAAACCCCCAAGCAACTTAAATCAGTGACTACTGTTAAGGTTCATTTGGCAAATAATATGAGATTCTTAAGTATGAAGTAGTAACTAAATGGCAACAAGTATACTATATTAAGTAGCTATTAGCCTAAGTTCTTCCAGAATGGTTCATGTTGTTTACTACTTAAAGTAATAAAATGTGTGAAGTAATTCACATTTTTTTTTTTTTTTTTGTCGGTCGTGGGGCTTGAACTCTGGGCCTGGGCGCTGTCCCTCAGCTCTTCAGCTCAAGGCGAGCGCTCTACCACTTGAGCTACAGCGCCACTTCCGGTTTTCTGGTGGTTTATTGGAGATAGGAGTCTCACGGTCTCTCCTGCCAGGGCTGGCTTTGAACCTCGATCCTCAGATCTCAGCCTCCTGAGTAGCTAGGATTACAGGCGTGAGCCACCAGCGCCCAGCTACATTGTTTTATTTTTAAGGGTAATTCTTACATCCCCAAATATAATCAAGGGGATTCTTTATATATACTTCCTGAAAAAATGGAATTTTTTACTAATAGTAATCTTAATCTTAATGATGATCTGCAATGTTCTAGAATAAAAATATTCATTCTGTGGCAAAGCTGATTAAATAAAACAATATAGAATAGCAAAAAAAATAAAGCAAGTATAAACTGGGTCATTTGCTGATGTGCAGAATTAATGGAAATTTCAGTGACACATTTGATTGATTTATGAGAAGTGCATATTATTCGTGTTATAAGAACATTCAAGTCATCTATGTGGCATGATTTTTAACAATCTTTTATACATAACAACAGATTGAAATTAAACTGTCTTCCTGGCTGTTTCTGTTCTTTCAGTTATAAAAATAATTTTTGCCGGGGCTGGGAAGGCGGCTCAGTAGTAGAGTGCTTGTCTCACTTGCATGAGGCCCTAGGTTCGATTCCTCAGTACCACATAAGCAGAAAAAACCAGAAGTGGCACTGTGGCTCAAGTGGTAGAGCGCTAGCCTTGAGCTGAAGAGCTGAGGGAAGCGCCCAGGCCCAGAGTTCAAACCCCAAGACCAACAAAAATAAATAAATTTCCTTCCTTCCTTCCTTCCTTCCTTCCTGACTTTATAAAATAATAATAATAATAATAATTTTTACCTTTCTCCATTTAAAAGCCAATGAAATAAGAATCAGGAAACTTGGTTTCCAGCTCTGGGTCTGTCATTTAACTACATCTATGACTGTGAGTAGGTGAACTGTCTAACACTGAATGATAGACAGTTATTTTGCTAATAAATGTATTAAGTTAGGGTTGCTGATCTATAAAGCCTTCTGCATCTGTGTGTGTATATGTATGTGTGTGTGTGTGTGTGTGTGTGTATGCGTGTGTGTGTGTGTATTCTTTATTCTGAATTGTACCTGGCTATCTGTCTATATCCTCACATACAAAACATCAACTGCATATAGATAGGTCCCATATGGCAACAACGTAAGTCATTCAATAGAACCAATGAGGCAATATACAAGAATGGGATGAGTGTTCCTCTTACAAGGTAATTGAATTTGGTTGATAAGTAACTGGAATTACTATAGATTCTTCATCAGGACTGATAGGGTGAAAGTACTATTTTCAAAAATACTCTGGGCATTGTTGTGCAAAACGGATCATAACTGGAAAGATTTGCAATATAGACCAAGCAGATCTTAATTCAAACCTTCATAAGATAGAAACAAAATAGAAGCAAAAGGTGTGAAGATTCTCAGAATCATGCTAGTTCAAGGACAACTGAAAGAATATTTTTTAAATTATGAAAAGAAATATAAGCCAAGGTGCTGGTGGCTCATGCCTGTTATCCTACCTACTCATGAGACTGAGATCTGAGGATCTGGATTTGAAGCCAGCCCAGGTAGGAAGGTCCAAAAGATTCTTATCTCCAATTAAGTACCAAGAAAAAAAAAAAAAAAAGCTGTGGCTCAAATGATAGAGCAATAGCCAATAACCTTGAGCACAAAAGCTCAGGAACAGCACCCAGGCCATGAACTCAAGCTCAGGACTGGCACAAACACACACAAAAATACAAATGTATAACAAATAGATGAAGAACATTATATATAACATTATATATAACTTATTGCCGTTCAATGACATATTTATAAAAATAAAATTTGAATCCCGTTAAATTGTGCAGTAAGACAAGCACCGATTGTGACGGTGGGAGCCAGGCATTGACATAGATTTCTGCAAAGTGATATGACATTGTATCTTCAGGAACTTGTGTTTTAAAATAAATCTTCTCACCCAATGTTTTCACCATATATATATATATATATATATATATATATATATATATATATAAAGTATATAGTTCTTAAAGATGTTTTAAAGAATTTTTTTCAAGGAAATACTTTAGGAACTAATATAACTGAAAATGACTTAGCCTAATAAAAATAAACATATATATGATCCCAAATTATAAAAGTGGAAATGTTTGATAATAATTGAAGGGAATATATCAAAATGTAATGAAGAGTGTACCATTAAGTAATATTTTTAAATAAGTTTTTTATTGTGAAAATACTGTACAGAGGGGTTACAATCACATGAGCAAGGTAATGAGTACATTTCCTATCAAGCATTGTTGCCTCCTCCTTTGTTTTTCCCCTACCATCCCCTCCCTCCCACCTCCACAACTATATGGCGCCACCCCCCTAACCACACCCCCACCCCGCACCTAAATTGTAAAGTTCGTTTTTCCACATAGCATTTTGTACATCTCATTGTTGCAGTGGGTCAACCTGTATTTAAACAATTTGTTTTTTCCCTTATTTGTCCTTTTTTCTTAAACTTTTCAAATGCTCTAAAAATACTCTGTTAATGAGAAAATAAGTTTTAAGGAAACAAATAATCTAAATAACAAATCCCAAATTTGATAATTTAGTGTAAGAAAAGAAGAAACATCTAATTATAATTTCTTCTGAAATATAGTGATATACAGATTTTAAGTTTTTCTCATCTGAACCTTTGTTTCTTTTCCTTATTATTTCTCACTCTCTCTTTTTCTTTCTTGGATCCTTATGTCTTTACCTGATCAGCCTGAATTTTGACATTCCAAACCCTTGTTTTACTTAGAACTTCACTTCTACTCACTTCTGCCATTCATATGCTCAAATCATATTTACATACATATGAATTATTTCTCATCACAAAGAAAAAGTCTACCCATATATTTCCAATTGTCTTAAATTCTAAATTTCTCTTATAAAACTTGTTAATCTAATAATAGCATTTTGAGTAATTGAAGCAGATGAAAATAAAGGACACATTCAATATTTCATTGTAGACACACTTTTTGAAAGTGAAATAAATACTACTGATAAATATATTAGCTACCCTTCTACAGAGTAGACTCAACTACCTGCTCCATGTAAAACTGAACAAACTTAACAAGCTACTTGGCTCTACCTAGAAATTAGACCAAAACAAACAACAACAGCTGGAAAAAATGAACCAGGTAATTTTTATCAGTTTAAAACATACAAGTAATTTGGTCTGCTCTTTTTCTAACATAACTGGAGAAGTGAAAATGCAATTCTCTTTAAAATCTAAATTCCTTACACTGGCCAGTGGCAAAGTGCTGATAACTAAAAGTTTCCAGACTTTCTTCCTTTGCCTTTTGCCAGAATGAACCTCTCACTCCCTCAGACCTCCACTAACTATTCAAGTTAACGCCAGAACTATTTTCACCAAGCTCATTTCTTTTTGCAGAACACTAAATCTACTGCAGGCAATGTTTAGGTTGTTTTAGTTGTTGTTTTGTTGTTGTTGTTACCTCAGTTTCGAGTAAATTGCATGATTATTGAACCAATGGATGAAGGATTCATAGTTTTGTTTAGTTGAATCTATAAAATAATGTAAGGAAAAAAATCACTTGGATACAATGCCTATTCTGTATTTTAACCAGTCATAGAAGCTTTTAGGCAAGGCTTTTCTAACGATGATTTTAAGTGGTGAACATCTTTTGGAGTAAACATGGTTCAAAAAACATTTTTTGCAAGCCCCCCCCTTTTTTTGCAACTAAAATAGTAATTTTAAAGAGCTGTTTTAGTTACTAGTTTGACACTCAAAGACTAAGTTTCTCTGATTTCTCAATTTTCTTACTGGAAAGTTGAGATTAGTAACAATACATACTTCATAGTTCTTGTTGTGGAGATTGAATAAGATATTAAATATCTTAGCCCTGGTTAAGCCTTGGGCTACATTGTCGGAGTCAGTGCCTCTTACAATAGCTGGTTTGCTGGTACATACATCTTTTTTTTTAAATTTTTTATTGTGAAAATACCGTACAGAGGGGTTACAATTACATGGGCAAGGTAATGAGTACATTTCTTATCAAGCATTGTTGCCTCCTCCTTTGTTTCCCCTTACCATCCCTCTCCTTTCATCCCCCCCCCCACCAAAGTTGTAAAGTTCGTTTTTCGACATAGCGACTTGTACATCTCATTGGTGCAATAGATCCACCTGATCCCTATTTAAACGGTTTGTTTTTGCCCTTCCCCTCCACAAATTATACCAACATCAAATACAGTGAAAGCAGGGGGTATACTGTGGGGGAGGGACATACAAAGCAACAAAGAAATCATCTTATAAATATGTTAGAAACAATCACAAGAAAGAAAAAAACGTTTGAATACTTCTAATGACTGAGATTTTACAGGTGAGTACAAAATACTAGGCTTCACCTAATACAGAGTCATAGAGCTGAAGTTCATAAGCCAGTGATTTTCAAGCCTTAGTAGGGTAGTACTTATTTGGGAACTGGTTTAAAAATGGAGAACTCTGAATTCCACTGCAACAGACACTAAGTCAACTGGTTTGCTCTAGGGGGAGAAACTGAAATATGTCTCTCAAACATGCTCACCAGGTGATTCTGGTGTGGCTGTTCCTATGCCCCCTGCTCCTAGTTAGGTGGCTTGGCTATGGGAAACATTGCTGCCCCACCCCCCTGCTTCACCTACTCTTTACTGCAGAGAAAGAGGAGGGAAGGGTCAATGAGGAAAACGCATAGGTAAAGTCAATTATCCGTTATTTTGTATTGTTTGGATTAATGATCTGCATAATCCAAAAGTGAGTTGACTCGAGAAAGAAAGCCTGAACTCTGAAACAATAGTTGCTCCCATAGCTATGGAATGCTGGCTGTAGTGAAGTCTATCTCCTGTTTTTTTTTGATGGAATTACTATCTATAGAACTTAGATGAATAAGCACAATTGAAGTGCAAAGTGTTAAATGCACGCTTAGATTTAGTCAATGCATTTGCACATTGAAGTAATTAGGATGTATTTAAAAGCATTCTACTTACAATACTTTGTTCTCCGTTTCCTACAAATCAAATTAGTAAGGGATAGATTTGATTTTTACATCATTTTGAAAATATTTTCTTTTTCTTTTTTAAATTTCCTTAGTATTACATTTTTACAAAGTTCAAAATACAACCAACTGTGACTAAATTCATAAAAACAAAACAAAAAGTCCAAAGTACAAGAAAATGAAAAACAGCACCAAATAATATTCAGTAAAACAACACAAGTCATACCTCACAGAGATAGCTGTAATAATATACCTTACCCATGTCTGATCAATTAATAACAAGCACTTACTCAGATAGCAAACAACTCATTCTTTTAGTTTGATTGAGGGCCCCAAATTTAATTATTCATCTCAATGGAAATAAACATAAAAGACAGCCGGATCTACTTTAAAACAATTTTTAACTGTCTCCTATTTTCTCTGTGCTATATGTAATGCAATGAATGAATGTGAAGAAAGAATACAAAGAATGATTTCCTTGCTTTCTAACGAAGCATTCAAGCAAAATTATTTATTTTTTTAATAAAGTTCAATTTGCAGAACCAAAACATGGTCATGGAGCTGTGTAGCATAAACAAAGCCAGATTTCAGTTTAAATCTTAGCCCTGTGCTCGCCATCTGAATTATCTTTGACACGTTTCTTTACCTCCTATGTCCCAGTTTCCTTGTGAAGGGAAGGATATATTTTCTATAATGCAACGTTGTTATAGAAAGAAATAATGTATTTGAAGTGCCTGACACCTAATATATAGTCAACAGATGACAGATATTTTTAATTCAAGAAATAAAAGAAAAAATAATAAATGAAAATATTCTAATGACTTATTTTCCCGGAAGATATTTGCATGAATCATAGATTTTATCCTAGAACATTATCAAGATTCCTACACAAGTGAATGGTTTACTTTTATTATCTTCTCTCCCCCCCAAATTGTTTCCTTCATTGCAAATTAATGACCTCAAAAATACATGTTGAAAAATACCCTTTGCACTATTGAAGTACATAATTGGATGAGTAGACCTTGCCAATACAAATTGTTACCATGTTATATTGTTGAAGACAGAGTACTTTGGCCTGGGTTAGATAAGTATAGTTTATCCTATCTTCTATAGTTTTATATTTCTAGACTTGAAAAGAAAATGTGTGAAAGAAGTGTGTGTGTGTGTATGTGTGTGTGTGTGTGTGTGTGTGTGTGTGTGTGTGTCTGTCTGTCTGTCTGTCTGTATAAGAGAGACAGGACAGAGAGACACAAAAACAGAGACACAGACAGAAACACACCACAGGGAGGGAATATTAGAATCATTTGTACTTCATGAGAAACAGAGGTGGTGCCATAGTCAAGCCTGTGGGTCTTATATAGAAAATGTTCATTAAGTAAATGAAAAACACAGTATTTTCACAATAAAAAAAGAAAAAATAAATAAATGAAAAACAAAATGCTAAAAGCAATTTATCTGCATAGTGTAAAAAATCTAGCACAAAAGTAGTATATTTAGGTCATAACAGAGAGTTCAAACCTTGCCCATGGGCTTCAAGGTCTCTTTAGTTAGGTTGGCTTCCAGTCAGTGACAGCCATCTATGGTAAGGGCCACTAGGTCTTAGCTAGAGGAAGTGGTTAAGCCAGAAGAGCACACTGACCTGTCAGAGAACGCTAGTATATCAGAACTAGAAGCAACCACAGAAAAGTCTAACCTCAACAACTCATTCCTCAGCTGAAGAAATTATGATGCCAAAACACTTCACTTGATGGCTATACTTCTTAGAACTCAAACTTGAGTTCCCTGATTCTCGTCCAGTTCATTCTGGAATGTGCCTTTGTGATCTGCAACCTGCTCTCCCTCCTGGGGATTTCTGTATATCCACAGTAGCTTCTCCTAAAAAGAGAATAGTACAATGAGACTGGAATTAATCTCACCCATTATGGCATTTCCATACCCTCTAAAAGGCCACAACAAAGGCAGTCTCATTTGACGCTTAAATTCAGGGGACTTTTTTTTTATTAAGAAACAAACTTTACGAAGTTATTATTAACCAATAATGACTCATACAAATTACTTTTGTTCCTTTTCAAGTGATTATTAGCTGGAGCTAGAGAAAATAGAGAACAAATAATTATTATAATTTAGAGAAAAAAATCAAGGAAGACGCTGTCCTTGAGGTGCGGCATGAGATAAAACAAGGCCAGGTGACTGTGTGGAGGATGATGGTCCAGAGTACCCAGGATGTCACCTAAGAATTCATAGCTCAGAAAACTAGAAGAAACATACAAAGTGGCAGCTATACAGAGTGGCACTTTGTTTAATTTAATTCATTTGCTGTCTTGATGCATTATTTACTGTCTTTGTATCTTCTTGCTTGGTGGAAAAGCCTTGTGTTCATGTTGGTAAGTCGTGTGACAAAAATGTTAGTGACATCCATGAGAGAAGTATAACATTTGTTAGGTAAATATCTTTCCTACCCACCTAAAGAATGGAGGAAGTGTTGAGAGGGCCGTTGATGGTGAGTTAAACTGGCATACCAGGAATTTTTATAAATGGTTTTCCCATGCTCCATTGAATCTGTGGCTTAGACTTTAGTTGTATACCAGCTGTGCGTGCAAAATCTCATAATTATTCTTACTGTATTAAGCATTTTATAGCAATTTTAGCTCTAAAATGCTATGCAATAGTTTTTATGCAAGTGTACCAGACATGTAAGCTGTTCCAATGAAAACATTTCCTTTCTTTTAGACACATGGTTTTAGGTTTCCAAACTTAGCTTTTTGCATTGACGAAGGAATCTTTAGGACAGACACTAGTTTTCTCTCTCTCTCTCTCTCTCTCTCTCTCTCTCTCTCTCCTTTTCTTTTCTTCTTTCCTTGGAGGAGAGAATACAGTAGAATAAGAGTTGGATTGTCTTGCATACACTCATTCCTGCAAACAGCCTCATGGTAAAGGGGCATTTCCCTAATTGTATAATACTGCTATTAAGAAGTTCACCTGCCAAGCCCTCTTCCCCCATAACCTGATCTATAGAGAAAGGCAACAGAGAGGAAGCTAGAGGAAAGATACCCTCTATGCTTACAGAACACAATGGCAAACAAGCAAGAGGACTTGGACTTAACCTCATTGCAGAAGGCTGACACCTTCAATACTGCTGTGCATGCTGCTGCGCCCTGCAGTGGCAAGTGTTGGGCCTGAGCCCAAAGCTGGTGTGGAGTTTGAACCCTTGGCATTCTGGCCCTGGGCCAAGTGCTATCAATGGAACCCCACTGACACCTTTAGTTATTCTTCCTAGATTAGGATAGTAATTTACTTGTCTCTTTGATTTCAAGTGTCTGGTTTTGTTTCCAGATGCCTCCCAGCTCATCTGTATTCCAGGGGTTTCAAAAGGCTTTAACCTCATTGGTTCTTTCCTTTGTCAGTTCCATTTGGTGAACACAGGAGGGATACAGAGAGACTAGAGAGAGGCAAGAGAGGGGGTTTTGTGTGTATGTGTCTGTGTGTGTGATGTAAGAGGCATGTGGGGAGGGCTTGGTGAGACTGCAAGAATACATGAAAGGCATATTCACTCCGAATATCAGCTATTATACCAGAGCAAGTCACGATGGAGTTTAAGAGGTGATGTGTAGGACAATGTAGTGAAAAATGTTATTAAGATAGATTCATGTGTAAAAGCCCTCCAACCAGCAGTAATCTCAATCTCTCCCAAACGATTACAATATATGAAAGAGATGGAGAGACCATAGAATTTTATCCCAATGCCAATAAGGTAACAGCATTTGGATTTTAACATGCGATAGTGGGAAAAGGCATTTGTGCATGGTGTCATTTCATGTTTACAAGGGCCTGTCTAGCACTGCTTATTGATTTTACTGCAATTTTTTCCCCAGGACCCTGTAGATAGATAATTGCTAGAAATGTCCATCATTAGCACAGCAACAAATGCAACCATCACACGAAGAAAAAGATACACATAGGACCCGGCAAGCAAGCATAAAACAGGGAGGAGGAGAGTCACACAATAACATGTGCAGCCATAACTCCAGGCAAGCACACATACGCAACACCCTGTGTAGCCATTGCACTGAGAAAATACACACAGCCCCCTGCGCAGCCATCACACATCAAGAAAATACACACATGACACCCCTATGCAACCATCACACCAGGCAAAAGCAGAGACATAAAATGCTAAGTCAATAGGAAGGAACAGTTCATAAAAGCCTACTGGAATAGATCACATCACAGCCAGGTACATCTGTTCTCAGCACTAACCATTATCGTTAGCTTAAAATGCTTAAAATCGCCGCGCATCCTCAGGTCTAGGGACAGATTATTCCAAGAAGATTCTGCTAAATAGATTTGGCAATGCAGTGAGGGGGACCTCTACTACATTAAAGTGAGGCATTTTGCATCTCAAAGGCTGTCAGCTGTATTTAGAGGAACTGTATGATTGAAGAACAATGCTCCAGGATAGGATAGCAATTTTTCTGGCCCTACTAAATGTGAAGGGACTTTTTTTTTTTTCCCTCCCCAACTTGAGCTAAGCACACAATTGAATGGGTAGTTCTTGAATTGGGAGATGACTAATAAAAGCAGAACTGGAAATAGCTTTCAACTTGTGTTGCAAAGGAAGACACTACACCCTGTTTTAAGCTGGAATTCTCAGGTGCTGTGTCAGATGGAAAGGTTTGAGTGGGGTTAGACTTCAAGCCATCAGTTTGAGAAAAGTAGGTAACAACTACAGTCTAAGGCCTTGTGCCCCTGGGAGTGGGGGGCGGCGGGGAATAAAAGAACCACCCACGTGCTCTTTCACCAGTGCCATCTCTTTATTGTCCTTCCTTGGTCTGTGATGTTACGTGAACTGTGTGACACGGGGGTTACCACTCCCGTGGAAACTCGGCATGTCCCTCTGAAGAATGGCCAAAAGAACTGGGTAGAAAGACTTTCAAGAATGCAGTTCTATCTTTCAATTAGAGTGGCGTTTTGTGTTTCTACAGAGTGAGAGAAGTTTCAAGCTAGCTTGTTAAGAATGATTTACACCATAATTCTAGGAAAAACAAATGTGAGTGACTGAGATTTGAAAGGAAAGAGTAGGGGGAAAGTGCCAGACCAAACAAATCCTAAGTAAATAGAGTGGTTTGAGGGGTGGATGAGGGTGGATTTTAGTTTGTTTCTTAGCTTTTATTTTTTGTTGTTTTTTAACAAAAGAGAAAATGTATGTATTGTTGGTAATTACTTCTCTCACCTGGTGGAGCAAAGCAAAGGACAACCATCTTTCCATTTGCTCAGTGCAAAAGCAGATTTTCAGGAGGAGATAGGTGTTTCCCTTACATTGACATGCCCACATCTTACTGAGAAGAAACAGAACTGGAAACAAGAATTTTAAGAATTCCACTTTTATTTTATTTTTCCAAGTGAGGCAGAAAAAGTTTTCTTAGGGTGAGAGATAAGCTTTTTCCATAAAACAATGCACTGGTGACACGAGGTAATTACATGGTGACTGGGGTACACTGCATGGTACACAGGAGAAATTGCACAATACCTAAGTGATAAGTACAGTAACTCTAGTTATCTCCACCATATTATCTCCTGATAACTATATAATTAGTTTGTGTCATCAAAGCACCCTAAACGTATGCCTGCTTCAGCTACTCTGATAGAGAAAAAAAATAAACTTTTCTGCAAGGGGGAGAAAAAAAGCTAATGAAGAAAGTTGCCAAGAACAGATATTTTGTAATCTGTGCTAAATCTCTGCTGGAAAACATGAACAGTAACGAAGCTGAGAAGACAGTAAAAGAAATTCGGGGCAAGGTGCCAGACGCCCAGACGGAAGGAGAATGTGGACCAAAAGATTGCGACAATCGGGTAATTATGGTTTATGAATTTCAGCTTTAATCTGTAGTTCAGTGAGTCCTGATTAAATATCTGTTAAACACAATTAAAGTTTGTTTTTGTATTTCACCGTCTTGATCAGAATAATTAGAGACTGCGTGTTTCATGTCAAAAGTAGCAAGAGGAATTTTAGTGAATGAACATCGTTTTTAAAAGCCATTTGTAGCACCAGCTGTTGGCATTATTTTATATTTTAGTGTTATCAGCAGAAAGATGGTCCTCTGGATGCTGAGTAGATTCCAGCAGGACAAGGATGTTATGCTGTTATGATGGGCCTGTGCTGATGAATGGTGAATGTTTGAGGGCGAGTGCTCACTGCCAACACTGGTCAAGGGAGATGTAGGTCAGAGAAGTAGATGCTTTAGTTGAGAGAAGAAGGAAGCCAGTTGAGATGGATTTTCCACGCAAGGAGTTAAGGGAGGGAATTTTTATGGTATAATCATTCAAGTTAGCACCTGTGGGTACTGGTTATGTTATTGAGATGAGTTGAGTGCAGTGTCTGAAAGAAAAGTGGGAGAAAGATGTGGTATGAGAAAGAAGTGTTTTAGTTGGTCCTCAACTAAAACTAAAATGCCTTAAACTCTCCTAGAGTTAATAGGAGGGCTGAAAGCACTTACCACATCAGTAGTAAGTCTTAGACTGAGAATAGCAGTATGAATTCTACAAAAAAAAGGATAAGTTGACATTTAAACAGGATTAACTAAAACTAGGTTAAAAAAACTGTAAATTATTACCTCTTTAGATATTATGAAGGTATTTGTGAAAACATCTATGCAGTTTACCATGGTTTTAGGTTTAACAATGACATATATTCTTGTTTGACATATGAAATTTGGCTACCCGGAATATTTTGGTTAATGTACCATATTAAAAAAAGTAGCCTCCAAGGAAGTCAGCCTCCTCTTCCTAAGAACCTGTGACTATGTTTTGTTTCCTTATGTGAGATGGGATCTGAAGGAATTTGAAATTTGAGATTTGGATCTGCATATACTCTACTGTACAAGATTCTTCTAAAGGAAGAAGGGAGCAAGAGGGTCAGAGTCAGGTGTGAAAATGATGGCAGAAGAGGTCTAAGAGGGACACTTGAAGATGCTACAATGCTGCGCTGCTGGTTTTGAAGATAGAAGAGGGAGCCCTGAGATACAAAATGCAGGCCGCCTTTAGACATCAGAAAAGCCAAAGAAAGGAGATCTTTGCCTATATTCTACAGAAAGAATGAATCCCTACTGGCTTAGATCTTCTGACCTTTTAGCATATAAGAAGTTGCATTTTTTAAGACACTAAGTTGGTGGTGATTTGTTACAGCAGCAACAGGAAACTAATAGTCTCTGTAAGTCTGCTTGACAGACTTGCTATCTATTTAAAAAGTCTAATTAAAAGTATATCTCAGACTGAGAAAAACAACAAACTTCTAGGACTCTAACCTTCTAAGTTGCCTTTTTCCAGGCTTTCTTTGTGCCATCATTTGCGAGTATCTGTTACGGTAAAAATTAAGAAACCCTATGTAGTATAGAACAAAATTAGGTCAAATTCATTCCTCTAAGCACCATTTACCAGCAGAACATTCTATTTGTATAGAAATATTGGCAAGGATGGAGAATTGTAGAGTGTGAGTAATTTCTCCAGCAACAGCAGAAGTTAACATCTGAGTAACTGTGAATATTGACCACTTTTGACCTACAGAAATAGGAATTTTGTGTCTCTCCATATACATGCTGAATAATCTCTATTTAAGCCTCTAAGGTTCTTTATTAGATTCTAAGACTAAGGTTATTTTTACCTAAGATTAATAAACTTTAGAGTCATTAAGGGATTAAACTAAGAAAATACTTTATTGTCAACTGGACAAATGCATTTTAGAAGATTGAGGACTGCAGGTGTGTACTTTGTGACAATATTAAAATCATTAAGAACTCAGAATGGAAAATGTGCAGCACCAAAATGTACAAAGACAGTGCTTGAAATTTGCTACTTAGAATCTGTTTATGCAAAAGATCATCTAATATTACAGAGAAAAACAGAGTTGCATAGTGGTGAAAGATTTGAATCTAGCTTCACTCTGGACACAAATCCAGATTTTACCACATGCTAGCAAGTTGAATAACTTCATTTTCCTCTCATTTAACATAGATATAGCCAGATCTAGTTCATGGACACTGTTTTTGTTTTTCAGACAGAATTAAACTAGATAATAAATCTAAGACACCTAGGAAGTAACCTGACACATAGTGAGACATCAGTAAGTGGTAGCTGCCATTTCTGAGATCATCCAATGAAGAATAGCAGACTCAATCAAAACCTTATGAAGGAAAGTGAGCCTTGTTTATAATTAGTTACTAAACTTAAAAACTTAGAAAACTTTCCTTCTAGCAACAATAAAATCCATTCTTAACTCTGTTCTTGCTGGATTTACAAATTGGCCCTCTCCAACTTATTATAAATGGTGGTCTCAGATTAATTCTCCATAGTTTAATCTGTAACATTAGAAAAACACTGGAGCACTGATTTAAGATCAGAATTGTGCGACACATTTAGCACTTGGTTTGGAATCATCATTAATATATGTTGACTACTTGGTTTTTAATTAGTAAAACTAATACTTTTGATGTTAATGTGCTAGGCAAGTACCTATATTCCTTTAAAGCATTTTGAGGTATGTTTTAAAAAGCACTGAGATGAAGAGTGCTGCTATTGCCTTTGTTTGCTGTTCTTTTATTAATCATTTAATCATTCATTCAGCAAATATTTGGTGAGCCCCTGCTATTTCAGGGATCAGAAATACAGCACCGAGCCAGACTCACAAGATCTTCCTTTCTTGTGGAACTTTCTAGTTAGAGGAGGTAACCAATATACTCTGAAGAGTAAAATGGAGAAAACGAAAGTGTATCCTAAAAAAACCATATGAGAAGATAACATGTGGCTGAGACTTAAAGTTAGAAAATAGCTGTCGGAAAATCATTGAAAAAAAAACAATATCAACTTCCACGTCCCTTAGAAAGGACTCAAATAAGCTAGGCATGTGAGTTATGAAAGGTCAGTGAGAAGTATGTTGGAAATGTGGTCAGAAAAAGAGTCAAGAAATAGACTGCACAGGTACCTTGGGGGAGAACTTTACATCTTATTAGTTGTAGTGGGAAGCCATTGAAGATTTTATGTAGTAGGACCTGATTCTTATTTAAAGAAACTGGAAGTTGCCATGTAGAGAATGGGATATAGGTGGGCAAAAAAGGAACCAATCCTTTTCCGACTAATAGTTTTAAATGCCTAAACCTGAAGACAGCAGGTCAAGTCCCAGAAGTGTAATATGTTGCCTCATGGAGAATGTGAGGTGCCTTCTGGACTTATTTATGAAATGCACCATCTTGTGTCTTTGGTTGTATAAAGACTTGTGTTGGGGCCTAAAAATGTTCTTCTCAAAAGGAAGAGAAAAAATAAATATGGACACAATCTAATCATATTTGCAAATGAAGCAGCACTATTTCTGGAGGTAGGAGGATTACTCAGATACCTCAGGAGTAAGGGAATTATTGAGGCTATGGACCCATTTTGCTAAGGTTCCTTACAAATCCTCCTCCTCTGTTTATTGTTGAAAAATAAAGGAAAGGACGAAACTATGTGTAAGGTATTTACCAATGAAATTACAAGATTAAGTAGGGGAAGAAATATTAGTTCATATTTTGTGACGATAGTGAGTTACTGATATTGCTTGAAATAAGTTTAGTCCAATTACTTTGTCAAACAATTGAAATACTTTAATAAATGGTAAATTATAATAAGCACAACTAGGAATAATAGCTTGTATGAAAAGAATAACTTGTTAGCTATAGAAAATTTATTTTCACTAATAAACTAAAAAACTATACTAAATTTTGCTCTATGATTTTTATAAATAATTCAAATGGAAATATATATGAAATATAGCTAGACAGTCATTCAGAAGGAATGGATAGGAGCCATTTCTGAGACTGTAAGTTAGAGCTCCAGTGCCAGTATGAAGAGATAAGAAACTTCATTAGGGTTAAGGGTAACTGACCTAAAGTAGTTTTAGATTACATTATCACAGTTGATAGAATGACCTTGTAAATTTCTGAGAAAACACAGACATAATATTCTAAATAATATTCTAAGTGATAGCAGCCTTATTCTTTGGCCCCCAAACAATTAAGTACTATATAGGAAAATATATTGCAGATACTTAATATATTAAGCTGAATTTAAATGAAAGTTTAGCAACTGGTTATAGTTGTTGTTCTTACTGCTTTCTAGTAGAAGATGAAAATTCCTGTAATAGAATTTCCCATCCCCCAGATTCCCTAGGTCATTACACTAGTTTAAATATTTCTCCTCCCTTCGGCTCCCAAACTTCCCTTCCTCTAGGGAACAGAATATAAATCACCCAATCTAAATTTCAAGAATGACTATTCCCATGTGAAATCATATCAAAGCTGAGAAGAGAATACAGGGAACTCTTAACAACCAGTGCAATTCACACCAGCTCATCTGCTAACTCCTAATAAAACTGGTTGTTAATCTTCCCTGATTTGTCTACATCTTTCAGGTAATAAAAGTGTCTAAACCATAATGCATTCTTTCAGTGAAGATAATCAGGTAACTTAAGACCTCTCTGCTCAGAGACACAATGTCCCTTTGTATCCATCTCTGAATTGAATTGGCACTTTTTAGCTGACTCTTTACAATAAAAAGCATCTTGTTTAGTTCACTGTTTGATTTTTATTATTGTCTTCTAGAACATAGTAGTTCTCAAAAAGATTTTTCCCCCTAACAGTATACTAAGAGCTTCCAATTTCATTACCTCAGTGGGTATATTTTATCAATTATGTATCTTTTCTTTTCCCAGGAAAAAAATCTAAACCCTATCATTAGAAATAAAATAATAGTAATAATAATAATAATAACAATAATATTGTGAATACCAAAAACATAGATAAGTTAGGTAAAAACCCTGAAATGACAAGGGAACAGAGAATTGCTAAATGGAAAAGCCTCTTCTAACTGTAATGACTTCTTACAGCTCATCTTTGCATAGGAAATCTTAAAATGTTATAAATTACTGTAAATGATTTGGCTTCCTTTACTTACTCCAATTCATGTAGGTTGGAAAACAGTCTCCACAGCAAGACAAGCTCGTGTTTTGTGATTATGATGGATGCTGTATACTGAGCAGTACCTCTTAGCATCTCTTAGTTTAGCCTATCTCTCTTTATAAAAGTGGAAAGTATTTAAAAACTCACCATAGCTCACACCTACAATCCTAGGTACGCAAGAGGCTGAGATCTGAAATTCAAGGTTTAGAGCCATCCTGGGCAGAAAAGTCCATGACTTTCTTATTTCCAGTAAACCATCAAAAAGCCAGAAGGGAAGGAATGTTTAAAGTTAGTAGCATACCAGCCAGGAGCAAAAAAGCTGAACAAGAGCTCGAAACCCTGTGTTCAAGCCCCAGTGCAGACCAAAAAGAAAAAAAAATAAAAAGGTGGGATGTAAGTAAACAAAGTAATAAAATCCAAAACTTACTTATTAGAAACTATCATTATTTAATGTTTATTGCTACTAGTGTAGTTGACAAAAGAAGAAAAGTCACAAGTACATAGAAAATAACACTGCAGAAATACGAAATATTTCTAGAAGCTAAAAGCCCTAAAGATATAGCACCAGTATTAAAACTAAAGGAGACAGGATAAAGTCTAGGATGAAGCTTTCAAAGAGCATTTGCCAGGATATAACCATTGTACAGAATGCAAACAGTACTATCACCTAAGGAGTTTTGATAGAAAATGAGGTAAGAGTTGGAAGATGGGAAAAACTCAAACACAAAGGTCAATATTGGTTAGATGGGGAAATGGACCTTTTGGGAGAGTCTTGAGAATCTGCGTTCATTTATTCTGTACACTGCTCATCTTTTAATCCTTGTAGAAACTGTGTGAGCAAACCAGGAAAGGAATAGAAGCTCACAGGAAGGAAAACAAGCACTAACTTTTCATTAGCACACTTTTTCTGGTCTTTAAAAAATTATTTATATTATGTTATATCCACTGATAGAATTTAAAAAAAAAAAAAACAGGAGTGGAAGGTAGCAATACCTATGTTATCTCCCAACATATATTTTGCATGAGTCTGACCCAACTTTTCAGTGTTATGCTGCTTAAATTCTTCTCATTGAGGAATTGAGACAATTACAGTCAGCAGGGTCTGTGGGCTCCCTAGCCTAGGCTTTGTTGTATACATGGTAAACAGCCACTTTAATTTAGTGAGTAAGCTCCGATCTTTCATTAGGCACATACCCGCCCCACTGAAAACCGATCAATTTCTGTGCTTGGCAGTGGCATTCATAAGTCCCTCATGGAGCGTTATCCCATGCCTGAGGGTCATTACTCTCCCACAGAAGCACTGACAGTCGTGATGAATGGTGGTACCTGGGAAGGGAAGTGTTTGGATGTTTAAACAGATTACATTTTCCTTTTAGAACAGAAGACATTAGATCACATCTTAGACTGTCTACCAATGTGGACAGTGAGAATGGAGTCAGAGCCACCCACACTTGATCCAGGTGAGATCCAGGTGTAGGAGACATCCTTCTTGTGGAGACAATGCATATGGGTTGGTTTTGCATCCTGTCATGATATTATGTGTACTGCAAAGCAATTGATGCTAGTCATGTATGGCTGCTGAGGTGTGAGGATGTCAGCAGGCGTGAGACTCTGTCCATCACCATTATCTACAACAGTACTCATTACCTGCCAGCCAGTAAACATTCCATTTACACCATCTGCAATGAATTAAAAAGTGACGAAAAGAATCAGGATCAGTTTGAGTTCCAATGTGATTGTCAAGTTCATTTTCATCTCCAGAAGCCCTTTGGTTCTTTTAGAGACTTTTGGGGAAAATACATGAAGAAGAAACCCAAAAATAGCCTTGCAGGGGCAGATCTGATAATTTTCAGATTTTTTAACCTGGATTTTTTCAAATACAATTAGCTTCTTCAAGTGTGAGAAAATCCAGGCCTTTGTAAATTCTTCTTTTCTGTTCTTCCCTTTCATTTTCTTGTGAACTGAAACTGGGAATCAATGTTTCATACTCCAAAATTGATCCTGCCTACACTAAAAAAATTCATAAGAATATATATTTTAACATAAACTCTGAGGCAAAGCTGCCACTATGTCCAGAGAGATAGTGATGATTAGTTTCTAATTTACACGTGCACTGATTGCTTTGGCAAGTGTGAATTCCATGTCCTTCAGTAAGGTTCTTTGTAGCTGTCCTTACTTGAAACAGTTATTAGAGTATTAAAAAGATACAGAGGTCCACTCACACTTGAGGCTATTTAATTTCTATATAAGCAACCTAAATTTCTGTTCAGATTACACATCTGGGTCATCCAGTGATAAAAAGTGGAGAACAGAAGATCAAATAGAGGTCTTGTGTACAAACCACATGAGAAACAGCAGATGGATCTGACATTTACTCATATGCATCACCTCTTATTAGTAGATTCTCTTGTTTTTTCATCTTCCTTTCCCTTCATTAGCCTTTCTATCAACTGAAAAAAAAATTTCAGCCTTACCTTGAAGATCAGGGGAGGTATTGGGTATTGCCCAAGGTATTGTTCTGAGCAAAGAGACCAGTTCTGAAATGAGGATGTTGCAGATTTCCCCTCCTGAATCTAGTCCTGGCTATGCAGTGGGATTTCACTCCCCCAAACCCATCTCTTCCTCCCACAAATTGCCCTTGTGATAGTAACATAGGAAGGAGATTATATATTACCTCATCTCCTTGCAGAGAAAAGGACAAGTGCTATGGGAAAGCTTTGTTTCTTTTAATAATTTCAGGCATCCCTTGCCTTCAATATTTCACTGAAGTGGTCCTTGGTTGGCTTTAGAAAGACATTCTCATGAGAGGAAGAAGTAGAGTAATGAAAATGATGGCTTCATCTAGAAAGCCGTTCTAACTAAAAGGGATAAATGAGCTGTGACCCCCATTCTCAAGTCTGTGAGTCTTACCAAGATAAGAAAGATGTGTGAAGCTGCGACAACCTCATTGGAAGTTCACTTGGGATCTGATCTGTGTGATGCTACCATTTGGCAGGAGACATCATCTTTGTCACAAGCTCATCTGTATGTTTCTAGAGGAAAAGACCCAACTCTCTTGGTAGAAGATTATTTTTTTGGACTACTGTCTTTATGCTAGAATAAGGAAGATAAATTGTCACGTTGTGTGAATTAGGAAGCTTTTGTGCAGAACTTAGCAAGAGAGTGAATAAGTTCATTCTCCTTCCTCTTCTTATCTGCCCAATCCTGAACAAGCATATTGTAGTATACTAGGACAAAGGTAATTGTTGTTCAGCCTTATACAACCTCAGAAGCCTAGACTTCTCTAGAAAGAAAACATGATTATATTTTAATTATTTCAGTCCTGAACAGTGCCTTCTCTAACTATAATAGAAGAAATATGCTAATAACATTAGAGCATTTGATATTCATCTTTACTAACATAAAGTGGACCTGTGCAATAATGAGATTGAGTTAGGAAAGATATAGTCCATCTCCACAGCATCAGAACAGAGAAGCTCAGTATACTTTTAATTGAGGTACATGTCATACACCACAAAATCCAGCTTTTTATTCTACTGATTTTTGAATGATGAATAAAATACTTTAAGAAGAATGGTAATGAAAGGCTAAGTATTTTGAGGAATAGAATTCAAGTTATAATTTTATTATATCTTTCATAAAAATAACATACCACAGACTGGATTAACTTGAGCTACTATGCTTGAGAATTACTTATTAGTGCTTTATGTAATGTATCATATACTTATAGAAAAGCAAAATAGCAAAATTGTGTGTGTGTGTGTGTGTGTGTGTACCAGTCCTGGGGCTTGTGTTCAGTGCCTGGTTGCTGTCCCTGAACTTTTCTGGCAAGGTGAGTGCTCTACTACTTAGGCCATGCTCCATTTCTGGTTTTTTGGTAGTTAATTGGAGATCAGAGTCTCATGGACTTTCCTTTACAGGCTGGCTTCAAACCATGATCCTCAGATCTCAACCTCCTGAGTAGCTAGGATTTCAGGTGTGAGCCATGGGCACCTGGTTTAAAATACTGGATTTTGAAACCCCTAATATATCACTAAGACTCACTTGCTGTAACCATCCTATGGTAAGTCTTAGGCTAGATTGACTTTTAAGTTTAAAGGCCCTACTAAACAAATTTAAGATATTAATCCCAGGGTCCCTCTTTGCCAAACACTTCACAAACAAAATACTGACTTTATAAATCTACTTGGAGGATAGCCATCATCAACAGTGCAACTTGGACTTCTGTGAATTATATAAGAAGTATAGTTAAAAATAATTCTGCTAAGCATCATTTTATATGGTCATATGTACATAGCTATTGAGCCTTTGTGATCCACTCCTAAGAACATCCTCCTTTGTTCTCACTGTGCAGATTGCTTACAGTGCTGATTAATTAGTCATGTCCAAGTATAATTATTTTTCTTTTACTATCATTAGATTAAGGGAAATCACAGAAATGGTGGGACAAAGAGTGAACTAATTCAACAGTTATACTCAGTAAACACTATGTTGGAAATGAACTTTACAACTTCAGGGGGAAGGGGGTCAAGAAGAGAAAAAGTTGGAGAAAATGTGAGAGGAAGTAACACTGTTCAAAAAGAAATGTACTCATTACCTGATTTATGTAACTGTCACTCCTTTGTACATCACCTTTACAATTAAATTTAAGTTAAAATAATAATAATAATTTTCCTCAGCACCACATAAGCAAAAAAAGCCAGAAGTGGTGCAGTGGTTCAAGTGGTAGAGCAGCACTAACCTTGAGCTGAAGAGCTGAGGGACAGCGCCCAGGCCCAGAGTTCAGGCCACAAGACTCACAATAAATAAATAAATAAATAAAATAATTCTGAGAAGATGGATGCTGGTGGCTCATGCTACTCAGGAAACAGATCTGAAGATCACGGTTCAATGCCTGTCGAGGCAGGAAAGTCCATGATACTCTTATCCCCAGTTAGCCATTAGAAAACTGGAAGTTTCTAATGTGACTCAAAGTGGTAGGGCACTAGCCTTGAGGAAAAAAAAGAGGTCAGGGAAAGCACCCCGGCCCTGAGTTCAAGCTCCATAACTGACCAAAAAAAAAAAAAATCTGAGGCTAAATATGTCACTGAAATATAATAGTTATATCTCGACATGATCACAAATCTTAAGCTATACCTTGGTAATGAGTGAAAAATTAGGCCTAGTCTTTTCATCTAGCTTTGTCTTAATCTACGAAACCTAAGAAGCTTTAAAGAAACAGCAAAACAGATCAACTTGCTGGTCTAATAGCCAGTAGCCACATCTGCAGCAAAGACTTTCTGTGGGAGCTCCCAAAGCTCATAACCGTGGAGTGAACTATAATTATATTGTTTAGAAATCTGTTCAAGAGAAAAAGGCTCTTTTGACTTTACCATTTCCCCATTAATTTGGGGCTGTTTGGAAATAGGCCACGGAAACATTTACTGAGTCTTTGTAACTCTTATTATTATTTTAATGGTTCTAAAGTAGAACTGATTTGTGCATGAGTATGAAGGTAATATAAAAACAAACAGAAAAAGTCAAGATAAAGTTAAATATGATATTCATTGTTCTGGATTTCATCATCTTTTTTCAACTAGATTTCATAGCCATTGATAGCCCATTGCTAGAGAACTTTGGTATAAATAAAATTATTAGAAAATATAGGTAAATCTATGTGATTGTGAGTAGGTACCTGGATCTATAGAAACTTCATGTTTTTAGCTGGGATGGATTATATGTAGGATTAAAAGTATTCCTAAACAAAAGTCGGACAGGTAAAATCCTAACTACTTGGGAGGCTGAGATCTGAGGATCTCAATTCAAAGCCATCCAGGCAAGAAAGGTCATAAGACTCCTATCTCCCACTAACTACCAAACAAAAGAGGGGTAACAATGCTTGATAAGAAATGTACTCATTACCTTACTCATGTAACTGTAACTCCTCTGTACAGTATCTTTACAATAAAATAAAATTAAAAAAAATAAAAAACAAAAAAAAGTGGAAGTGGAGCTTTGGATCAAGTGATAGAGTGCTAGCCTTGAGCAAAAAAAAAGCTAAGGGACAGAACTCATGCCTGGAGTTCAAGCCCCCATACCAGCACCAAAAAAGAAAGAAAGAATGAATGAATGAAAGGAAAAAAGGAAGGAAGGAAGGAAGGAAAAAAGGAAGGAAGGAAGGAAGGAAGGGAGGGAGGGAAGGAAGGAAGGAAGGAAGGAAGGAAGGAAGGAAGGAAGGAAGGAAGGAAGGAAGGAAGGAAGGAAGGAAGGAAAAGAATAGAAAGTGTTCCTAAACAATAAAATGTCTGTGAGCTTTATTTCTTTAGGAATCATATTGACACACAAAAACATCTGAGTCACAATCATGGTACATTTATTCACATTTTCACATCTGCTCATATCCTTTCTGTCTTCAAGCAATGTGCCTTATACGTAGGGAAAACTTGTTATTGACAATTACTATAATGGCAACCTCACAACTTGTAAGAATAGGAGCTGAAATATTAGGAAACATTTTTTCTGAATATCTTACTTTTGTTCAACACTCTTCTTCACTGCATAGGGTGAATATATATGTGTAAACATATGCACATACATACATACGGATGGGGGGGAAGGGGGAGAGTGAGAAAGATCCCTTTCATCTGTCAAATGTTATCTGTTACTAAAGGTACATCCCAATGACCCTACTTTTAAAAAGTCTTCCTGGCTTACTTCTTTTTACCTTTACTGTGTAAGAAAATGCATTGATTTTTCTTGCTACAAGTTTTTCTACTGTATCTACCCACCCCAACATTGTGCATTTATGTACAAAATCTTGCTTAATATATGCCATTTTAACAGTCTAATCACTCCATTAGATTTGAATTATGAAAGTGTAAAGTTTTGGTACTATTCCTAAGGACAGAGTAGCTACTCAACAAGATTGTTATCCAAGCTGAATCTGTTTAACTGTGAAAGGGATTTTTGTCTCAGAATTTTCCATATTACTTACACAGTGATAGACTTGAAAAGCATTACTGTTCAAAATTAGGAAGACAATCCTAAATTTTAGTCCTTGTGGATCTGTAAGCCTTTTTTGTCTCATGCTCTGGCATCTTCTCCTCCTGATACCCTTTAAAAAAATATTTTAGGCACTGTATTTTCAAAAGATAATTCATAATTATTTTTATCTTAAAAAGTTGAACAAATTGACAAACTGAAAGAAAATAAAGAGATAAATAATAAGACCAGAAAATAAGAAATTGTGTCTTTCTTCCTATTGAGTGAAAGTATTTAAAGACAACTCCCTTGTCCCAAGCATTATTCAGAAATTTAGAACAACATACTTTTTGACTTATTACCTCCAAAGCTTCCTTCATAAATGAATGGTACTCTTGTCTGGCATCATGATTGCGCTCAGCTATAAACAAATGAGCTTGCAATTTAGGCTTCAACCTATCCACAATGAATATGAATTAGTTTGGTTAATGGGTGTACTTTATACAAGTCATCAAGCAAACTATGGAAAAGAGAAGTTAATAAAATTGACTACTGAATCAAAATGCACTGAGGAAATATTTTAATTGCACAAAAAATAGAATTGAATATGGCAAGAGAAGAAAAAAAAGAATGAAAGAAGATAGAATTGTATTTATTTCTATTTCTAGAAGTAGAAAAATGGTTTTTTGGAAGAAACTTGTGGAATCATGGCCAGAAAGGCAGGATAGTATAAATGCAGTAGTTAGAAGTAGTTGCTCCAGTATATTCTTTTCAACTAGTGGGTTCACCAAAAATCTATAACAGCATAACAGCATCAGGTTAAAAAAACAGGCTAGATTGCAGTACCTCATGCCTATTATTCTAGTCATGAGATTCTGTCTCCAGTTAACTAGCAAAAATGCTAGACTAAAGGCATGGCTCAAGTAATAGAGCACCAGCCATGTGTGAAAACGCCAAGTAAGAGTAATGATCCAGACCCCAAACTTCAATTACAACACCAAAAATATAAATAAAAAAGAAAAATGAAGAACTTACTTGGAACCAATTGAGAAATTAAACCAGCCTGCAATTTCCAAGAAAGAATATTGTAAGTATTATTTTAAAAATGAAAAATGAAAGAAGAAAGAAGAGAGAGGCTCAAAGGAGGACATCATTGTTTATATCCTAAATTTGGCACCATTAGCACTTGTGTAGTTTGGTGGAAATTGCTGTGTGGAAGCCAAATTTCTGTTTACAAAAGAGAAAATTATACTATAGTGGAAAATGCATAAATTAAAAATATGAGGAGCCATTAGGGTATCAACAATAATATCATGCCGCAGAGAAAACCAGCTAATAGATGTATACTTAACAGGGTTTTACCATTAAATTTGATATCTTTAAAAACAAAACTGGAAATATAGGAATGATACTAGAATTAAGGCATATACTTAATACATAATTTGACCTGCCTAAGAAAAGGTCTCATTTAAAGTTATAAGGAATAGTGATTGAGATTATCCAAATTTTGGAGAAAAAAAATACTACTTAGTTTAATAGATGTTTAGTGACATGTCATGAAAGGTGTAAGCACCAACCCAGAAAACCACTTGGACACACAGCCATGTAGCAGAAAGAAGCATTTAATGTCAGCTGGAAGCTGACAGGCTATCTCTTGCGGGATAGAGAGTAGCAAACTGCTCTCAGAGCCATAGAGGTAGATACAGTGTCAGCATTCTGAAGGCAGAAGAAGGGGCTGGGGCAGAAAAATCTTTGTAGTCACAGCTGGACACTGGAGATATCAGACAGCCAGGGAAGGACGTTCTATAGCTGGCTTTCAGCCAGGGAAAACATCCCATATCTGGCACATAGCAAAGTTTATGGCTGCCATTGTAGCCAGAAAACATCCTATAGCAGAGACAACACATTCTATAGCGGGCATCTTGTGACCAAACACTAGAACCCTCATGTGATGGGAACTGGGCATCCAGACTACATTGTTGACTGGCCAGGCCAGTAGGAATAGACAGCTGTGGCTGAGCCTGGCTTGTGGATGACCCAGGGTGAAGGCTGGCAACCCAATATAGGGATGAATGAGCTTACAAAAGGACGTCATCTTCTTTAGTTAAGAACATCTGCCATTATATAGAATGGCTATAGAATTACCATCCTTGATATTTTCTTAGTAGCCACAAGTTAGAAATAAATATAGCAACATCTTGGTATATTAAGAGGCTTTCGTATGTTTATTTCTTTGAGTGCTTTTCCCCTTAACTACTGTGAAGTTATTTTCTTATACATGACTAGTTTTCTTCAAAAGAGGCTTTAGTTCTTTAAAAAATATGAAAAAATGAGATTGCTATATCCATTTTTGTGCTCCCTGTGCTTTATATTAATTTTGAGACATAGCTCGCTATGTTTTTAAATGTTGATTTTTTTGATATGCTTATAGATGAACTTAATTCTGAGACTAATTGATCTCCCTGGGCTTCTCAGTTCCTTAGCGGTAAATGTTCTGGGAGTAGGGAGATAGTTAGAGGTTAGTACCCAATGCACCCACTGCACCTGACCCAAGAACACGGAAACCACAGCCCATGGATTCCTATGCAGTGCTCTGTGCAAAATAAGTGTGTTTCCTCTCTTCTTTCTCCTACAAACATGAACAAATCCAAAAATATAAACTAATTGTAATTCTGATGCCAAGGCCATAAGGCCAAAATTGGAGTGAGGCATAGAAACATATGTATCCGCTTCCAGGGAACCCATGGCCTTCCTTCAAGACTGATCCTGAGCAGAAACTTAAACCCACTGTAACCAAAGGCATCTTTCTCACTTGCTTCATCTAAATGAATGAATGCTATTTGAGAAGTAACAAAATACCCAAGTATACTAAGAAAAATTACTCAATTTTAAATTGTGTTGAGATGGCATGTCAACCACTAATGAAAGCACTATTATGTCAGTTAACTAAAAATTATAAACAGGAAGTTAACATAAAAGATGAAAATGCATTCTTTAAATAATGTCATAAGGAGTTTAAGCTATTTTCCATTCAGAGATAGAATTTTTTATGTTTCTTTATTGCAAATGCTATGTATCATCTTTTCCATACCACATACATGGTAGAGTCTAAATAATAGCCAGTTGTTCTGTAAATAAAGAGTTGGTTAGCCAGGCACTACTGGCTCACACCTGTTATCCCAGCTACTCAGGAGATTGAGATTTGAGTATCATTGTTTGGAGCCACGAAAATGCTGGATGTGTAGATATGGCTCAAGTGGTAAACTGTCAGCTAGATTGAGTGGCCCTGAGTTCAACCCCCAATACTGGCACAAAAAGAAACAAAAAATGAAAATTTCAGGCTGATATATAACACTGGCAAAAAAGAGGCATTGCTCTTAGGTCTGTGTATCTGCAGCTTACAAAGGTACACACACACACACACACACACACACACACACACACGCGCGTGGGCACGCACACACACACACACACACACACACACACACACACCTGCAGTAATTTGGTTACCTCATCAATGACCACAGGTGTCTTGAACGCCAGGTGTCCAGTTTCTTCTCCAATCACTGCTTCTAGTACTTTCTTTTCTCAAGTTTCAGCACTAGGATCATTTTTTAAAATCCTTTATTCTTTTTGCTCTTCATTTCCATTCAGGCAGTCACTACATTCTGCCAGTTCTCTCCCAACAATACCTCTTCAGCTGACAACTTTATTCTCTTTATTTTCAGGGGCTCACAGTGAACCTTGGGAAAGGGTGGCCTGTATTTCTTTTCTGAACCACTAGAAATAGGCCACCCTTCCCTCAAGCTAGTTTCACTGAGCTATCTTTTTAATCATCCACAATCAATGTCCCCACCCATCATTTTCCACAGCTCTTTTCTTGTACTTCTGTCCTTAAACAAGATTAAAATTCAAGTTTCTCATTGTGGCTATAAGCCCTTTCTACTACCAGTTATTCTTCTCGGTTTCCTCATCTTCAGCTTCAAGGTCTCCATCAACTACTTTTTCTCTCCTATAGTAAACAGGACTCTGCTTAACATTGTGACAATCTTTGTGAGCCAAATGAATTGGCTCATCATGTAGTACCATACACCTTTGTACACCTCTGCTTTTCATTATCCCATTTTCTCTGCTGTCGCCGATTCACATGTTTGCCCTTTCTCCTTTCCATGTTTCTGTTTGTGCTGCTCCCCCACCCCCAGGAACCTCTTCTCTCTCCACCACACCCTTCAAAATTCATTCTCTTATTCTATTTACTACATTGAAACCATTGCATACTTTGTATGGGTGTCCCTTGTATTTTGATATATAAATCTTCACAAAGTTTTATTTAGGTAACTTTTGTTTTTTTCTCTGACTTCCAGCAAGAAATGTGAACATTTTCAGGTAGCAGAGAAGACTTTGTGGTATAGAATTCTCCAGTTATAATTTGTTCAATGTATTCTGTCTTCTTCATGAGTCATATAACCACTAGATACCAACAAAACATTTGAATTCTGCAGTCCATATTCTTTTTAAAAAATACAGTTACATGTTGTAAAAAGACTTACTCAAGCTCCAGATTAGGAACTTGACAATATTTAATAGACAGGTAAATACCTGTCTCATGCTGAGTGTTACATTGGAAGGTCTTGTATATTTCTTACCATGGAGAGAAGTCAAAGAACCCATGTGCCCAGACAAGGAAGACTTTTCAGAGGCAGTGGGCCAGACTCACCATTTAGTAGAGGAAAATTGCCAGCTGGTTGTTGTAATAATAGTCAAATCAGTTTATCCTTAAGTGAGCACATCTGATGAGCAACCTCCCCAGGCTGTTCACTGAAGATATAAGTGCACAACAAATCACAAGTGTGACTCAGTCACATGCCAGAGACTGAATGACTCCAAAAACATCTATATCCACCACTTTACACTGTGCAAAGTGTACCAATTTGCTTGGGTTGAGCCAGCCCCTAGTGTTTGAAAATTAAGAAAGAAACCATCTGCTTTTTTTTCCCCCTGTACTTATGGATCTCAGAAATTTAAGGTTCCAGAGTGACAGCTATTATGTAAAGAAATCTTCTTCTGACCTATGTTAGCTCACCTAATAAAATCTGATGGAAACACATGGGTTAGTTCAGGGAAATCCATTTTAGTGCTAAAGAAGACCTAGAATTAAACTTTATATCTTGCTCCAATGGATGGGCTGTCTTTGAGAGTGTATAGAAATGCTTTGAGGGACTATGAATTAAAGAACTATCTATGAAGATGGTTTAGATCCAGGGTTTGAAGTGGACATTACTCTAACTAGAGGCTTGTATTATGTTCTCTTAAGTATCTGAAGACCCTCCTCCACTAGCATGATGAGAAGAAACAGACTGTTGAGAAGTCCTTGTCCCTGCTATGGGTTATTAATGATAATAACACTTTAACTGTGTTAATGCTAATTTCCACCACACTGCAAGGTAGATATTATCCCCAACTTAGAATTGAGAAAATTGATGCTTAAAGTGACCAAGTGGCCAATGCAGTGGCCTGCAACTTGTCAGCCGCTTTGAGAAATACCCTGGTGTCTCAGGTACCAGAACCAATCCTCTTAATCTCCCACACCTCTGCCTTCTGATTAAACAATGCAGTGTGTGCAAGTGTTATCAGTCGCTGAAATGGTAGCTTATGTGGGGACAGGACGTCTTGGGAAGGGAAACAAATGAATTTTATCCTGAATACTCTGAAGGCTCTACAGCTCTTTGAGTTACATTTACTATGGCATTGCAGAAGCATTAATAATAATAATAATAATAACAGAACTCTTAAGCCAATTTGACTAGCCTCACGGGAGCAGACATTCCTTAGGCAGGTTTTTCATCCTAACTACAGAAATATGGATAAAGCCATCCCAAGGAGAAAGAGATGTGGGCAGAATTCTTGTATTCCAATATATTCATCAAGTTCATGATCCATTTCATTTTAGGTTCCTGACAGGATTTCTTCAAGAAAGCCATATAAAATTTCTTCCAAATTTATTGATAGAGAAAATTTAGTTTGTACAGATATACTCTTTCATATTTTGATACTAAGTAAATACAGTAAATGAAGGAGTGACAGTCAGAATTTTTCACACAGCAAGGACATACTCTATACATTAGAAAACTTGAATTTTAAAAGCACTGCAGGTAATCTTAGTGGTTTAAGAGAATGTGCCTTTTACATAAAATGGATTTGTTCCCCCAAATCAATGCATTTTTCATTTGTTCGTTTTCATAATTTTAGAAATGATTGTCATTGGCAAAAAAATCGTCATTTCAACAAGAAAGTATTAATTTGTAAATCAGCACTTTTTAACAGTGATTTAAATAAACTTGTTTCATAAAGATGTAATGAAGGAAATTTAAATGGTAACTATTTTGAATTTAATTTATCTCTATAAGCAAATAACTAGGCCTAGCTCTAGCTACTCCTTCCTTAGTGATATAGGAGATGTGTATGATTCATACTGTGAGAGCAGAAACGTGGACTTTCTTGTTCACTGCCTACCTAGCACAATGCCAGAAACATTCTAACACATACTCACTAAAATAAAGACAAAATTTGTCATCTGATTTTGTGTTACTTGGAGTGAAAATGGAGATGTTTAAATTAGCAGTATTTATTCACTGAAATTTTTCATTCTTATTCTCAAAGATAATTTTTTTCTTAATATATATTTCTTATTGTAAAGATACTGTACAGAGGGGTTACAGTTACATGCGCAAGGTAATGAGTGCATTTCCTATTGAGCATTGTTACACCCTCCTTTATTTTTCCCCTACCATTCCTTTCCTCCCCACTTCCTCACCTCCTCCCTCCCCTTTCCTACCCACCCCCCTGCCCCTACTCCACAAAGTTGTAAAGTTCGTTTTCAACATAGTGCCTTGTACATCTCATTGTTAAAATGGGTCATCCTGTATCCTTATTTCTGCATTTTATTTCCCTTCCCCTTCCCAAATTAGAAAAATGTATATATAAGATGTAGGACACCAGAATCAAATACAGTGACAACAGGGGTTGTGCCATTGGGGAAGAACATACAAAGAAACATAGTATATTATAAGTACATTAAAAAGAACAGCAACAAAGATAAAGCCTCTTGGAAAAAATTATATTAAGTGAATTAAGCCAGACTAAAAGAAACATAGTTCCTATGGTTTCCCTTATCTGCAATAACTAGTATATATCTAGGACAAGCAGAAAAGGTCAAAAGCTATGTACATATGACCATATAACCTGATGCTAAGCAAAATGAACCCCAAGATAGGGACACAAGAGGTTTTATCTTTGTTGCTGTTGTTTTTAATGTACTCAAAGATAATTTTTTATTAAAATCTTTTTATTAAAAAGACCTCCAAGTTTTTTCAGTTAAGCTGTTACATTAAACATGCACACATGCACACATACACATACACACACACATACACACAAAGAGAAATCTTTTCTGAAAAAGTATCTATTACTTTGTTTATGCAGTACTAGAAATTGAATTCAGTCCTTTTTTGCTAGGCAGGCCCTTTACCACATGAGCCACAACCTCAGTGCCTTTGTTTTATTTGTTTTTGAGATAGAGTCTTGCTACTTTTTCCCAGGCTGATCCTGACTTTGTGACCTCCCTGCTCTGCCTCTCAAGGTGCTGGGATTATAGATATCTGCTCCCATGCCTCGATTAATTTTTTTTGTTTTTATGACTATTGTTATCATTTTGTTTGATTTTACAAGCGTAAACTGGATAAATACATGATGTTGTTGTGAAGAAACTTGAGAATATAAATTTTGGATGTAGAAAGCTAAGGATCTTGACCCATGCTGGAAACAGCCTATTTCTAGTAGAATTGATATGAGCTAAAAGTTTTCTAATCAATTTAGTAATTGTTAAGAAAATAAAACACCTAATTTCCGTATAAATCTTTCTGCTTTAAATCTTTTTGTTGCATTGTAGCAAGCACAGAAACAAATCCTGGTAATAAATGTACAATAAATTATCAGTCTACTCCAGAGCTTGATAGCCCACTCCTGTAATCCCAGCCATTCAGAGAGAGAGAGGCAGAGGGAGGAGAATCTTCAGTTGAAGTCAGCCCAAGAAAGTTAGTGAGATGCCTTCTCAAAGAGAAAATATAAACAAAAAAGGCTAGAAATATAACTAAGGTAGTAGAGTCCCTGCCTAGCTTGTTGAAGGATCTGGGTAATTATCAGTTTGCTGAAAAACACTGCTAAATAATTTTAAATTATAAACCTTTGGGAGGGAATTTAACTATTTTTGTGAGTAAATCTGATTCACCTAAACATTACCTGAGTGCCTCACTGACAGAGGAGATAAAACAGGTAGAACACGTGTATCTTTTGTACCAGTATGTTAGACCTCAAATGAGATTACTGTTGACAGGGTAAACACACACACACTCACACACACACACACACACACAAAACAACAAAAAAAGGTTCTTTTTTTTCTTTCATTTTGTCTTTTTTATGATTTTTATTGTAAAATTAGTGTACAGAGGGGTTCCAGTTACATGAGTAAGGTAATGAGTACATTTCCTATTGATCATTGTTACCTCGTCCTTTGTTTTTCCCCTACAATCCCTTCCCTCCCCACTTCCCCAATTCCCCCCCCCCACAAGTTGTAAAGTTCCTTTGCAGCATAGTGTCTTGTACATTTCATTGTTACAGTGGGTCAACCTGTATCCTTATTTCAGCATTTTGTTATTTCCCTTCCCCTCCCCCAAATTAGAATAATGTATATACAAGATGCAGGGCACCGACATCAAATACAGTGAAAACAGGGACAAACAAGGTTCTTTAGTTGCTTCTAAATTGGGGGGGAGGGGAAGCTCCTTCCTCACCTCTATTCTTCCTCCCAAGTAAGGAGAATCCTTCCTCAGCCGTTGACTGCCTTGATTGTCTTCCTGGGCTCTGCTATTTGCCCATGTTAGGCTTTGCCATCTTGTATGTATTCCTTCCAGAATATACTTAGGAGTTTTTGGTATGATTATAATCAAGGTGGCACTTTAGCTTTAAGTCCTTATATTTATGATTTATAAAAGACTTTTTCTCTGAATTACATGTATCACTAGGATTTTTCAAGCACTTTTTCTATTTAGACACAAATGTTTCATCAAATTTGAGGAAAATATTAGTCATGGCAGTCCAATACCCAAGAATTTCTCTAACTCACCTGCCTTCAGAGTTCGCTGACATTCCTAGATGCGAAATATCTCTGGAAGATATTTGAGCACTTAATAACACACCATAAACAAATGCCTCACTTAAGTAAACTATGACATATTTTAAAAAAAGAAAACCTCTGTGTTCCTTAGATAAGATAGATTTTGGATAATTAAATTTTGTATATTTCTGAAACAATTTGAAATAGCTAAGTAATAATTAAATCATTATTATATATTCTTTAATAGTGAAAGTTTGATATCATTTCAGAAATTCCATAACAGCTTTATAGAACTTTGGTTCTATGTGTTCCTTCATTTAATATTTATTAAAAACCTTACAAAGTATTATTTCTCTGAGCAAAAAATTAAGAGAGGTAGATACACATGATTACACAGACCTGTACTCAACAGGCTGAGGCAAGAGGGTGATGGATGAAGAGCACAAGGCCAGCCAGGCGCTGGTGGCTCACCCCTGTAATCCTAGCTACTCAGGAAGCTGAGTTCAAAGCCAGCCGGGGCAGGAAAGTCCATGAGACTCTTATCTCCAATAAACCACCAGAAAACTGAAAGTGGAGCTGTGGCTTAAGTGGTGAGTCCTAGCCTTGAGCTGAAGGACATTGCCCAGACCCAGAGTTCAAGCCTCACAACCACCAACAACAAAATAGAACAACAAAAAAGAGAGCACAAGGCCAGTATAGACTACATAGAGACACTGTATCAGAAAAAAAGTAATAGTAATAATTAGAGAGGGTAAGTAATTTGCTGGAAGTCATCTGGGTCAGTGAATAGCATTAATAGGATTTAAATCTGTCTTCTCTTCTCCAAGGATTTTGCTTTGCTTTACCTGTAAACCTAAATATTTATTCTAGATTCTATTTCTATTAATTTTGCATTAATATTTTTGATATATTAAATAAACAAGCCTATTTGTCACAGTCTACAGGTTGTTTGATTTGCTTCGCAATGTTCTGTTTTTTTCCAGAAAATGAGTAGTTTGTAATTAGAAGTGAAAGGTTAAAAGATTTGTAGAGAAATGGGCAAATTCCTGACCAGAAATTTAGTAATAACTCAAGTGGGGCATTGTAATTTAAAAGAACAACTGTACTTTTCTAGTATGGTTGGTTATATTAAACTCACAGCAGATTTCCATAAGTTGAGTACTAATCTACTGTGCTTTATATTTTTCCCCCAAAGAACTCTAAAACATACATTTAAATTAAACATATTGTACAAAACCATTTGAGGAATGTGGCAGAAATGAAAAGGCAGGAACCAGAAACCCTAATTTTAAATTTTATGACTTTTGTGCAATTAGCAGCTCAACCTTAACATTATATTAACTTAACCTTTTGCATTTAGATATTGGGTTAAAGCTATGGTAGTTAGTATTTTAAGCCTCCATTAATGGATGTAATCAAATTGTAAGGTCTTTTTTGTTTGTTTTGCTGTGATAATCAAAAGGGCATTTAACCTGGACAAGGAAATAAATCTGGAATTCTAGAGATTAATTTGAAATCTGCTAATACACTATCCTCCTATTCTCTGGAAGCCTGGTAATCTGAGGCTGTATGCAGAAGTTTACAGGTAGCGAGAATCTCTGAAAAACATCCTAAAGTTCAGTAGTTCTCTTCGAATTATCACAGTGGCCTTGTTTCTTTAGTCTCACAGTGGGATGGTTTTTAAGCAAATGGAGGATGGAAATTCAAAGATAAAAGGAATTGACATAAAAACTAAAGGAATTGCTTAATTTGTAAATTTAACCCTGTGTCATGATTCTTCATTAAGGATATTAGCTATACTGATTCAGTACCAAGCACAGGGGGCAAATGGGACAGAAAGGGCACTAACTATATTGAAGATGACACTAGAAATTTGGAGGGCTCTTAATAATTAGGTACTTAAGCTCACCTAGAGAAGTGATTAGTGTTTAGAAGTAGAGACACAGCTACAGGAACACAGATAAATTAGAATGGAACAAAATGTCCAGTTTGCCACAGTTCTTTCAAACGATCATAGCCTGCACTGGGAAGTGGAGTTGCTGCTTCCTCCACCTCCTACAGGAGCCAGTCTGCTTAGTCTTTGCACATTTGACTTCCAATGATACAGATGTAGCCTGAACATGAGCCCAGGGTTTGCTTCATACCTCGGTTACTGACAAATCATCTTCTCTTGAATAAACCATTGACTATCCTGACTTTTTCCCTTTTTCTGCTTGTGGAAGAAATGGCTTCCTCCTATGAAAATAGTAAGATTTAAAGTATCTTCTTTTAAGTTATGGTTGAAACCCATTCTCAAACAAGAAGCTAGGAGAGTTGGCACAGTTGGTAGGGTCTTATTAAGGTGCCGCAATACAAATATGGATAGATCATTGTGCTCAAATAGCTTGTAGTCTAGTGAGGGCTATGGGGAAGCTGAATGAGTGGGTGCAGCCTAATAAATAGATACAAAAGAATATGGCATGAATGATATCAGAATAGGGCAGAAGACAGAATAATAGCTGGATAATTGAAAAAAATGACACCCAATGAATACACAGTGGTAAGTAAGCTTTTTTAAACCAGGTATTATGTTAACCAGATAACCAGGTATCATGATTCTTCATTAGGGACATTTACCATGGTACCTCGGTGCCACCAATAACAACGTAACCCAGTAAGAAGAGCACTGGAATATGGGTTTGTTCCAGCCTTGCAGTTTACATACAGCACATTATCTAGAGTAGCATCCTTTGTGTCTGTTTTTCCTCATCTACAAAATGTGTGTTGCTTGTGTTACAGTGTATGCTGAGAACCAATTAAAAAGAGCTACCTATATGGAAATTTCACAGTACCATGTAAAAATCTACTGAAAATGGTGGAGAATCAATGTAACTTAATGAGAAATTCAGAATAAAACCCATTTCACTAAGTGTCAAGTGACTGAAAGAAGTCAAACTTCAATGCATAAACCCTATGAATGATGCCTGGGACTAAAATTTTGTCACAGGAATTGATATGTTCTCACCACAGACTAGCAGAATAATTGTGTCTTTCCAAAATTATAATCTTCTGGAGCTAGGAGAGAGAAACTTAAAATTGGAAAGAGCCTGGACACTTACACATTAAAAAGTGACAGGATGAAAAAGAAGGAGGATTGTGCTTTTCCAAATGTCAAAATTTAAAATGCTAATAAAATCCAATAAACAGGATATTTACCGTGTCTACAACAACTAGCAAAGGTTAGCTTGGGCAAGGACTGGAAGCCGTGGATGGTTCTAAGAGAACAATGAAGGCACCTGGCCCCTAGATGAAGTTTAATCTCATTGGCATGTGCTCAAGTCCTGAAGTAGCTTCTTTCATAGACTAAACCTGACTGTAATTACTGTTTATAAGAGATTTGTTTAATGCACATATTATATCATAGCTGCTCTTTTTGCATAGCAGAAGTTACTTTTAACTCAAAGAAAGAAACAAACCATTCGTAAGTGATTTAACTCTAACAGTTTGAGTAAGATGATAGAATACTCAGACACATATAGAAACTGTCTCTCCACATCTTAGACAGAGAGCAGAATATTCAAACATGTGTATCTTGCACTTAATTTAAACTGTGTGGTTGGTTACCTATCTCTTTGGCAATTCAGTATAAAGTTTTATTACTGTGAAATAGAATAGGGTAGGGATTTATGTCACACAAAAATGAATTTCCATGGATGGGAACACACATGAAATAATTTAGGTAAGCAGTATGTCAAATGAAAATTTAAGATGTTAGAGCTGGTGGTGCAAAGGGAAGAAGCAGAGGGAGGAGGTTTGTGTAATAGATGATAAATATATCACACTGGGAAAAGAAAAAGGAGCAGCATTGCTATAGGAAGTTATTACTAATGTTGAAGAATTGTGAAAAACATTGAAGAATGAATCTTAAGACCAAGAAATCAAAGCAACTGATTACACAGGGAATGAGTCTCATTTGTACGTCAAAGAAAAATATAACACTTAAAATAAATGTGAGCCCATATAATTATGGCCCAAAATGAATGAAAACTATGATACTGCTGTTCCTGGAGGTTCAGCAAGTAGGGACATTTTTTAAACTTTTATTTTTCAGAGGTTACCAAGGTACCAGAATTGAGCAAGCTCCTCTCACCTCTGCAAAAATCTTTTCTTCCCACTGATTACTTTTTGTTTCAAAGCAATCCCAATTGTGAGAAATAAAATGTAAGAGTATTCTCTCCCAGAACAGCTCTCATGGTTCCTTAGAGGCTTATAAAGGAACTCTGGTATAATAGAAGGGTATGAAAAAAAATTTCATCCTGCACTTCTTGCCTTTTTTGTGTGTTTGTGTGAAAAAATTCGTAATAGTAGATCTCCGACACTGAGTTCAAATAATCCTATTTTTAATCTGCCTTTACTTCCCTGTCCTCAAGCCTAGACAAAAATCTCAAAAAAGTACTATAGAATGTAGAATTTAATTAGCTGATTTATATAAGAGGAGAAAAAGAGAGTGAGAGACAGAGAGCGAGAGCGAGAGAGAGAGAGAGAGAGAGAGACTTGATGCTTCTCAATTGAAGTAATCCTCCAAGAAATGCCACATTAGAAAAGAGATTTCTCATGAAGTATTTTTGGTTTGGGATTATATTTAAGGTGACTTCCAAATGCTCATATTTTTGTAAAGTATCCATGAGACCATATGTGATACAGACTTATACTTGTGGATTGGGATTAGACATCAAGAGTCAGGAGTTATTTTAGAGGTCATGATCAGTAAAGCCACAAACCTGAATGAGATGAATCAAAGAGTTATGAGAGGAAACCAATCCCAGGGCAAAATACTAGGAAATTCAAGTACTTGACAAGTGGACAAGAAAGAGGTGTAAAAGCAAGAAGGAGAACACTGAGAGATGAGGAACGGGAAATCAGGCCAGTGCTGTTAAGGAAACAAAGGGTAAGGTATTTGAGGGAGGAGTAGAGGTGACCACAACTGAAAATAAAACTGGAAATGCCCAGGATTTTGTTCAGAGGAGGTTGCTGTTCACACTGAGAGGAAAATGCCAGAAGTGCATTGACCTATTTGATAGGATAGTTTATAGCTGGGATTTCAGTAACTGAAAATGTTTTTAAAGGTTCCTAGTTCTAATATATCTCAATGTATTCATGTATGCTTCCATTGGTATTATCTTAATTTAAAAAATACTTTAATTATATTTTAATTTGAGAGCATGGTTGTTAGAAAGGCAGTGCATAAAAATAAATTGAAAAGCTATGGTTATCACATTGTAGGTCCATATCAAAAATAAACTCGTCATCTACCTAACTAGAATAAAACAAACAAAAAAGCCTAGAATGATTTTTAAATTAAAACTATTTTACCACAATTTCCAAACTAAGTAGAGTTTTGTGAAGAATGAGCAAAATACTTATCTGTCCTTAAAGGTATTACATCTTAGTAAAGAAATGAACATAAGGTGAAAACCATAGTGAAGTAGACATAAATATTGTATCATAGCAGTACCAATCTCAGGTTTAGGAGTTATTATAACTAGTTCTAATAACTAAGAACTAGTTAAGATAATATTAGCTCCTGATATATAAACCCCCAGTTCTCAGTGGCTTAAAACAATGAAAGGTTTCTCTTGCCCTTTTAAAGACTGACTAGTGATCCAAGTTGGTAGAAGTTCCATGATCTTTAGCACACATTTTTCCAGGGCCTCCTTGATTGACATCCTAGCAGCAGACTAGTCAAGAGAGAGACTACTGATTTCACAGGAATTTCTACTTTGTCTTACTTTTACCAAAATCACATTGGCCAGAATGGGTCACAGGCTGTAAGAGATCTTCAGAGAAGTCTGGGGAAGGCAGTGTAGCTATATGCCTAGAGATCAGGAAGGATAGGATTTAGAGTTAGAAGCAATGGAAGAATACTTGAGAAAGTTGCAGAATGGTTGAAGGTTTGGTGAAGGAAGTTCAGCTTCACTTGTCAAATAGGGTCCACAATAAGGACATCTAGTTTTCAATATAGTCCCTTAACACCATTGTTCTCTCATTTAAGAATATTAGTCTGTTTCAGAGAAAAACTACTACAGTGTATAGCAATTTACTTAACAGATTATTAGACTTATTAAAAGTAGAGAGGGATCTCAGACTTTCACCTTACAACCCCTTCATTTCAAAGGTATATAGCCCAGGGAGATCATACCCTCTAGATTTCCCAGTGAGTCATTGTCAAAACTAGCACACAGCCTGACCCTCTTGGCTTCCATTCCAATGCTCTTTCTGGGATGAAATACAAGGATGAGCTTTTTATTCATCACATTTATGTTAAAATAACTGTGGAATTTCATGTAAATTATCTTGGTCTTATTTTAATTTCTACCTTCATACTAATGAAAATCAGTCAGTGCTGATCTAAAAGTTGTTTTATAGGTATGACTACAGATCATATTGATAAGCATGTTTCTATTCTAAATATGAGTGAATATTCTTTCTTTTCCTGGCATCTCATGTAGACATTTAATGTCCAAATACACAGAACAAGCATAGATGAAATCAACATGCTTGCTGTTATTCTTTTAACAAAATTTTAAAAGAAAAAATAGAACAAAAGGTGAGTGATGAGTGAGTTGCATGGTTGTAATTGAGTTTGTGTTGCTTTCATTGTTATAAAATTTTAATTGGTGTAGATTCTTAAATGTATATCAAAATGCATGTCATTGCTTTTGTACAAAAATAAGTTTGACTTTAGAATGCATTTTCTTTAGTGAGAATGATAAATTATCTCAGAGCTTTTGAGTCTCTACTTTTAAAAATCATAAGGTCATTTTTTAATTAAAAGATAAAGAAAAGTACTCAGTGTCCATGTAGTTAAAATCAGGATCATCTAGTAAGTAACAACAGAAAAACAGGTATGAAGGCATGACCCATCTTCAGAATAATTGGTCCAAGAATGACTTCTTTTATAGTTTCATAAAAACCCACTTCTAGGAGTATCCCATCAGAATGCAAGAAAATGAAAATTGCAAATTCCTCTAAATTTTCTCATTTCATTTTCAATCATAGGACTTAATTATTTTCTTCTACTTAGTATTATGTTTCTTATAGGTTATCATTCTCTTTTCAAAATAAGTAAAATGAAAAATAAGGCCAACCTCCAGTATAAGAAATAATATATAATACTAGTTATATATGTATTCATACTACTTATTACTAATAATATATAATTATATATAATATAAAATATAATATATTTTATATAATACATGATTCTATATATTATAAAAGATAATATGTAAATACGAATTATACATATATTCATACTACTTAATGGTAATTATAATCATAAATATGTAGATATACTTATGAGAAAATTTTGTATAGAAAGGTAGATAGATAGATAGATAGATAGATAGATAGATAGATCAAATGCAGCTGTACACAGCCACACAGTTTCTCCATGGAGGCAAGTTAGGCAACTACTTTTTATACCTCTGAGATTATGGCAATATATTGCTTAAAGACCAGAGATAATGGAATATAACTGAACACTTATAAATTGCATCTCTGTAAATGTCTCTTGATGGATGTTGTCTAAAGTACTAGCTGTATGTAATGATAAGGTAATACAACCCCAAAATATCAAAGAGCCTTCATCACTATTGCACCAGGTGAAATGCAGACAATATCTTATGTACCTGATGATGTTTCAGCAAACTGCAAAGTACTGTCATAAATCAGTACTGATTTCATGCCAGAAAATTTCTATGTATCAAAGATTCACCCTCCTGTGAAGCTCCAATCAGATTTTTGGACCTGCCATCTAGTGGCCACTGCAGTAACAAGACAATTGGTCCATTCTTGGTCTTCATTTGAAAACAGGAATTTAACTGTAGCTGGTTCATCTGTAGATAAATATAGAGGTGCCCCACCCATTAAGCTCTAGCTCCCTTTTCCCCCATTAAACACACTGACATCTTCATAGAGTAACTTCAGTCTGACCATTTTTTACATGCACAAGAAACAGATTTTTTTTCCCATACAAAATGATATACTTCCCACCTGAAATGGAAAAGAAAGAGAGAGAGAGACAGAGAGGGGGCGGGAAGAAAGGAAAGGAAAGAAAATGAAAGGAAGTTTTCCATTATTGGGGGAAAAAAATGGAAAAAGGAAAAGGGGAGATAAAAGGAGAAGCTGGAGAACAGGGATATATTCTGTCAAGTAGTTCTACTTGTGAGACTAATTCTTACAAACTGTGCACCCAGCAGAGCAAACCTCTTATTTTGCTGCTTTCCTCGGATCCCCACAAAGCTGTAATGTTCTAGTTGTTTTCCTATGTCCTGTGACCCACACGGGCATTTGATATTATACATCATGTTGGTAAAGGAACAATTTACAAATGGCTTAAGTAGGCAATTAGTTATTAGAATATAGACCTATGGATGTATATGTTACTGTAACAAAACCTGGTAAGAGAGTTTTGTTTCATTGTTTTTATTATAATTCCCAGTTGTGAGTCTTCCTGTTTTCCAGGGATTTTAGGAGTAGAATCTAAAAGTACACAGTGGACTATTATTATTATTTATCATTTGTCAAAGAAACACAAACATACAAAGCAAAGGCCAGTTTGTGAACTATACCAGACAGTCCTCAGTCCAAAAGAACTCACAATACAACTCCTAAGCAGGTCCTGGAAAATGTAAGACAGAATGAAAACAGATGGGTGAATGGTACTTATTCAATATCTTAAATATAGAACTCAGTCGTGCAGGTGCATCTTCAGATGTTATTTGAAAGAAGAGACAGAATATCTTGGCATTGTGTCATTTATTCATAAATATTATAAGTTTTATATTATTTGAGAAACTATTCTAAATACAGGGCAGTTTAAAAGAAGGTGTGAAAGCTGATTCCCTCAAATGAGACAAAGGGCAAATTGTGTGAGAAGTGGGGACTTCAAAATAGGAAGAGTAAGTAGAGGAGAACCAGGTCAAGGAAAGAGCCAAGGGAAAACAGAATCCACAGAGGGCACATCAAGTTTAATAGAAATAAAATTCAGAGATTTAACAAAATAAAATAAAAAATAAAAAACAACCCAGGATGAAGATCTTGGCAGCTGTGTTCCAAATGTACTAAAATTGCCAAGAGATGCATAAACAATAATGGCAAGGACAATTATTTAGTTATGGAAACTACAGCATAAGGCCAGCAGAGGGGTTGTTTCTAGTGTTGAAAAGGTGTTGATGGAACAGGGAGAGCAGTCAGATTGAGCTAACAGCAAGATAAGAAGTAAGCCAGACCCAAAGAAATATAGGTCCCATGGTTTCCCTTATTTGCAATAAATAGTATACCTATAATCTTAGCAGATGAGCAGAATAGCTCAATATCTATGCACATATGACCATATAAGATGATGCTAAGCAAAATGAACTCCAAGACATGTACACAAGAGGTTTTACTTCATTGTTGTTTTTAATGTACTATGTGATTTTTTTTTGTTTCTTTTGTATGTTCTTCCCCCTGAGGTACATCACTGTATTTGATTTTGGTACCCTGGTATTGTATATGCCTTTATCTAAATTAGGGAAGGGAAGGGGAACAAAAGAATGGCGAGACAAAGGACAGGGAGGAACCAATGCAACATCGATACTCACAAGGCAATATGTTGAAAATGATCTGTACAACTTGGGGGGAGGGATTGGGCAGGGAGGGGAATGGGAGAAAAATGAGGGAAGGTAACAAGCTCAATAAGCAATGTACTTATTGCCTTACTCATGTAACTGTAACCCCTCTGTACATCTCCTTGACAATAAAAAAAACAACAAAAAAAGAAGTAGCAATGTATGAAATATAATTGCAGACAGACCATGCCATTCCTGTATTCAGGACTTTTTAATGGATCTCCACCTTATTGGAAGAAAAAAGAAAATGTGCCAAGCCAGGTGGCTCCTGCCTCTAATCCTAGCTAGAAAAACACTTGCCAAGCAAGTACAAGGCCCTGATAGCCAACTCTAGAACCCCCCAAAAGAAAAACAAAACCTACACTTTACAATCATCCATCAGCCTCGCGCTGTGTTTCAGTGTCGCTCTGCCCTCTCTGTCTTTATTTAACACTGGATCCCTCATTCACTCCTCTGAAGCCTCATTGACCTGCTTTCCTCTCTTCTAGCTTACCGAGTATGCATTTACTGTAGACCTTTCACCTTTGCTTTTCTCAGTGCCCAAATGTTTTTCCCAGACTGAGTTTGTTTGCTCATCTCCCTATGGCCCATACTCAATTTTTCCTTCTTGTTAGGCATTTCCTACCCACCACATTTGAAACTCCAAATCTTTCTTTGTTTCATAGCACTTCTCCCTTCAAACATAATAGATGTTTTATTTACCTATTTATTTCCACTTACCAAGGAATATAAGCCCCATGTTTGTAGGAGCTTTTTGGTTCTGTTTGCTTGGTGGTTTTGTCTATTTTATATTCTAAGAAATCCCTCATGACTAACCACCAAACCTGCTACATAGTATTTAGCAAATGTTGGGTGGGTGAATTTTACAAAAAGAGGAACACTTCTTTCATGTTACAGGTATTTTTTTTTATTAAATGTAAAGCATAATATTGTGGCCTGGGCTCCATTATTCTCCATAGCAAAATTTTCAGATTCTTCAAAATTAATCTGGAAAATAAGAGCACTTATGCAAGTTTCTCCAGAATATTAAATAGGATACTATTTCTGTTCAGCACCCAAAGCAGCAACATCCAGAGCATTTATTTATGTTTTTTTCATTCAGTTAATGTTGATCAGGGAATATGGGTGTTCGAGACACAGGGAGTAACGAGTATAAAAGCCGAGGAACGTGAGGACACAGCACAGTGGACCATGTCAGTGTTACAAGTGGCATAATGATGTCCTCTCTCATGTGGTACAAAGGGGACTGAGACTGGCAAAAATGTGAACAGTGTCACTTCAGAAAGATTCCCAGAATCAAAAAATCAGATCAGTAGAAACACAACATACTATCTGCCTTCCCCAGACTGTTAAGTGCAAGGTGATTATAGAAGAATTAGATATGAGTATAGCTTGAACATAGAGGACCTGGGTTATAAAATTCCCTTTATAGGATGTAGACTTAAAATCCCTCATTGTCACAATGACTAAAATTATCCAACGTGCAAACCGGGACCTTGGTGAAATCTTTGTAAAAGGTGTCCCCAGATCAGACGCTAACTCTCATTCTCTCAACCCCAGAATTACTGTTGAATAGTCTGAGGTTCCAAGTTTTCTTCCTAGTAAGTAACTTCACTCTTCCAGAAAAAACATTTTCTGATTTTTATATAAAATAATTTTTAAGAAGTACATTAGTATATATGTGTATGTGTTTGTAAAAGGCAAAGTAATAAAGAAAATTATCCATTTTAAATTTGTAAGTTTAATAAGTTAACATTAGTTTAAAACCCAATTAACTGTAAGTATTGCTTTCTCTGCACAAAAGCCTACTTTGGTTATTTTAAAAATTGCATTAGAATTGCAAATCTATATAGGCTGGTGATTATTTAAAGTGATTCCCAGGTATTTGGTCAGATGGGTGAAGATGACGCTATTTACTTCCATAGGCAACAAAGGAGGAAGAGACAGTTTGAACCAGAAGAGGAGTTATCTTTGGGCATGTTGAATTTAGGATGCTTTTAAGATACCTAATTTGAATTTTCCAATAGATCACTTGATATAGAAGCTTGGAGACTGAGAGAGAACTAATGGGTTAAAATACAGATTTGAGATGTTAAAATAGGGAGATGTGGATATCTGTAATAAAACATTACATGATGTAGATCTGAATATCTTGGAACTTATTTGGTCACTTTGATACTTTTCTCCAGTGGTTTGTTTTTTTTCTTAAATTCTTTCCCACTTATCCTCTTTACAACACACATCCTATCCTCAGCTATCTTTCCTATTTAAAATTTTCTGCAATTAGGCCTCGCACAGTGACTCACACCTATAATCCCAGCTACTAGGGAGGCATATATCAAATACAAGCCCAGCCCTGACCAAAAAAAAAAAGCTAGCTAGAACACATCTCAACATATAAACCATGCACATGCTATAAACTCATCTAAACAAAAGGTGTAGATAGGAGATGTGATCCAAGGCTTACCCTGGACAAAAGAAAAGACCTTATCTGAAAAAAAAAAAAAAAAAACTAATGCAAAAAAAAATCTGGAGGCATGCTGAATCCATAGAGTGCCTGCCTAGCAAATACAAAGCCCTGACTTCAAACTCAAGTACTTTCAAGAAAAAAAAAAATCTATAGTTTGTAATCTGGACCTTTCATATTGCGGATTTACCTGGATTTCTGAAATAACTGCATACCTCAAATTTTTATGCAAAGAAAAAAATATGTACATGATTGCACTGGTAATAAACTATGGGTCCTTATGACTTTTAAGAAACTACAGAAATGATATGACTGCGTTATCAAGACTGTCCCTCCAATTTTCTGTTCACATTAGTATTTTAGTCAGATTTCTTTTCTGATGTGCATATACTCATCAGTTCTAAGGTCAAACCATTGAAATATCTGAAATATCTGAGGAGATTCCATTAATCAACGAGAGAGAAGTCATCTTTGTTCTTTTCCTTTGTCCCACCAAGTAAGGAAAAGAGGCACTCAGGACTTTAATTCCTGGAGGTCCTGCTTCTATCGGTCAGCCTTCCTATAGAATGTCACTTCCCGTTGTAATATATGAGATTCTTTTTCTTGCTTGCCTTGAATCATTTAAAAGTGTCTTCTTTCCATATCCCTTTTGTCACTCCATATCTCAGTAGATTTGTTTACTATTTAATTATTTTATGTCTCTTCTGCCTCCCCATATTTGAAATATTCCTGGCAAAGGCAGCCAAAGTCTAGAAAGTTTATGTTGGTTTTATCATGGTAGTTATAATCTCTGTTGTCCAATTTTCTAGAATCTGTGATCATCTGGGACTTCTCCCTGCTGGGTCTCTCTATTGGAAGTCTCATTTTCTTTCCTGTGTCTTATCTTTATCTCCCCAAAAAAGCTTCTGTGAAATGTATGCTCCCCACCAATCACAGTGCTACATGTTTAGTATATGCAGTCTCTATGGTAACTGGGTTACAGGCCACAACACCAAGATTAGTTGATCCACGGTTGTAGTAGAGAAATAGGCACATGCCCTGCTCTGACACCACACAAATTTCCCCCACTGAAATAGGAATCAGGTGCTAGTATTTTAATATGCAGAATGAGGAAGGAGGAAGCAGAGGAAATGCTATATATCCAGTCTGTCTAAAGACACATTATTGAGCATTGGGATTTTGTGATATTATCAATGAAAAAAGTCTAGCTTGTTGTGTTATCCTGACCAGTCACAGATAGATAAACTGATTGAATGGATGTAACTTTTCTTACAGACACATCTCTTGTCTCTGAGCAAGCTAATTTTACCGAGATTAAGATATATTCTTAGGTAAGCTCAGGGAAATTATGAATACTCTATAAAAATTCTTCACTAACTTTGAAGAGACACACTTTCTTAGGTGCTTTCCCAGTAAAGTCATACTGACCCAGTGAGGACAGAATACAAACTTGGCTTTTTCTGAGCATACCTCAGAGGAGCAGTTCTATTCACTGGTAAAAGAAATGAAGAGGCCAGGCTCTTCTGGCATACTTCCTCCAGGTCTAAACTCCCTTCCTAAGTATGGGGAGGAACAGACACCAATGTAGAGCTCAATAAACCTAAGGGGTCTAAAAGCAAAGTTTTACATCGTTAGCCCTATGTACATTTAGGCCTAAATAAATCTTTATTGTGCTGAGTTGTCCTGTGCGTTGTAGAATGTTTAGCAGCATTCCTGGTCTCTACTCTCCAGTTGTGGTAACCAAAACTACAAAGTTCCCTGGTGGAATCTGTTAGGTTTTTAAAAAGAGGTAGCTGAGTAAGAACAGCAGCACACACGTGGTATTCAGGTAAGGGGTAGGTTTATTCAGTAGACCTGCTGGGACCAGGCAAGGTTGGCACTACACATGGCTGGGAAAGGCCTGAGAAAGAGAGAGAGCTGGGAAAGAGAGAGAGAAAGAGAGAGCTGGGGAAAAGAGCTAAGCGAGAGCTAGCAAAGAGAGAAAAAAGCTAGAAAAGAGCAGAGAGAGAGCTAGAAAAGAGCAGAGAGCTAGAAAAGAGCAGAGAGAGAGCGTCTGGACCTGCGCTAGGCCTTATCTAGGGTATGGGAGGAGAAGAGTGTGGCCACATCAAATTCAGATGTGACCTCAGCGGATGCAGATGTGACCTCTTCCAGGTGTCCCAGTTGCCTAGGTAACGCAGGTACTGGGTGGAGACTTTGCTGCAAGGAGGGTGGAGCCTGCTCGCCATCCAGGAGCGGACCTTACAGAATCAAAAGATTGAGAACTACTGGCCTAAAACAAGAACAAGCTGGGGTAAGAAAGGAGTTGGAGAATTTCTTAATTGCCCAGAACATTTATCCAAGAGGTATTTATTGAGCCCTTACTGAATGACAGCCATTCTTCTGGGAATACAGGTATGACCAAGTCCTGTTCACATGGCACTTACTAGGAGATGTTTGCCACATGTTCTTAACCAACTGATTTCTTTCCCTCCAAACAGCATCATATCTAATACTTGAAATCAACTAAGGACCAAGGAAAGAAAAACACGAATTCATACTTGAAAGTTCTTTTTTACTGTATAAACCTCAAAATGGTTTTGATTCTAAGATGAAACTTGGCAAGTGACTAGTTCATATGTTTTAGTTTATAATCTGTTTTAATCATTTTGGGGTGTTTTCAAAACAAATGGTGAGATTACGGATTTTTCCCCCTTCTATTTTTGGCCCCATTCCTTTGGACAGTCCTTCTTTTCTGATTAGTTTTCTTGTTCTTAGTATATTTGAACAATGCTTTTCTGCATTTGAAATGTGTGCATGTGGGTAAAGATTATGAGGGAAAAAAGGAAGGGAAACAAATCATCTTTAAGACTTCATGATTCGTATTCAGACACCCATAATCCAGCCTCACAGCAGCATTGAGGCATTCAGGCATCACTTCCAGGGAAACCTGACCCAGGTGTTCGCTGAGCACTCTGTCTATATAGCTATATATCTATGTGTAGATATAGACACATCAATCCATCGATCGACAGACAGACAGACAGACAGACAGACAGACAGATAGATAGAGATATAACATTCTTCTTATACTTCATCATACCTGTTGTAGTTAAGGAACCAACTGTAAGATTTGTTGTTCAGGTTGTTCCCTTAGAATGGAAGTTTAATGGGAATCAGCATCATGTCTGCCCATCTACAGTTCTGTTCTCTGAAGCACACAGAGAGTCCTTAAGGAATTATTCTGAGTAGATCACTTCACTGATAGAGGAATACAGCTCTTGAGGTGTCTTACCCAAGCAAGCACATCTCCACTCTGAGACTTCATTAATCATTATATTATAGGCCATAAGCAATGTGGCAAACTAAACTCCTAAGACTATGCTTGAATTAGAAGCTCTAGAGAATCATATAAGTACCTTAATCTTCGAGATAGTTCAGACTTACACAGAGATTACCAGAATTTCAGTGAAATAATAGAGCATGGGATTAAATATCAGTAGTACCATGACCATTTTTGAAGAGAGTATACGGCTTATGTGTGAAGCTCAAGAGTGAAGTTACATAGCTTGTTTACGTGTTTTCTTCATTCAGCAATACTACACTGATAATGGATAGATTGCTTTTTAGTGAACAAAAAAGTGCTACAAGATCATAAAGCTCCTATTCCTTCGTTGAACATCCTGTAGACACTAAATAAGTACTTGATAAGTGAAGTTCATTGGTTCTCCAATATGTTCAAGGATGGATTGTCTACTAAGTATATATTCATCTGCTTGGATTGCTGTAACCAAGTACCACAAAGTGAGTGATTTAAATGTCAGACACTTTTTATCTCATTGTTCTATAAGATAGAATCCAAGATCAAAGTTAGCAGGATTCGGTCCTTCTGGAAGTATGAGAGCCTGTTCCTTGCCTCACACCCAGTTTCTGATAATTTGCTAGCAGTCTTTAACATGTTAGCTTGTAGAAGCATCACTCAATATTTGCCTCTATCTTCAGGTGGCATTTTCCCTGCATGTGTATCTGTATCCAACACCCCTACACACACACACACACATACCCAATTACCCAATATAAACACCAGTGATAGTCATACTGAATTAGTGGCTAACTCTATACCAGTGCCTTTGCTTTCTTGCTTTTATTTCATTGTTTATTTTCAGGTCTGGAGTTTGAACTCAGTCTTCTTAATGCTAGATAGGCACTCTACCCCATGAGCCATTATTCCTATTGGCTTTAGTCATTTTCCACATATTGTCAGGTCTGTCTGGTATCACTTGCCTATGGTAAGCCTCAGTGTATAAGCCTCCTTTGTTTGCCTCCCACATAGCTGGAACTACAAGTACCATCATGCCCAGCTTATTGATTGGATGAGGACTTTTGGTCCATGCTGGCCCAAAACCGTGATAGCTCCAATATCTGCCTCCTAATAGCTGGGATTGTAGGCATCAGCCAGTGTACCCAACTTCAGCCTCATCCTAATCACATCTGCAATGACTACTGTAAAATATGCTAACATTCTGAGGTAATGGGGACTAGAGCTTCAACCCATGAATTTGAAGGTCAGTATATAATTTGACACATAATACTAAAAAATAATAGGGATCTTTAGGTTTTTATATCTTGATGAATGTCTTCTATGTAAAAAAAATAGACTTCTCAAAATAAGATCTAGTTTAAGGACTCTGTATATAAATTGGTATTGGTATTAAGTGACATGTACTATGCTATTCAAATTTGTCTGTGTTTGTAGAGTTTATAGCAATAAGTAGCACGATGACAGTCATAAGAAGCCAGATTATACTTAGCATATTTTCTTGAATTCTGAGTGGTCTTATATGACTACATAATTAGTAAAGTAGAGAAGACTGCTAAGAGAAGGGTTTGGGGCTTAAACTTTATTTTAAATATATCTTGAGACCAACATAGAAGTCAAAACTTATTGGATAGTAAAATAATGCAAAAAGTGAATTTTATCAAATATAAGTTATACCTCAATGATGGGGCTGGGAAGGTGGTTCAGTGGTAGAGTGCTTGCCTTGCATGCATGAGGCCCTGGGTTCGATTCCTTAGCACCACATAAACAGAAAAAGCTGTAAGTGGTGCTGTGGCTCAAGTGGTAGTGCGCTAGCCTTTAGTTGAGGAGCTGAGGGACAGCGCCCAGGCCCAGAGTTCAGGCCCCATGACCAGCAAAAAAAAAAATTATACCTCAATGAAAGGAAGACTGAAGGCATGGATCAAGAACTAGAGTACTTGCCTAGCATGCTTGAGGTCCTAGGTTGAGTCTCCAATGTTGAAAAAAAGTAATTAATTACTTTATTTTTTAAAAATACAAGGAAGAGCCAGGAGCTGGTGGCTTACACCTGTAATCCTAGCTACTCAGGAGGCTGAGATCTGAGGATCTTGGTTCAAAGCCAGCCCAGGCAGGAAAGTCCATGAGTCTCTTATCTCCAATAAATCACTAGAAAACTGGAAGTGATGCTGTAGCTCAAGCAGTGAAGTGCTCTCCTTGAGCTGAAGAGCACAGGGACAGCGCCTAAGCCCAGAGTTCAAGCCCCACGACTAACCAGAAAGAAAGAAAGAAAGAAGGAAAAAATACAAGGAAAGGAGACAGTGCTACAGACGTATGAATTTTGGAGACAAGCAGCTCAGAAGTCTTTTGGTGTCCTTTCACCCTCCCGTCACACCCATGAGTCTGTGCAGGCTTCAAAAAACAGATCAGTTCTCTGTTCTCTATAGCAAAAAGGTCTAGTTGGACCCTATTGAGAAAAAGTAGGATTTTCAGTACCTGTTGAGTAGAACAGAAAGCCAATCAAAGATGGACCAGTCATTCACAAGCCTTTGTTGTCCATTCCTTGGCTACAATGCCAGCAGGATACCTTGGCTGTCTAATGGAATGAACTAGAGTGCACACCACTGTCAACTTTCAGCTAGAGTCAGTAATGTGAATGGTCAGGATGTTCATCCCACACAGGATGAGAAGGGCCTGGGTACATAAGAAGATGGGTGGCTATTTGTATTTCAGCATGCACCTGAAAAGGAAAGGAAGTGGGAACATGTTTCAAAAGCAGATCTCATGGAGAACATCCACAGAACCAAAGGCAGGCCAAGGAGCCCAAGGAGGAGAGACCAAGGAATAAAGCCCCCTCTCTTTTGTGTATATGTATGGCCTTGGTGATTACAAAGGTCAATCATTGAAATAAAACAAGCCTTTCTATACTTGCCAAAAGATAAAGAGAAGACATTTTGGTGACCTTAGCAAAAAGAGTTTAATTACAAACACAGCTAGAGAAGCCACATTGAATTGTGTTGAAGAGTCACTGGGAGGTTAGGGTGCTTGCAGCTGGCACAAAGCAGGAGAGAACAGGTCCACAGGAAGAGTCTTGAATTTATTGTGATCATTGTTACTGAAGTGAGGACAGCTTAAAGCATGCTGGCAGGAAGTGGAAATTTTAAAATACAAAAGGAGTACTGTGACACCATGAGATCCTGAGGAGTCCTCATTTGCTAGAGAGACAGGTCTCTGTAGACGCCATGCATGGGTTCCCTTTCAGAGTTAAAGTGATGCAAAATGCTCTTTGATGGACTCTGTTTTTTCCCTAGTAAGGAAGCAAGATTAATTGTGAGTGAAGGGCGGGAGGCTACGTTACAGGAAGTGAAAGGTTAACAAACCAACCTGAAGAATGAAAAAGGAAGGTGACTTAGGAACCAATTAAAAATGTTATAGTAGGAATTGATGGAGCTGGTCAGTGTCTTTAACCTTAGCCACTTGGGAAGAGAAAAAAAAGAAAAAAAGATCAGTAGTCTAGAAAGAAGATAAAAACCATGAAACAACAACCAAAAACAAAAACCCAAATCATTGTGAGAAAGACTACTCATTTTCTGAAGTCAAATATGTCCAGCCAGGTTTGTCCTTACCATACATATGGTTAGCTACAGGTCTCAAAGAAACCACAGAGGGTGGGCTGAATCATTGGAGAATACAGACCAAACTCAGAAACAGACTAATGCTCAGAATTTCTCCCATCCTTGTTACTAATTTAAGGCAATTGTATTAGTGAACTTTGTATCACTATGACAAACAACTGAGGTAAGCACTTTTGCCACTTGAGCCACCGCTCCACATTGTTTCCTCTTTTTCCGCATACCTTTATTAGGCAGTGAATGTTGTGATGCTTCTCAGCAACCTTTCCCTATGCAGAAACTTCACAAAGCATTCCCATAGCTTAGAATTATATTTGATTGTTTTGTCTGTTTGTTAGTTAGTCAGAGTCTTGCTGTATAATCCTTGAATTCGGAATCCTCCTGCCTTATGCTGCAAAGTGCTAAGATCACTGTACACAACCACACTGCCACACCCAGGTAGAATTAATTGTTCTCCCTCAAAAAGACTAGACTAAGAAGTCGGTGCTTGGTTAGAAAATGCTTTTAAGGCATGTACAGCTACAGCTAATTTCTCATGCTCTAGGCATTCAATTGAACCTGGGTGTCTTTCTATGATATTCATAAGGACAATTCTGTCCCTATGGGTCCTGTCTCCATATGTCATCCTAGCAAAGTAACCAACCATGTTATTCACTGTGAGATACCATGCTCTAGTTATCCTTTACTTGCTTGAGTGGACTGAGATGAATATAATATACAGGCTTTCATAGTTTGCTAAACCCTGTGAGAATTCCTAAGCTCTTTCCCTTGGTGCTATTTATCCATAAGTTCAAAAAATAACTTTGGGGGAGTTTCAATAAGCAATTCTGAAGAAGTCCTCTCTTTTTGTGCAAATATAAATCCTTATAGAATTCTACTTTTTTCTCTATTTTTTCCTTTCTCCTACTTCTGCTCCTATTATAGCTCTTTTCAGCAATGCTAAAACCCAGCTGGTCTGGAGATTAATATGACCAGACATACCATGAATTTTTAAAATCTCCAAAGTCCCAGTTTCTCCTGCTTCATCAATCAAATATAGGATATATATGTGTGTGTACATGTGTATATGCAGTACATTATCATAAGTCTTCCCTAAGTGGTTTTTTTTTAATCTTGCTGTCCTCTAAAATTATTCCTAAATGCTTTTTGTTATAAAGAAGTAGGAGAAAGAACTTGAAGAATAGAAGGGAAGAGAGTATGAAGTGATGAAAGATGGAAAAAGAGCATACACTGGAAAATAAGAGAAACCAAGGCTGAAATGAAATACAAAGTGATTCCTAGACCACTCAGAAAATTTTTAGATTTGGTTTTGATATCTCCTATACCCACTGACTCAGGAGACTTGAATCTATAGCCATTAGCTTCATCTATCCTCTATTCCATGCTGGCATGGACAGTGTTAATGACTAATGTACGTGTGGAAGAACTTAAGCAATAATTTGGTGTTAGTTCATTAACATTCAAAATATAAACAGGTAAACTACATGTTGAATTCATTAAATTCTTTCTCTACTGCTTAAAAATATGAAAACTGCATTTTAAAAAAGAGATTGATTGGTGTCATGTACGCATTTGTTCACTTGTGTTTATGCAAGATAATAAAAGTATTAACATGGAGAAGGAATAATAGTATTTATAATTCCATCACCACTGTTTATATAAGATGAAAACATCTGAAAATAAATGGGGAGAAGAGGGCGGTTCTCAGCACATACATTAAATTCTCCTATTATTGTTGATAAGGAATATGAGAAAATAAACAGATTCAACAAGCTGAAGAAGAGTTAATGTTTCTTACATTGTATTTATTGACATTAACCTAGGATGGCCAGATTCAGAAAATACTAAAATAGATGGAAGGAGTAGTTCCTTGTAAAAGAGAGAGAGAGAGATAGTACTTCATTAAGTCCTCTTTGAAATCCAGATTACTGAATAAGATTATGGTCATATATTGAATACTGAAATCCCTCTATCTGTAGTGAGTGTTGTGTCAGGGAGATCATTGATTTATTATATGCCCATAGCTGCAGATATACTTCTTGGAGGCCAAAGCCTCATAACTTGTTTCAAGAAAGAAATAAAAAAGGAAAAATGGTTCTCTGGTCAGTAAGATCTATTTCAAAGACTTAAAAAATTCTAGACATGGCTACTTAAGAAAGTCAAAGTACACTAGGTATGGGAGGAAATTAGCTGAGTTGACTGTATTGGCTATGAAGAGTCAAGTCATTCATGAGGCTGTCCCAGGCCAATGGAAAAGAGCAAATAAGAAAGACAAACAGAGGTTGCTTGGAGCAGCTTGTTATGATAATTTCAAGTCAGCCAACAAGTGCAAATTAAGACATAAAATCTCTCTAAAACATACATGGTAATGAAAGATCATGAGAAAAGGACTAGAAATGTATTACCTAAATAAAAATAATAGGTTCTTAGAAAAAAAAAATGGGTAAATGGATACATGGTTCCATCTAGAAAAATACTTTCCATCTAGAAAAATACTTTCCACAGTCTCTATCTAAATCAATTCTCAAGCTTACTTCAGAAACTCTTTAGGCTCATTTATAAGAGTTGAATTTTAAAAAGGGCATAAAGTCACTATTTTTTATGATTTATTATTTCTGTTCCCATTCCTTATCCTGTCCACTCCCACAGGTATCCATATTTTATTGTCAGGTGGGCCAATTTTGCATGAAAGTGATAGGAGATAAATCCAGAAAGATAGTAATATAGACCATGATTCCTGAGCATCAGAGCTCCTAAAAATTCTAGTGGGCAGCACGGTCTTTGAAATCACACCAAAACCAACCAATTGCTGAAGGATGACCAAATGAGTCAGTTAGTCTCTATGCTAAACATGAAATTCTAGACCAGCATACGTAAGAATGAGCTGTGCCTCACTGGATCTTTTTGAGCCAGTTTTACTCACATGACCCACAAGACCCTCCTTCTTGGCAACCAAGAAGTGCAGGAAGCAATGGCAAATGTGTTTTAGAACTTCCATTATGTTTTGTTTTACAAATCATAAGATTTGAGACACCTCAAAGAATTGCAAATAATACATGGGTTTTCCTTTGTCCTAATTGTCCACTTGACTGAGAAGTATAGAATTGGTGTGCATGAATCACTTTGCAAAGGAGAGGCTGAATGTCCACAAAAGACTTGCATATTCTCTGATCGAGTGCTACCCAGTGGATGAATTAAGCCTATGTACTTTTGGTAACAGGAGAAGTATGATAGTGTAAGGTGGGGCATTGAGAAGTCATTTTCAGGGCTATTATGCCTAAATCTTTAAAACTCTTAGTGCATAGTTACTAGCAGAACAGAGTGACATTGCCTAGAATGTTTCTTGTCACCAACCAAATAGCAAACTTTAAACTCTGATGACTCTTTTAGAAGCTTCTAACAAGACCTAGAACTTGCCTGTCTTCATTTGTCTGGTCAGCATGCAATTTCTGGGGTTTACTACAGAGATTTGTAGCAGAACCTTATGTTTACTGTCCAAATTAATGATATTTCTTTCTTTTACCATGGAGAAACATCCTCTCTATGCTCTGTACATTAAGTTAAAGGTGGGTTTGGGGGGATTTTGTTGTTGTTTAGCGTGGGGACATATTCTGTAAAAGCTTTTCAGTTCCACCACGTTGACAAACTGATTCCATTAAATCACCCACTGTCATCATGTTCACTTCATTTTTAGAAAGTTAGAAAACAGTGATCTTGTAGTCTTCCAATATTCACTTTTGCAAAAAATAAAATAAAATACATTTGAGAAATGTGAGTCTATTCCTTGAAATGAAAAGAAGATGAATTATATCATTCTCAGCTCAGGCTTTTCTCTGCATCTGTTCAAGACAGACAGTAGCCTGTGGCTTCTTTGGGCAGTTTTTTTAGTAAGATTTTTTTTTAATGTTCTGAATAAAGATCAAAGTTCTCTACCTCAGTATTTATTATAAATTATTTGTTACTTATAATAAGCACTGCAAGAATTTGAGTGAATGATATAAAATAGATTCACTCATGGATTTTTCAGCTTTTACTGCAACCTTAGATAAGATGCTATTTGTTAGTGTTTTGAGGTCACACTACTGGGTTGAATGAGAACAGGTAGATCCCTGCTCTTCCCAATGCCATGATTTCCTCACTGAGGGGAAAAATAAATCATATGATCTGCTGCTGGGTCATTTAAAACACTGAGTGGATGTGTGAAATGAGAGAAAAAGTGCTCAGTGTGGGGTTAATTAGCTCTGTGGGGTTGTGGGTAGGTCACTTCCTCAGGACCAAATCATGCAGGAGAACCATGCAAGGGCAGACTGACAAAATTAAAAGAAAGCTATGAACCTCCAGACTCTGGGCATAAATTGATTGGAGAAAAGAAGGGAGCTCTGGGCTTCATTGGTGGGGGACAATGGACTTCTCTTGAAGTGTCTGGTGCAGGCAACTGTCAGACACTGACAATTAATACACCATTTGAAAAAATCTAGGCAAATTTGGTTTGTTTAGAAACTTACTATCTCTGCCAACTGTTTTAAAAATCTTACCTCTGATCAAGATGCATTATACTCATAACTTGATAGGTTGAATTGAAACCCCACTTTACAACTACTTAAAAATTATATAAAGAAATAAATATAAAGAAATAAAAATCTTATCTTTCAGTTTTTTAAATAATACTAGAGCTCAACTAAGAAGCAGTGTCATTTCTTCCTGAAAGTATGGGTGAATTCTTTCTGTTTTCCTAATTGTGTTTCATAGAGTGGTATGGGTTCCCTACCAGCAGTGATCAGCTCGGCCTTGGTTCAGCCTGAAGGATTCCCACTAGGTTGTTTACAGTCTAATCTTCTCAGAAAGCGGGAGGTTAAAGAGCAAGCAGAAAACATTCTCAACTCCTAAATCCATAGTAGGTGACTACAAGAATTCAGATATTTATTAGGAAACATCATGGGCCAAGTTTACTAGAGCTGAAATATATTGTAAAACTGCCTCGAGAATGCACTAATATAGAGCCAAGAACCAATGGAGATTTAGCATGAGGAAAACACTAACAATGAATATGTTGCTTCAGTGCAACCATATGTGTTTTCTTGTTTCTACTAATTACTCTGGCATTACTAGGAACAAGACTTCCTTGAGTATATGAACACAAGCCCCAAAATGTTTATAACTTTAGAGAAGATACATATATCTATGTAGAGAGAGAGAGATTATCTCTGAAGATATTTTATTTGAAATTAACTATAAGCAAAATTGACTACATGAGGTAGAAAAAACATAAACAACTGAAATGTTGGAACACAAGACAACGCCCACTATCACTACCACACATATATACACCCCACCCCCACACCAATACCTCCTCGTTACCTATGAACAAAAGCTAAATTTGGATCTTGTAAAGACAGTTAAGAAAATGCAAATTCCCCTAAGAGGAAGTATTAAAACAATTAAATTAATACATTTTAGAAAACAGAGAGAAAGTCATGGTAGGGTGGATACAAAACTGAAAATGTCCCCCAAAGACATGATCCTAATAGTATTTATTCCTTTTTCTTCAACTGTCCGGATAAATGTGGATATGGAAATAAAAAGGCATGGATAGACGAAGGGAGGGAGTAAGCCTCATGAATTCTAACCACGTACAGTGTCAACTTACCATGCCACAGCTTTTCAAAATTCAAGTTGCTGGTTGGTTTGAACTCTTTTCTGTTCAGTTCCTTCCTGTCATTTGAAACAGTATAAACAACAGCTACATGCACCAACCATTATCCTAGTTAGCTTGTCAAAGCTAGCTTAATGCTGACTTTATTTTCTGTAGTGATACTGCACAAAGTGTTTCTTTTGAAAGGTCTTAGCCCTCTATCCTCCCAACTCCCAATCAGTAATAGCCAACCTCGAGTCATTAGTGACGACTAGCACCATCTCCTCTAACAAGTTGGCTATTTAGAAATTGGCATCGTTCGTCTCTTTGATTTGTGTTCTTATGAAAATAATGGGTTGCAAAATAAAACTACATTTCTCTCAATCTCTCTTTTTTTTTTAACTAGATCTTTACAAGTTAGGTTGGAACTGAGATTTTGTTGCTATTTTTTTCCTGACAAAAGCTGAATACTGCTGAAATGTTTTAATAGCCAAAGTCCTTCTTTAGAAATAGCTTTCTTCTATAATGTACTGCCAATTTCTTATTCGTGTGAATTTTGACCTTCCTGGTGCCTTTGCTATGGGCTGCCTGTTGATTGGTACATGTTAGTACTTTGCTTATAAGTGTTGGGCAATAGTTCAGTGATCCACTCCAAATCTGGGCCATAGATAGAATGGGCTCATCTTCTATTTAAGAAATGTGGCAAACTGCTTTAAATGAATTTGGTTCAGACAAGGTCATTGGAACTGTTCATCTGCTCCTGTGCTGTATGTAATGGACACTTCTTCTGAGCTCCAAAGCTACAAGGTAAATAGACAAGAAAGCCGGTAACTTGCCACCCGTGTTAGATCTTCGTCTGATCTGGATTTGTATTCTTTACCCTATGGGGCCAATTTTAATCACTTAAAGGAATACTCCACTGGTCCTCCTGTTGTCTTTGACCATGTTCCTGAGGATAATAATAGTGAGTTCTTATGTTCTGGACTTTATTCCCGGCTTTTTCTTTAATTTGAAAATGAGTTCATGGGTATATTCAATACCAGGTTTATGGAATATTCAGCTAGATTTTTGTTTATGAAATATTCAGCTAAATTTTTAGATGTAAAAGAATAAGTTGTTAGAATGTTTTTCTCCATCTAATCATTAGGCTGAAACTTAAAGAAGACTCTAATCTATTAGTCTATTTATCCTCAATTTTGTGTCTTACACATTTGGTGAATTAAACCAATACTTAAACACTGTGTGTACTGTTTTTAATTTAATAACTTACTATCTGTATTGTCTGGTCCTCTTTTATCTTTAGAATCTGTTTTCCTAAACTCTTGTAATTCTGTGTAATTTTTAGGGTCAACATTTGTAGGATTTTGTGGAATCATATAGAGCGGAGCAAGATAAGAAGTTATTGAATTCATCCTCCTGACTAGGGGCAGAGTTGCATTTATTTCATGGAAAATAGATGAGAATCTTTCCTGTTTTTAAAGAGCACTGAAGAAAGAAATTTCATAACTGCTCTTAGCAATTTATTTGATTGTCTCTTACTTACATATTTAGAATGTTCGTCTTTAAGTCTTAAGTTTTTTACTGAAATTTTTAATATTATTTTGCTCTAGGACAAAAACACCAATCATTATCCTCTTTGTAAAGAGTATTCTTATAGTCAGAAAACCATGAGGACACGCCTCAGTTCTTTCTTCCCTAGGCTAAATTATCTCAGTTTTTAAATACATTTACTTATGTTTTTATAGTTCTTTCCATACCCAAGTAGCAAAGGGGACTATTTTTAAAAGTTCTTTCATATATGTTGCCTCAGAGAAAGGAACTGCATATATTAATTTCACTGTGCTGGTGTAGAAATAGCCACGACTTTTTTTTTTATTATATCCTGATGGACAGAGCATTTGTGTTCATTTAACCTTGAGGTTTAAACTTGTTCCCAAAAAAGTAACTGACTCATTGCATTGGCTAGACCCAAGAATAAAGAGCATCAGTTTTCCTAATCTTAAAGCTCATCTTGCCCCCACTCCTAAAAGGCACTAAAATTAACTTTTCCTTGACCTCTCTGTGATGCTATTTATTTACTGATTTAACAACTTCTTTCTATCATCTTTCCCTCTTAAAATAGATAAACAGCTTTTATTCAACAAACATTGGAGTGTTGTTCTGTGTTTAACACACTATGTGAAGTTGGGATATTTAAGTGTGGACTGTTAGCAAAGGCTCAGAGACACAGATGTCTTAGCATGCTCAAGGAGAAGCAAATAGGCTGTCATAGTACATACATACAGGAACAGTGGAAGGAAAACAACTTAAAAAACTAGAGATGGGCTGGGGCCAGATTGTGAAAGGTCTTTGGATGCTCTTAAGCAAATAGTTGGTTGTGACAAGGACAAAAATAACATTTTCCAGTCTATGATACAGAAAGTTCTTTCTAAGTCATTAAAACACAGACCTTTCCTATGTTATCCGTATCGTTTAATATCTAACAGACCATTAGGTATGATTACCTGTTTAATCTATATGTTTTTATATCATTTACTGTGATATTGTTTCTCTTTGTACTGTTTTTAACCATTTGAAGGAACCATTTGAGTAAAGATAGCCTTCTGTTCGCACTGATCTGGGTATTTCTTTTTCCCTGCTGTGCCCATATTTACTCCAAAGCCCTCTGTGCCACTAACATGTTCCTTTCTATGTTTATACACTGCCAAGTCTTGGGATGAGTTTGTACTGAAATAGGCACAATCTTTTTGTGGCAAATGGCATTGATGGTGGTCTGTGTGCAGCATTCTGATCAAGTGTCCAAGTGTCTGTTATAGATTGGACTACATAGTAGCAGTGCCAGGCCTTTTCAGATCCCCTAAAGAGTAGCAATTTAAGCCGGGCGCTGGTGGCTCACGCCTGTAATCCTAGCTACTCAGGAGGCTGAGATCTGAGGATCGCGGTTCAAAGCCAGCCCGGGCAGGAGAGACCGTGAGACTCTTATCTCCAATAAACCACCAGAAAACCGGAAGTGGCGCTGTAGCTCAAGTGGTAGAGCGCTCGCCTTGAGCTGAAGAGCTGAGGGACAGCGCCCAGGCCCAGAGTTCAGACCCCACGACCGACAAAAAAATAAAAAAAAAAAAAAAAAAAAAAAGAGTAGCAATTTACTGTAGATCAAAGGTCCTGATACCCAGTACATTCAGAATCTGCAAAGCTACAACTTCAGAATTTGAGGTATGCAGAAAACATTATTCAGACTCAGATTATAAAGTGCTCCTAAAAGTCATAATGCTAAAGAGTCAGGTGTACTTTAGGAGCTGTCAGGAAACACCCCCCCACCCCCAATTAGTAAACAAATTTATCCTTACCTCCACCACCACCACCACTGGTAATTCTGCTTTCATTCTACACTGCCAAAAAAAAAAATCAGGAAGATTTAAGTAGGGCTACAGACAGGTGTGGGTGGAAGGGAAATGGTGGTAAATGTTAAACTATGTCTTGGCTAAGGCTAAGAAATAGTCCAAGGTCTAATTGTTGAACTTTAGTTTTTAAATTCTCTGTATTGATCATTGATCTTTAATGAGTACTTATTTCATCACAACAGTTTTTTTTGTTGTTTGTGTGTGTGTGTTGGGGTTTAGGTTCTCTACCAGTTGAACCATATTCTTCTACCGTTTTGCTTTAGCTATTTTTCAGGTAGCGTTTTGTGGTTTTGTCTGGCCAGCACTGGAATACAAACCTCCTAGTAATGATTTCCATTTTGCTGGGGATTATAGGTGTGAAACATTATGCTTGATTTATTTCTTTTTTATGCTAATGAAATATTTTAATTAAAAACCTGTGGGTTTGATTTTTTTTATTTTACTTTTTCATAGAATTTTTAATTATCTTAAAACAGTCATAGAAAGGGTTTTCCAATTCCACATGTCAGTTTATGAGTGCAATTCTTCTTCATCACTCTCCTTCCCGATTTATATCTTCAAATGGCGTCTTACTAACTTTTTGCCTAACTGTGATCCTCCTGACCTGCCTGCTCTAAGCTTGGTCATCTGAATCTTTAAGAGAAGCATCTTGAAGGGTGTTATCAGGTTGCCCTTCTGATTCTATCAATACTTCTCTTTTGACAAATCCAAAACAATATAGTCTTGAAAAGTTGACTTCAAGATCTGAATGGCCATTTCTACCATCTATTACCTTTTCTGACTGTCCAAAAGAAATGAAAATACTTTAAGAAACTGGTCTATAAGAGACTCCAAAGGACCTAGTAAGGGTTGTAAATGTTCCAAATGTGCATGAGAGTAACCCTTCCCACTGACTTCATCTTGTAAACCTTTTTCAGGGTAGAAAATAGAGAGTTAACAACTCCCAAATGCAGGGTGCATGAAATGTCATTAAATCTAGCATAAAATTTCATGAATATGTCAGATAAAGGAAATCATGTACCCAGTGTGAAAATGGAATATCAATTGACAGGAATCTATGAAGCTGGCACTTATTCGGAGAAAAAAAAAATGAATCTCAAAATCTAACAGTTCCTCAGTCTTTGAGAGTCCTGGAAGGAAGAGAAGTATTAACAAAATCAGTAAGGTAAAAATCTTCATCCTACTGTTTGGGATGCCTCCCACATAAGAATTAATTAATATAATACTTGTAGAACATAAAAGGATTATTAAAATATTGTCTATTCTCACAGAAAACAAAGATATAAACTCACCTAACATATAGACAGAGTAGTCAGAAACCAAAAAAGACTGGAAAATTCACAACATGTTGACGAGGTCATTTCTGCTCTGGTTCTAACACCTTTTCCCCTCTTCAGCTAGAAGGATGAGTGGTGAACTTCAGAGCAGCTGAATTCCTCAGCTCTGTCATCAGTACTGTGACACATTCTAATTTTCTGATTCATTTATGATGAATAAGCTCTACCTTTTCTAGTCACAATCTTAGTTACCATTTTGTGAGTGATTTATGATGAGTTGTTTTTCATTTTATTATTGCACTATTATCGCTCCTTCTTAGTGAAAGTTTGTCTTACTCTTTGTCCCCCAGTATGAGTCCCCTACACAGAAAAGCCTTTGGCTAGAAGCATTGCCTAGGCTTCGAGTTAGTTAAGAGGAATGAGAGACTGACAACCCAGATTCTGTTTTTAACCCAGCCAGATACCTCAGCTGGCAAGTGGCTCAGCTTCCTCACCATAAAATGGGTATAATAATAGCTTTCCCTTACCACTGTGAAATATTTAGAATGCAAATCAAGCCAAACCTGTTTCCTTCCAAAGCGAAGCTTAAACCAGCCTGCATAATCCTGAATGAGCCCAGATTTCAAGGGGAAACATAAAGTGGGAAACACCTAGAGGTAGTATAATTTAGTGGTTAAAAATATGTAGACTTTGGAATGGTACAGACTTACTCAGATGCCAGCAGCTGTAAGTTACCTAATTTCTCAAATCTCTTCTTTTTTTTCCTTCTATTAAATTGGAAGTAACTATTTCTTATTGTAGTGAAGATTAAATGATACACTGATACCAGCACTTCTCGAAGTTCCACTTGGGTGATTCTCAAGTTAGAGTGAACGAATGCCAGACTGCCTGGCCATTGCCAGAAACCATTTTGCCACAAACAAGACTTCTCCCTTGAGGTCTCAGGTGTCACCTTAAAACTACACACAAAGTTTGCTTTCAACTTCTCTATTGTATTTCTTGTTTGTTTCACTAAACTGGAAGTATCCAGAGGACAAGAAGGATATCTGTTCTGTGTCTTTCATAGCATCCAAGAAATAGCTATTGGATAAAAGAATGCTTTTACAAACAAAACTGTTAAGTTCCTTGCCCACAAGAAAAACCAGCCCTCCAGGAAGACAGCCATGTCTTTCTAGTTTGTGGCTTTGTATTCTCTCTCCACATCCCTGTGTAGACCTATAGTCAAATCACAGAAGCATTTACTTACCAACATGCCTAAAACCACAGAATGCTTTTGGTAAATAGTAACTCTTATCATTAGCGTTTCTCCATTCTGTGCCCTGTTGTGATAACAACTATGTGGACATTTTAAAGAGAAATTCTAAAGGGTGGGAAAGCAAGAAGTCTTCTTTTAAAGGAATGAGTGTCTGTAGCCACCCACTCTTAGCCACTTAACAGTTCTCTTTCGTATTTTCTTTACTCCTGATTTCAGCTCGTCACATTTTATTTAAACATCCTAGAGGCAATTTAAAGATCATTTTCTCCCCTCACCCTGCAGATCAAGGGTATTCATAGGTGATCTTCATAAGGGTAGAAGTTCCTTGAAACTTGATGTTTTTGAGTGGTCTTGGGAGAGGGATTTTTCCTAGGAATATTGTAACATTGGCAGATGTGGGAAACCACTGCCCTGGAGCATTATGTAAATTGAAATGAGACTGACTAATCTTTAAACTTACAATTAATAATTTCAGTTCCATGGAGATCACTACTTTTTAATAATTCTTCCATGAAACTGGGATTAGACTTCACACCATGTCTCTCTCCTCCTCTTGCCTCTCTCTCCTCTTGGTGAGTCATGCATTCACCACTATGTATTAATGCCCTGGGTCTTTTGGCTTTATGGTTTTGTATCTTTTGCTACACATTTGTGTGTTGAACTTTGAATAGTCAATGCACATGTTTTAAATCTATGCCAGGCATGGTGGCACATGCCTGCAATCCCAGCACTTGGGAGTCTAAGGCAGGAGAATTGCAAGTTTGAGGCCAGCATAGGCTACAGAGCAAGCCATTGTCTCAAAACAAACAAATGAATGAATGAGGAAAGAAAAACTTTAAATCTTGTGTGAGTCTATTATAGAAAACTTTTTGCATCTCATATAAAAACAACTTACCTAGGAGGTAAATATCATTCAGGTGGAAATGCATATATCATTAACAGCAATTTCAATTAAACCAAAGTACATCTATGCAGTTTAATATGTATTTCAAAATTACTTAGCAGATTATAATTTAATCAAGAAGTAGAGGCTTTTTGACTTTTATGAGCACTTAGGAATTGTATAAAAGCCATGACAGTAAATGTTTAGCCTTTGTATTAATTTTGGTGTTGATATTACTGTTTTGTATTAATTTGTAAAGATAATTATACAATAATTTAAAATTATTTAATAAAATTTGTAATTTTACTTGGCTTTAGCTTGTCTTAGACTATGACATACACTGACTTCTCTCTCCATTTTGAATTCTTGTAATTGGTATTTTGTGTCATTGGACATCAGGAAAGACTTTAATTTCAGACCTTCAGTGTAGGTGCAACTTACATTGAACTGTTTTGATCACATCAAAAAAAGTCTAATTTTGATTGATTTTATGAGTAAGATGTTCCTTGAAATTTAAAAAAGTATCCAATTAGATATAAAAACATAAATGCCAGGTATAATTTTAAAAGATCATAATGTATTAATGAGGGAGGGGGAGAGAACACAAAGAAGGAAGAAAAGTCAATGCAGTCATCTAGTGTCTCAGCTTGTAGGAAAGATAAAGATGTAGAAAAAATCCTTTGAAGTCTTTAAAGACTTCTCTGTTTTTGTTTTGTATTTCAACTTTGTATGTACTTTCAATAATTCATATATAATCTAATTATCTTGCTTGAAATTTCATTAAACCCATCAATTTTGAAAAAACAATTTAAAAGCATGTTAGACCCCCAACCTCTCTAGTGTTGGAGTGAGTGCATTGTAATCCAGGCTGTGGATTTTCTTCTTAACTCTTCTTGTCCCAGGAGGAGACTACCACCCTTTAACAACTGCGTGTACATGAGCAGATTTCACCTGCTCCACATAAAGGAAATCATTTCCCTGGAGAAATCTCTTCCTCAGTACGTATGTTTAGAGAGCTCTCAGGAAAAGTAGGATTTCTTGAATTAGTAGTTTTTTGCTTCAGCAACTGTTAGTGCAAAATTACTTGATCAGGTCCCTTAGTAAGGTGGTTTTGCGTCTTTCTTAGGGGTCTTCTGCAAAGTGCTTAACAGTCTTCCTGCCAGAGAGATGAGATTCACTAAGTGTTCAATAATGTAGTAAGTCTTGGATACATTCTAAGTAGAGCCAAGGTAGACCCTTCTTTGCTTTGTCTATTAACTTCTTGTGGATTTTTACTTTCATATGATCTTAAATTGTCTTTAAATTTATCTTTATCTTTCTGTAAGAGAATGTAACATGATAATGGTGGATATACCATTTCTATCCCATGGGATTTAGCGTGTAATCTGAAGATTATATGGGAAGATTCTTTAATTTTAAACACAAAATCAGATATTGTGAAGATCAACTCTTTCAAGGCCAGAACTTTTCGTTATTAGAGATGTGTTTGGAGAGACAGAGGCTTCAGTTTTTAAAACTCTTTGTCATGATTTCTCCCCATCAACCTGGGAGCCTTCCCGGGCTGGTGAGAAGAGGGTAGGGGAGGTAGTACCTGAAAGGGAAGTCAAGGTACTGAGTTCTCAGTGTTGCTGAAGGTCCCAGTGCACAGACATGTTTAAGTTGTCTAGAGGGTCTTCTAGGCATTAAAACAACCCTTAAAGAGATAAGATATATCATCTTTCTCAAAATTTGCTGAAAGTAATGATGTACTACGTAGTAAAGCCTGTACCTATTCTAGTCACAGCTGTCCATGAAAACTGTCTTCCTGTGTCCATGCAGTTCAGTAAGGTAGTCACTGTGACTGAAAAGCACTTGAAATGCGGCTAATGTGACATTTTTAGGGTTCTCTTAAATTTTGAAGAATTTAAATTTAGACAACTATAGCTGCTGGCTACTGTATTGAGCAGTGACACAGTTCTATGAGTATGACATGGATCAAAATCTTAGCTTTCTTTGCTCTGGGAAGTACTATTATTGATCATTATAGCAGGGAGTCACATTTTTGGAAAATTTCTCTGAGGCTGACCCTCCTTTACTCTGGAACTACTGGTGACCAAATCAACTCCGTTGGTAACATCCACTCCCGTAGGTACCCAGATATGCTTTTCTTCTCCTCATTGTGTTATTGTATGTTTAATTAATTTGGTTTCTTTTTCCCCCTTTAGTTTTTCTATACCTGGACCATCAGTCTGTCACCTGCTCCTACCCTTTAGGTAAGTAAAACTGGTTTTTTTTTAACCTTTAAGGGAAAGTATCAATAAGAGTTGTGAAATTTTGGTTGCTAGTGTCATCTTTTCTAGTTTATTTTGTTTTTGTATCTTCGGTATGTGTTGGCTTTTATGTGTATGTTTGGAGTTGGTACTGGTGGTAGTATCAGAGTTGCTTCCTGCTGGTCTTCAAGGTTTGTCTTCTCACATGGCCATGGAGCAGGAGGAGAGGCATTGCCAGTGTCCTTTTTTGTTTTCCTCTGGAAAGAAAACCATTTGAAAGTAATGTTAAAGCCAGACACCAGTGGCTCATGCCTATACTCATAGCTACTCAGGAAGCTGAGATCTGGGAATCATAGTTACAAGCAAGCCTAGATAGAAAAAACAAGAGACTCCTATCTCAAATTAACCAGCAAGAAGCCATAAGTGGATGTATGGCTCAAGCATAGAGCACCAGCCATGAGGGAAAAAAAAATATTAAAAAAAAAAAGATGAGAAAGACTTCCTGAGTTCATGCCTCCGTACCAGCCTCAATAATAATATTATGTTATATATTATCATTATTATTATTTTTTTTAAATGGCAAGCTTCCAATCATGAGCGAGTTCTAAGGCCAGTGGTCTAAGCCACTACACTTTTATAAAGACTGCCCTTTACTTTGCTGCAGTTGCTATTTGCCAAAATTGCTGTTGTCTTAAACTAGAGCTTACATTCTGCAGCCAGATATCAGCCAGGAAAACTCCACTGTCAATCAATGGGCAATTATTTATTCTTCAGTTACTCAACCATCCCCAGGTCCATCCGTTTTTAATTTTAACTTCTAGATCACAGCTTTCATTTATTGACAAAATTTATAATATCCCTTTACTAAGAAGAACAAGACTGAAAAGTAAATAGGCAAAAATTTTTTGCAAAATTATAAAGTCTAGTAGGTGAAAAAAAAAAGAAATCGAGGATTTTACTTCCAGGAGATTTATAGAAGATACCATTCTTTTTTGGGAAAGATATAAGGTAATTAGGGAAAGAAATAAAGGAGTAAAGGACGGAAGGAGGGAGGAAGGGAGGAAAGAAGAGAGGGAGGGAAGGAAGGAAGGAAGGAAGGAAGGAATACTTGATATTAAATGAAGAGAACAACTAATGTTTAAAGACCAAATGAGGCTGCACTAAGTGGGTTTGGATAAATAATACTTTGAGCTGCGGGAAAACAGTTCTGGGGCAATGAAACCAAATAATCAAAGTCACAACTAGAGATGCCACCCAAGAAATCCTACAGGGAGTGACAGTTACCTAATATGAGAAATAATCACCAGCATCCTTCTGGCAGCATCTCACTGTCCCTGTTCACAGCATCGTATCTTACTTCCCTGACTCTCTACTCCAATGTGTTTCTTGTGTTGTAATCATTCTCACAGAAAGGAAGCTTCCCATGGCTTTTCTGCTTGTGTGACTTGCGTGAACCTCCCTAGAAGCTAGTGGCAAATACATTTCCTCCAAAAGATGCTAAGACTAAAGTGGAATGTGATATATAATGTAACAGAGAAAGGCAGGTGATTAGACTTTCCAAAGATGGGTGCTGTCTATAATGTATTCGTATAACAGGTGGGGTCCTACCTGCACCCAGTGACTCCTGTTATTCTCTGCTCTGTATATGGATAGAGGAGCTAGCCAATGCTTCGAGGATGTCAGTGTACATTCTTTATGGTTACTACGTTATGTCTTCACATCCTTCCCCTCAGTTACCTAGCACTGTATATTTCTGGTCCTCTGACTGGCAAATCATTTTTGTTACAGTTCTTTTGTGTAAAAACAGCTCATATAATAGCTCTGTGTTAGACACAGCACTAATCCACACATCACCAGGATGAGTCAGCACTGCACTTCTGCCCGCCTGGCTTAGCTATTATGACGTCAGCGCATTAGGGCCAGCCAGACACAAGCAATATATGAAATCTGTGTGTCACCTATTAGAAATCGAATGGGAAACCTTTGAGATTGAAAAGAAAAACATAATCGAAAAGCATCTGTAGCTTATAGGACAATGTGAAACTGATTCTGTGCTGCATCAGCCATCAGTCAAGCAGCTCCTAGATAGATCCTATTTTTTAAGCTGTAGTGAATTATAGTCCATTCATGGACGCATAACCTTGTCCCACCCATGGGCCCGGCTTCATGGCTGCTTGAATTGTTTCATATCCTAAGGCTGCCTTTAAGTCAGCAGGATGACAGAGGCTGTGACAGTCCTGCTGTCCTCAAGTGCCCCATGGACATAGCTGATGGCTCCAGGGGTGGTGGCCCAGAGACCCATCAAAAGAAAAGGAAATGTTCCTTGGGAACAGATCAGAACATTGTCTCTCCAGTGTGTCTCACTCCAAGAGCCTCCTCAAGGGCTTCTCTGGACAGGTGCAGACTTCAGCCTGTTTGACCTTGTCTCCTTTGCACTGAATTTAGTCTAGTGTCCCAATCTGGATTTGACCCAAATTTGAAGAGGAACTGAATAAGCTGCCAAACTTTCCCCCAAGAGTTTTCCATTCCATTACTCTTTAGCAGAAATGAAAAACAGCTCTCTATTACCTGCCATGCTGCCGTGAAGCAGGTGGCACAGACCTGGCCTACTTGGGAAACCCAGTTCTTAAAAGTTAGGCCTCTGTTCAGTTCAGCCTCAGATGATTCTCAGCACAGTACCTTTTCGTATTAAAAATGTTTAAACAGCCAGGTGCCAGTGACCCAGCCCTATAAGCCTAGCTACTCAGGAGGCTGAGAGATCTGAGTACTGCCGTTTGGAGTCAGCCCAAGCACACCAGCCTTATCTCCACTTAACTCTTTTATCTCCAAAAAGCCAGAAGTGGATACGTAGATCAAGTGATAGAGTGCTAGCCTGGAGCTCAAAAATTCAGGGACAGTGCTCTGGCCCTAGTTCAAGCCCCAGGCTGGACACACAAGTAAGAAAAATTACAGCATTGAAAAGGGTGACTATTTGCTACCTTAATGACAGCCTCTGTTAAAAAGGCATTTATCCATCTATCCCTCTTGCTGTCACCCCAACCAATCACTATCCCATGTGGTACCCATCAGAAAGTGCCTTACTGCTGGGATCTTCTGCTTTCATTAACTTGCTGATAGTTTCCTGCCATGTTTATAAATAATGGATGGTACTGCTTCGCTTAGTTTTGATGGCTCTTTATTTAATTTTCAGTCAACAAACGTTTATGGAAAGCTTGTTACTATGCTTGATTCTGAGAACTAAAATAAGAAATGCTTCCTTTTGTTAAGAATTTCATGTCTAGAGCTGAAGGTGTAGGTTGGTGGTAGGGCATTTGTCTAGCAGGCACAAAGACCCTGGATTCCGTTCTCAGCACTGCCAAAAGATAAAATACAATATCACAGTTTAATAGGGGAGACAAATAAATGAATAAAGCCTATTACCTATGTCAGCAGAGAATTAAAGAGTGCTCACCTGCATGTAGATAGGCATCCAATATGGTTCTTCAGATCAAAGAGTAAAAACACGTTTACCAGTGAATATAGGAGAGGGACAAGAAAAAAAGGGTCATAATCAGGAAAATACCAAGAGCATTTATACGTTAGGAAGCATCAAGTAGCAGCCAGATCCAAAGCCCTGAGTTGTCTCATGTGGCTGGAACATGGTGGTTAAAGGAGAAAACTGAGAGACAGAGCTGGAAGCAAGCAGGAGGCAGATCTAGAGGCAGATAGAGGACCAAACAAGGGAGATTGGACTCATTCCTGCAGCTCAAGGAGACTGGAGAGACTTTTAAGCAAATGTATGTCCTAGGAAGAGCACTCTGGTAGTAGTATAGATGGCTGGCTGAGAATAGGGAAACCAGGTCAAAGGTGAAACTCAAGGGCCTGTTCAGTATTCTGGGGGTGGAATGATAGGGAGAATTGGCATAGGCATTAACATTTGCACAATACTAGCATATCTTGGCATACTGCATAATCCTTGCCTTCTAGGAGAAAGGCTGATGTGTTGTATGAGGCCAAATTTCAGACCAAAATACATCCTTCCAGGAGCCTTACTGGAGACTCCAATTTGAATCAGAACTTATTCTAGAAGCTTCCTACTGAGCTGTTGGGACAGGTGAGGTGGGGGGGAGGGGGGGGAGAGGCGGGAGCAGTAGTGATTCTTCTGCCCATGGGCATTGGGCAGGGGAAAGGGATCTGGGAAGACATGGCCAGTGTCCTTTTCTTTCACCTGAAAATGAAACCGTTTAATAATGTCTCCCCAAAGTCAATCCGTGCCCTCATTTGCTATCATTTTCCCATTGCTGCCTTTTTCTGAGCAGAATTTCCAAACCATTGAACTGAATGGCAACTTATGCACAGCCGGGTGTTGAAACAATTCAGTATATTCATTCCTTCTCTCTGAATTAGAGTTCACCATAAGCGTGCTTTTCTCTTGTTCACTTGGGGCTGCCAGGACAATTTAAAGGAAATTTTCAACAGCTTATGTCTCACGTACCATGTTCTCTTTTGCAAATGGGAGAGATGCGTGGGTGTGTTTAAGTCTTCGTGTAGTGCTTTCTAGAGAAAGGTTTGAGAAGAGGAACAAGATGAGGAGCAGGGACCTTTGAAAGCCCAGGTCCCCCAGTGACCTGAGTGCAGCACGTAGGCTGGTGATCAGATGGTCAATTATGTGTTTGTCAAAACACAGTGGGCTACATTCCAGACTGCCAGCTTTGGAGGCCCAGCTTCTGCCAACCAAATGTCATCTGGGAACATGCAACACTGGGCACTGTGAAGGAGTTTGAAATAGACCATGCCACAGCCAACCTACTGCCAGTCTTATAGCACCAATATGGCATGCACAGCCGGGCCCCATGTTTCAGAGCTCAGGAATTCACTGTACTCAATTCAAGAGGTCAGATGGGTTCATGTTTTCAAAGCCTGTGTTCTCTGCTTTGAACACTGTGACTTGCTCCTCAGCAATTTCCAAGGGATTTTTCCAGTCACATCTCTGTGGAAACCACTCTTTTTTGTGATGGTTATAAGAGCCTTGTAAATGTCCCAGAGGAGAGGGGAAAAAAATAAACTTGCACTAACAAAGACTGTGATTCTTACAAGGGATTCCAACTCTTAGGAAATTACATTAAAGGTGCATAGCTTTTAAAATATCAGGAACCACCTTGGCAACTTATAAAAAGCAGAAGGGCTTTGCCTATTTTATAAAAGTGATTTGCATATACCTGCATAAATAATGTCCCCACCTGTACTTTTATGCATTTAGGTTGAATAAATTAAATTCAGTGATCTTTAAAATATTCACTGTCTTTCAATGCTCATACACCATTTTCAGGACACTTTCGCCTCATTTTTTTTTTCCCCTGCTGTGGTAGTAGTGGCTATTTTTTTAAATCTTTTGACTAATTCAGAGAATTAACATATGTGAATCTACTATCCAGGAACATTATCTCCCTTTGCTTGCCCTGCTTTTAGCCTTTTTACCTACCAGAGCATGAGTTCCATATATTTTTCATAAGAGAAAATGGAGGAGTAGATTAGGAAGGTGGAAACACAACACTGCATATACACATACACACACACACACATACACACACAAATTCAGCTATATACAAATTCACAACTCAAGAATACATTCATTCTAACCTTTTCTTTCTTTGGCCCCCTCTTTACAGCCCCTTTGAAAACCATCCAGCCACTAACTCATATCCATTACAACTTGGACCTTTAAATCAGAACCTGAACATTAAGTCACACTTATCCAGTAGATTTTATCAAGCACTTACTAACTATAAGGAATCATGTTTAGTGGGGAGTTAAAATATAAAATAGGACACTGTCCTTGCTTGTTCTAAAGGAACTTAAAATTGAGTTAGCAAAAGCATTTATACCATTGAGTGGTTTTTGTATGCATGAAAGAAAATAAATGACTAAGTTCCAAAAAGAATGACATAATCCAGGAAGTACTAGAGCATTTCATTCTTGAAAGGGACTCTTTAAGGCTGGAAATTTTCACATAAAATGTAATTCATATGGATCTTAAAAGATGGCTGGAAAGAAGGAAAAGAAGAAGGAGGAGGAGGAGAAAAAGGAGGAGGAGGAAGAGGAAGAGGAAGAAGAATAATAGTAATAGTAGTAAGATAATTATATTTTACACAAAAACATAGACCTAAGTGTTGATATCTTCCTTTAGCACTAACATTCCCCATCCAACTTCTAAAACTATTATTTAAAAAGACAAAAGAATTGGTAACTAGGAGCCAAGTGTGGTAGAGCACATATATAATTCCAGTTACTCAGGAGAATATCAAATTGGAGGCTAGCCCAGGGAACGTCATAAGATTATGTCTCAAAAACATACAAACAAACGGTCTGGGGACATGATTCAAGTGGAAGAGTGCTTGCCTAGCAAATTGGAGGTTCTAGGTACAATCCCCAATACTAATAACAACAACAAAATGATAGCAAAAGAATAAAAAATTTTAGACATATTGCATTATCAAAACACAGTGTATTCATAAACTGCCTTGTTGAATGGAAACTCCTTTGTGCAACTACTTAAAGATAATGAAAATAATTTTTTCAAAAGAATGTGGCTTATTTCTAGAGGCAAACTTTGCTCCTTGACCCCCTTTACTCTAAACTTTAGACAAGCCTTCCAAAGGAAAAATGTGGCTCTACATAGAACGAACACTTTTCCAGATCACTGACTCTCACTAGTTCAAGTAAAAACAGGAAGGATAAAGGGATGAAACTCCTGTGCTTACAAGATTTGATTGATCCAGTTATACCTAAATGAGAAATATGGGCCAAGGGCTGTCGTAGCAACAAGGCTGATTCCTCCCCAAGAGGTGAGGAGTGTTTAGAAAACTTCCTTCTAGAAACTAGGCATGAGGAAGTTCCCTTGGTCAACGTGGATATACACAGACGAGAAAACAAGAGAAAGGAATCCGGAGTGGGGATCAAAATGGGAACCAGAGCCCAGAAGTCTAATAAAATTCTCACCTGTCTAAGCAGACACAGTCACAGCAGTTCTCCAAGTTCTAGGTTAATCAACATTCGGTAGCAAATGAAGCTGTTGGCATGGAAGTTCTTAGCATCGGGGTTTGATAGACATCTAATTACCTAGTAGAGAAAACTGAAATCCTTAAAAGTCTATTCAGAAGGAACAGCTTAAAATGGTCACACAAAAATCAGCCTTGCATGGTGGTCCATGATTGTAATCCCAGTACTTAGGAGGCTTTATCATACATAGGAAGACCATGTCTCAAATAAACCAGGAGAAGGAAGGGAGAGAAGAAGGGAGGAAAGGAGGGAAAATGAACCAGTACCAAAGACAAGAGAAGCTTTAAGGATAGCAGGCAGCAGCATTAAGTACTCTAAAAGGTCAGATAGGTCAAGGGCTGGAAACACTATTTTGGATTTCCTGTTGGCTGTGATAAAAGCTGTTTTGTTTAAGTGATAGAAAAGTGACTTGTTTGTAATGGGATGAGGAGAGAGTAAGAGGTGAAGAAACAGAACAAATGTCAACAACTCTTAGAAGTTTTGCTGAGAAGAAAGGAAACTGTGCTAGTATAATAATACCTTGAGGGGCAAGGCAAGGTCAAAAGAAGCTTTAGAAAATGGAAACACTTCTAGGTCTTGTATGTCTTTGGGAAGAACACAGTAGAGAGGATTCAATATGCAGGAGTGAGAGGAAGATGGGATGATCCCTGGGAAGGCTAGAGAGCTGGTTCCCTGCGTGTGAGTGGAGGAGCAAAGGAGGTATGCCTTCTCTGTTATGAGGAAGAGGAAGCCAAGGATGGGGCAGGTGCCAGCTCTTGTATGGATTTGCTGCTGACAGGTCACAAGGTATCTATCTTACATACTGGCTACTCAGGTATGGGGAGCTTGTACCAACAGAAGCAGGGGATCTAGTGAAAGTAGAGGTACTTGTTCTGGGGACAAATAGAATTACAAGTTGACCAAAGAAATTTACTAGTAGTCTCCTTGGCCATGTAGAAGGCCCAGCTCCTTGTCACCTCCAACTCCCCATTCCTTGGAAGTACCAAATAATTGTTTTATTCCCCCTCCCAATCTACTCTCCATCTACTACCAGTCCTCTCATATATACCTACATATATGATTGACAGTTGGATCATCTACTGGCAATCTCATAGAATGTGAATTGTCTCTAAATTTTAAGATCTGGCATCTAACTTTTTGGAAGACTAAAAAAGAGAAAAGAAAGCCAGACCCATTGCCTCATATCTGTAATCCTAGCTACTGAGGAGGCTGAGATTGGGAGGGTTGAGGTTCAAGGACAGCCTTGGCAAAAAGTTCATGAGACTCCATTTCAACCAATGGAAAGCTGAGCTGAGTGCTGCATGTCTATCCTCTCAGATATTAGGGGAAAGCATAAATAACCATCCCATGCAAAATGTGAAGCAATAAGTTTGGGAGAATGGCTCATGTGATAGAGATCCGGCCTAGCAAGTGTAAAGTCCTTAGTTCAAACCCTATTACTATGGGGGATGGAGGGTGAGAAACAGAGACAGAGAGAACAGATTAGAATGAGAGAGGAAAGAAAGGAAAAAGAAGGTAGAGGTAGAAAGGTGAGAATAAATGCTACTTGATTACAGAAAACCTGAGGTAGCCTCTCATCCTCTTTATTCAAGGGAATTCTCACTTGAAATCAATAAATGAGCCTCTGTTCCTAATGTTGACCATTACCCTCCACAAACAGCTCCCAGACCTGGAGATATATCAGAGAATTACAGATACTACAACTCCAGCTGCTGCAATATATGAGAGATCAGAGGCAGGTAGAAATTCCTAATTTCCCACTGTAAGTAGTATCCTTCATTCAGATTTATGCTGGAAATTATAAAATGACAGTTTAGAAAGAGGTAGTGGCAGTGATGGCTTTCTATATATAAGTACATTCTATTCTGCTTGATCCCTGTAGGAAATGGCATTAGGACCATTTGCCTCCAAACAAAATTACAGATACATCTGGGGTGAAGTTTGGCAGCTGTTGAGTGAAGCAGCTGTATTTTTTTAAAATTTACTTTTTTCATGATTCTATAATTCCCATTTATTGTAAAATATTAAGAAAATATAGAGTAAGCAGAAAACATCCATAATCCTGCAGCATAGGAAAAACTACTATTAAAACTTCCTTCAACCACTTTCTTATCTGCCCTAGGTTTTGTTAGAATTTAATTCAATATACATTTTTGTATAAGGATATATAAGATTTTAACTCAATACTATATGATAAATACTTCCTTGTGTAATTACAAATTTATGATGAATATCACTGTGTAAATAACATTCTACTATATATAAAACCCCAGAATTTACTAAACTATACCCTATCAATATTTACATTATTTCTAGTACTTCAACGTTTTGTATTTAAAAATCCCTTAAAGACTCAATGTGTGGCTCAACTGGTAGAGTACTTGCCTAGCAAGCAAAAGGCCCTGAGTTCAAACCATAGTACTGAAAAAAAAATCCTTTAATGTAAGCATAACAATGCATCACATTGAATCATGAATTTCCTTTGTCAAATTCAAAGGAAATTTGAAGTAGGCAGTAATATCAGCCACCAAGAAAGTGGTCAGGCAATGATATCACTCTTAAAAAGAGCTAGTAATTATTAATGACAATAAAAGTCTATTGGAATTTCTAAGTACATATTGCAAAGTTTCTCTAAGCTCTTCTTTACCCGAAAGGAAAAATATGTCTAGGATAATCTTAGCAGATGAGCAGAATAACTCAATAGCTATGAACATATGACCATATGAGATGATGTTAAGCAAAATGAACTCTAAGATATGGACACAAGAAGTTTTTCTTTGTTGTTGCTGATTTTAATGTACTATGTGATTTTTTTGTATGTCTTGATTTCTTTTGTATGTTCTTCCCCCTATGGTATACCCTCTGTTGTCATTGTATTTGATTTTGGTACCCTGCTATTGTATATGTCTATTTGAATTAGGGAAGGGAAGGAGAACAACAGAATGGTGAAACAAAGGACAAGAGGGGAACCAATGCAATAGCGATATTCACAAGACAATATGTTGGAAATTATATGTACAACTTGGGGCGGGGGGGTTGGGGAGAAGGGAAAGTAGGAGAAAACTGGGGGAAGAGGTAATAAGTTTGACAAGAAATGTACTCATTACCTTACTTATGCAACTGTAACCCCTCTGTATATCACCTTGACAACAAAAAAATAGCAGAGGGAGAAAAAATATATTACCAAAAAGTTATCATTTTATTCTAAGAATTATACATTTTAGTCTAAGAAGTATACACTTAATGGTGCCTCAATTTGTAACATTGGTGGTATATATAAAGAACAAAGTGAAATTCTTTCAAACTCTCACAGCTCAGAGATGAACACTGTGAACACTTAGGAAGTGCATTTCCATACATACTCATTTATCAGTCTCTTTTCCTTTCCTCTTCTTTGTCTTTCTCTTTCTATAATAAAAGGCAAAGGAACTTTCTGTTTTGTAATCTACCTTGTTCATGTAACATTATATTAGTCATTTTTACATGTTAGTAAAAGCAGGTCTGTATTATCGTTACAGCAACATTATAATCAACTATATGGATCCTATATTGACTCAGTAGTGACTTACCAGTGACTTACCAGTGGACATTTGAGATACAGAGATCTTTATTTTTTACTAAATACTCCTACAGTAACACATGTCTGCATGTATTTTTATATACTCATCTGATTATTTCCTGAATTTAAATATTGAAACTACCAAAGTGAAATACATATACTATATTTATGGCAATACTATATATATACACACACATATGCATATATAGAGACAGTACAGTATATGTATACTGGCAATATAGTATTCATATGTATATATGTGTATGTATATAGGTGTATGTATATACTAAACTATATATACTTTAATATATATACTATAATGCCAGTAAAGTTTTATCAATTTATACTGTTACCAACAAAGAATGGTATCTTCATGAATCCTGTTATTCTCCATTTTAATTCTCCCCTATAAATGAATCTTTTCATATTAAGTGTATGAAATGCATTTTTCATGTTAAAAAAAACAAAGCCTGAAAATTTGAAAATATTATAAATTTACTACATGAAAATGAAAATTTTCATAGAAAAAAATTTAATTGGGAAAAATATTTGTGACATACCACTTTCAAATTGGTTATAAATCAACAATGCAAATAGTTTTTAATTATTTCTATTAGTAGTAAGGTAAGCTTCTTCACCCCCATTTTGGGTTGCCAGCCTTCACCCTGGGTCATCCACAAGCCACGTCCGGCCACAGATGTCTATTCCCATGGGCCCCGGCTGCATCAGCAACAGAGTCCCGAGGCCCAGTGCCAGTCACACACGGGTTCTTTTAGAAGAATGCCACTTTTAGAATGTATTGCCCCATCATGCTATAGGATGGTTTTTGGCTACAATGACAGCTGTAAAATGTATTGACTTTGCTATGTGCCAGATATAGGATATTTTCCCTGACTGTAAGCCAGCTATAGAACGTCCTTCCCTGGCTGTCTGATACCTCCAGTGTCCAGCTGTGACTACAAAGATTTTTCTGCCCCAGCCCCTTCTTCTGCCTTCAGATTGCTGACACTGTATCTACCTCTATGGCTCTGAGAGCAGTTTGCTACTCTCTATTCTGTGAGAGATAGCCTGTTGGCTTTGGCTGATAATAAATACTTTCTTCTTCTTCTTTTATAGTGTGTCCGAGTGGTTTTCTGGATTGGCACTTACACATAATGTTTAAAATTATTTATGTTTTGTTATTTACATTATCAAGTTGTTTCAAATCACTACTGTTTATATCTTCAAAGTTGTTTTATTAATTTAATTTTTATTTTAATTAGCTACGTGGGGAGGGCACAAGCAGTCTAACAAGTTCTTAGATCCTTAATGTGATTTACTCTGAGGTCACATGACCTCAGACCCACCGTTATTATCCTTCCAGGAATACTGTGAAGTGGGGAGCAAAGCACCAGTTGGGGAACTGTGGTGTTTCAAGACAGGCTAGGGAGTTTCTTCCTGGTTACATATATTTATGAGAACACAGACAAGTTGTTCACTCATACAAATGTGAAAATGCTCATCTGCGCGCTGCCATCAGACTCCAGAATCAGTAAACTATCAAGAAGGGAAAAATACACGCTGGCAGCATCGCCTTATCCATGTCTCCAGGACAGGATTGACACTATTTTTTCTAGCAGATTTAAATAGAAATTTCTGGATGTTCTCAGAGAGTGCTAGAGGCCATGTCATCAGTGTCCTCCACCTTTCCCCCGTTTCTGGCTCCCATGTGTATGACTACATACTTGATGAGATGGAATATTTTTCAGCAACTCCAGGGAAAGTGCAAGACGCTAGAGAGACAGGATTGCCATACTGACAGCGTCACCCCAGCACCCACAGTACACACTGCGACAGGACAGGTCACATCGGGGCTCTCAGAGTGCATGCTCTGGGTGTCTCAAGAGCCTTCCTTCACCACAGGAAATCCAGTTACAGAAGATAAGGGCTCCAGGGCACTCTTTCCTCCTTTTCCAGAAAAGTACATCCATGAAAGTCACGTGTGCCTTGAATCCACTTAAATAATAGCATCCAGGAGGGAAGAAGAAGCAAGGCAAGAAGGTCCCTCTAGGCCAGACTAACTAAAGAGCATGGCATGAACGAGGCCTAGTAATCACGTGCTCTCTCCCTGAGTGCTCACACGCCACATGGACCAGGCTTCAGCGCTGCTCGTGGCTGCTCGTGATGTGAGGCTGACGCAGGAACCTTGTGCTAAATACCTTGCCTTCTTAGTGATGCGCTTAGAAAACCACTTCTGGAACAGAGCTGTGTTAACACTATGAGTGTTCTTCATATTCTTTTTCACCCTTTTCTTTCCCATAGTCTTCTATTCAAAACCTGGTTCTATGTGTGTATACACACATATTGGTATTTATCTCATACATAAGGAGCCTGTTGGTTCATTTTTACTCAAACACTTGCAGAGGCAAACTGTAAGGAAGTATGATAATAATAAAATTAAGAGTTTAGGTCCATCCTGTTGTCTTTTTCCAAACTTGGTCATATCAGTGTTACTCATTCCTTCCAATACAGGATAGTGACTAAAATCAACAGTACCTGCCGTACTCAGATGTTTATTTTGATGAGCTCTCCAGGCCTTTTGCACTATGGAGAGCTAAAATAGTCCCTTCTCATAAATTTCTAAACTTTTTTGGCACATGGAAAATAATAACCAACTCTAATTTACAACTGATCATGTACTTTGAAAGAGAGAGGTGTGTGCCTTATAATAGAATACAAGTAAAAGGTATACCTAAATCTTTGATATTATCCTTCAGTATAAGCTATGGAAGAAGCATAAAAATAAGTAATGAAAAGTTTCCCAACAGCTAATTTTATGGGATTCCCCATCCCACCCCTGCTTTAACCATAACTATCATGATTGAATAATTTCCCCTATCCTTCTATCAGTATAGCATTTTTCATATGAAGATTAAAAATAATCTTAACACCACTTAGTGTTAGTGAAGTACAGTGCATATAGTTTTTGTACACCATCTATCCATCTATCCTCAAATAACCACTTTTTTCATTGCCATGTAACTAGCAGCCATTAATATTGCTCATCTATATAAATACCAGACCAGTTAAAACACAGCAGGAAGTATATTTTACTCCCCAACCCAAACTTCTTATCTACACAGAAAAGACGATTGATTCATGAATGTTGTATGCAGAAAACTACTGCAGAGATTTGAATCTTAGTGCAGTAATCCAAGAGAAATTTTACTAACCATTCTTATTTGGAGATTCCCCTTTGTCAAACCAAGATACGCTTCGAAGAATTCTTTTTGAGTTATTTTGTGTTGGATCCTGGCTTATTTCTTCTTAGAAAATAGAGAAGGGTGGGCCAGAAACTACTGGCTCATGTCTGTAATCCTAGCTACTTGAGAAGCTAAAGAGGGGAATATTGAGGTGCAAGGCCAGGCCAGTGAGAAAAATTTATAGGACTCTTCCTCAATCCATAGCTGGGCATGGTAGGGCATATCAGTCAGCCATCCCAAGCTAGGTGGGTGGCTGAGGTTGAGAGAATTGTGGTTCCAGGCCAGCTCAAGAAGAAAAGTCTTTGAGATTTCATTTCCATGGAGGGAAGCTGATAGTAGCTTATGCCTGTTAAAGCCTAAAGTAGACAGGATGATAGCTCAGAAAACACCTGGGTGGAGGACAGACCCTGTTTCAAAAATAACCAGCAGAAACAGGGATGAAGGCATGACTCAAGAGGAAGGGCATTAGTCTAGCAAGTTCACAATGTTGATTGCAAACCCTAGTACTGCCCCATCCAAAAAAAAAAAAAAATGGAGCTGGGCACGGGTGGCTTACACCTGTAATCATAGCTACTCAGGAGGCTGAGATCTAAGGATCACAGTTCAAAGCCAGCCCAGGCAGGTAAAGTACATGAGACTCTTATGTCCAATAAACTACTCAGCAAAAGCCGGAAGTGGTACTTTGGCTCAAGTGGTAAAGCACTAGCCTTGAGCTTAGGGACAGAGCTCAGGCCAGGAGTTCAAGCCCCAGGACCAGCCAGCCAGAAAAAAAAAAAAAGAAAGAAAGAACCAATGAACAAAAGAAAGGAAAAAGAAATAAGAAAGGAAGGAAAGAAGGAAGGAAGGAAATAAAACGATGAGAAATGTGTATGTTTAAATGATTTCTTTAGCATATTTGTGTTACTGTACCAAAATATCTGTGGCTGAGTTACCTATAAGCAAAAATTTTCTCCCTGATCAAGGTACCAGCAGATTCAAACTCTGATGTGGGAGATTCTCTTCCAAGATGATAACTCTTATGTCCTTATATAGCAGAAGAAATAGGTGCTGTATCCTCACATGACAGAATGTGGAAGGACACAGGGAGGGAGGGAGCTCCTTCACATCTCTACCTCATGAAGATTCTGTTCTCCTGACTGCAACTCTCTCCTCCTCAAGGTCCCCACTCAATACCATCACATTGGTTATTACATTTCAGTATGCTAATTAGGCATAGTGGCTCACGCCTGTAATCTCAGCTTTGTGGAAAGCATGAGTAGGAGGACAACAGTCTGAAGCCAGTGGAGGTACAATAAACAATATTCTTCCTAAAAAGTAAGTACAGCGAAAAGAGAGCTGGAGGTATTGTAAGTAGTAGACTGCCTTACCCAGCAAGTGTAAGACCCTGACTTCAAATGCCAGAACCTCAAAAAAGAAAGAAAAAAAAAGGAAGGAAGGAAGGAAGAGAGAGAGAAAGAGAGAGAGAGAGAAAGAAAGAAAGAAAGAAAGAAAGAAAAAAGCTATATGAGTTCCACATGAGTGCAGGTAACTTGGAAGGGAAGGAAGGAAGGAAGGAAGGAAGGAAGGAAGGAAGGAAGGAAGGAAGGAAGGAAGGAAGGAAGGAAGGAAGGAAGGAAGGAAGGAAGGAAGGAAAGAAGGAAAGGGAAGGAAGGAGGGAGGGAAGGGAAGGAAGGAAGGAAGGAAGGAAAGAAGGGAGGGAGGGAGGGAGGAAGGGAGAGGAAGGAGGGAGAAGAGAGAGAAAGGTAGAGAGAAAAAGAGAAAAAGAAAGGTAAGGCGAAAGGCAGAAAAAATAGTTTTAGTATGTGTATATGGGGAGGACACATTCAAAAGATAGCATCTTTTAATTATTATAATAAAACAATCCTGCATTAAGTTTCCTACCTCTAATTTCGGTTCCACTAATGACCAAGAGAGGTGTTTGTTAGAGGAGAGACAGAAACAGCCTCCTAAGAGGGACTCAGATTTTGAAACAGGAAAAGATGCAAATAGAAAGGGAAAAGCAACAACAATGAGCAATGTAACTCCTCCAGCCATGCTACAATGAGTTAGGGGTTAGCTAAAATAGAATCAAAACCAGGGACTACAGATTTTCATCCATTTCTTGGTTTTACAGGGTTTTAGTTTCTTCTTATGATAAAATTATTTTCACAAAAATAACTTGGTCTAAGAATAAAGATTTCCCCACACCACAATGAGATTATTACCTGGGAACTGTGCGCCTTGGGAGACCACGCTGACTGCCAGACCAGCTTAGGTATCGAGGGAAAACAGAGTAAGTGACCTGGGAGGTGTGGAGTTGGGACCAATTGTGAACATGGATCTTTGCTGTCTTCTAAAAGCCGTCTCAAATCAGTCACTTATTTCCTTTCTGGACAACAAGCATTGATATACTGAAAGATCAAGCATGTTTAAGAGTATTTCTTGTTATTATGTAAAGATTCTTTTCCTAGGACATTGCCAGCTATTTTTGCGTGTGGTATAGAACCTTAAATGCCTCTCATACATGCGTACACATGCAGATACATATGAACACACACACACAGTAGACTGGTATGGGCTTTTCTATTGCCATTAGATGCATTACAAATCTGCTCTTAATAGGCCTCTCTGCATTCCAACAGAAATATTTCTGGAGCTCTCCTGGCTCCCACAACATTTGCTGGGTGCACATTTAATATGTTTTAGCTTTACTGCTTGAAGATGGAATCAGGGACATCTACCTGCACATGACAGTGCTTTGGCTCTTGCAGTTGCAGAACTTAATGTATGTATCAGTAATGAAAATCTTAATTAAGAAAGCTGCATCATTGTCCATGAACACTCATTTTTCTCCCCCTGCAAAGCCCTTTGTGTATTGCAGTATATACCTGGTCCAGACAGACAGAGCCCTCGAAGAGCTTGTCTGGCAGATCTTCTTTTGATTATTAACAGCTAGCAAATGACAAAGTCTCGCTTCCTTTTGTCTTGAAGCCGAGGCTTGGAACAGCAGAGCACACAATGTACTGTAGGGCTTGTTTGTGTTTTTTCAAACTTGCTTTTATTATGTTGGTGGGTTTAAAAATCCGACAGTGTTGATCAAAACTAATTTAGGTAACTAAGAGTTGCCAAAACACTAGCAGATGCATATTTACACATATACTCACAGAGAAAAGTAATTTTCCTTATAGAAACAATGCCCAAACATAAGAAGGGGCAGTTTTCAGCTGCCTTTCCATGTTTCTGGTACCTTTGGCCTCCAGAGCTTGAAGGCTACAATGTGACCTTAGCAGTAATTTCTTTCCCTGTGCCAGTGTGCATGTGCTAGTTTGTCATTTGTGAAGAAAATGAGAAGCTCTGGAAGCTGGAATCCCTTTATGCAGACCACTATGTATACAGGCAAAAAAAAATCAAGACATTAATATCTGTTTTTTCAAAAAATATTGTCTGTAGTTATGTTTATGATATAATGCTCAGTTGTAGTACTTCAATGACATCTAGATCATAAACTTCTAAATAAAATATTAATTCATTAAGAATTCTCCTTAAAGCCTCGAAGCAATTTACTTTTAAAAAGTAGCAACTCTTCCTATTAATTCTATGACCTTGATTCATGACCTACATGGTAAGAAGAGTCTTGGTGTTCTCAACCACTTACATATCATTCACTCTTTTGCATTCTCTAAGCTGTTTGTCTACAGGGTTTACAGTTTTCTGGAAGTCATGTAAATAATTGAGTTTGAGTTATATGACACTTGCTACTAGAGTAGGACACACACACCTAAAGACAGGCAGTAATGAAAATTTAGGAAGTCTTCATGTGTATACATTCTTCATGTATATATATATATATATGCATATATATACATATATACATTGCTATCTATGTGATGGGGCATCCATACTACTCTTTTTTTTTTTTTTGGTCCAGTCGTGGGGCCTGAACTCTGGGCCTGGGTGCTGTCCCTCAACTCTTTAGCTCAAGGCTAGTGCTCTACCACTTGAGCCACAGGGCCACTCCCGGCTTTTTTCTTTTTGCTTATGGGGTACTGAGGAATCGAACCCAGGGCTTCATGCATGCAAGGCAAGTGCTCTACCACTGAGCCACCTTCCCAGTCCCATCCATACTACTCTTGATGACACTAGTATGCTGTGTATTTCTCTGATTCTTAGAACTTCTCATGCGTTATCTCAGGTATCTTCAAAATATCCATAAATTTGATAATAGTTTTCCACATTTCTGGATCAAGAGAAAATTTGTGTAAATTTTCTCTAAAAAGTTCTCAGAAATTTCTCTGTAAATTTTCCTCTATGAAAATGTGTGTAAATTTTCTCTCTGTAAATTATAAATTATGGAGGTTGTGAAGAAGGCCTTACTGTGAGAAAATTATTTTCAACTAGTCTGACTTCTTAATACCTTTTATTTGTATTCATCACATAGTTAATTAAGGTTAAATATGAAAATAAATAAAAATAGCCCTACAGCTTTAAACTATGACCACACTGAGATTAAAAGAGATAATATCAGGGCTCTTGATTGCTAGATAGGAAAACTGTGAACAGATCATTAACTCTGACTTTGCTTTTATGGAACCATCAGACCAACACTGCCATAAATCCTAAAGCCACTAGGTAGTAACTAACCTACATGGGTGTTATAGGTTTACCAGGGAAGGCATACAGTAGTATCTCAATAAATACCCCAAAAATGAATAAACAAATTTTAAATAAGCAAATAATGAAAATTATAGTGGAAGTTCAAAGACCAAGTTAGTTGTTTTTCTTAATTTTTCCTTTAAAAAGGTATAAGTCTAAGTGGGGCACCAATGGCTCACACCCGTAATCTTAGCTATTAAGGAGGTTGAGATCTGAGGATCATGGTTCAAAGCCAGCCCAGGCAGGAAAGTCCATGAGGCTTCTATCGCCAATAAATCACCAGAAAACTGGAAGTGGCACTGTGGCTCAAGTGGTAGAGTGCCAGCCTTGACCTGAAGAGCTGAAGGATAGCACCCAGGGCCTGAGTTCAAGCCCCACGATGGATTAAAAAAAAAAAAAGGTGAAAGCTTGATAGTTTTTGAGATGTTGGTCTTTGTAACTTTCTAAGTAGTAAGCTATTTATAGAATTATGAAAATTCTGATTTAAAATTTGAGAGAATTGGTTACTTTCTGCCTTTGAAGCATACACATGATACATTTGTGTATACATACATATAAACAGAAACACACAATCTCACAGTATAAAACATTTTTCCTACTGTTCATTATGAGTAAAAGTGTTGGAAGAAATTAAATTAATAAAGCACCTGTACATAAGTAATTTTTCTTTCATTGAGCCTATGTAGACTTTGCTTAAAACTGAGGAACCCTCCATGTTTATTGCAGCACTGTTCACAATAGCTAGGATATGGAAACAACCCAGATGCCCCACCACAGATGAATGGATCCAAAAATTTTGGTATCTATACACAATGGAATATTATGCAGCCATTAGAAATGACAATATAATGGCATTTGCAGGGAAATGGATGGAGCTAGAAGGAATCATGTTGAGCGAGGTAAGCCAAGAGCAAAGAGACAAATGGTACATGGTCTCCCTGATAAGTGGATGCTAAATCCAAAATGTTAGGTGATACGACAAAACTAACAGCACTTAAGAAACAAAGAACTCCCACTCATCTGGTCGAACCAATACTAAATAACCCCATGCTGCTGATCACATGTATGGTGTATAACATGTGTACACCGTTATATGTTATAGACTGTGATAGATAATTTGCTCCAGGAACGTTAGAATGAACTTGTGACTTTAAATGAGCATCATTATTCCACAATACTGTGAAATTCGGGAAATTATGGAAATTATGTAATCACTTAATCACAATAACAAAAAAAAGAACTTCGGGGAAGGTAGGGACAGAAGGGATGGTAGGGGGAAAACAATGGAGGGGGTAACAATGCTCAATAGGAAGTGTACTCATTACCTTACTCATGTAACTGTAACCCTCTGTATAGTATCTTTACAATAAAAATAAAAAAAAACTGAGGCACAACTAGACTCATTAAAAATGACAGGCCTTTGGATAACTGATCCTCAGTTCAGCCTGCTTACAGATACCTCATTGTGTTTCCTCATCATATATGTGTTCAAAATGTTGTGTATGTATCAGCTTTGCCCCAATCCAAAAACTAAAGAAATCAAGTAGGCAAAGAAGTGTCTTATGACTAATTAAGTGAAAGGTCTTAGGAAAGGCATATTAGCCAAGTAAAAGGAGGCTTTTCCGTTCAGACCTGACTGCCCTTTGCCCTCACATGGAAATACAACCACTACCATGTTGTAAGTGATCTTTACAAAAATGTATGCACTAAGGATCCCTCAGAGCATTGTTCTTATGTTAGTGCCGAATACATTCCTAAAGCCGTATGCAGTTTGTTATATGCAAATGATTGCGACTTCCTTATTTCAAAAGCAAGTGCCTTTAAACATAGTAAAGCATTTCTCTATATGCAAACCTCTGTATATAAAAAGGTTTACATTTTAAAACAAACATGTTTTTGAGTTTTATCCAAATTCAAAAAAAAAGCATCTGAAATATTTAACAGCTGAAAAACACTTTCTTCTTGCTGGGAAAACTTAAACCTTGCTAGGATTTATGCAACTTTAAAAAAAAAATCACTTCTGTGCTGAGAACTAGCATGAGAAATCTCAGCATGAAAGGTTGTTCGCATTTTTTTTCTTCATAGAGCTAAAACCCATCGTTGATTTTAGAGTGATGCAACAACATACATATGCTTTGTAAGGAACAAAGCATTTCTCATCAAATCTAATTTCAAGGGCATCTTCAACTAAAAATTAGGAAGGAGAGATAAAGGCTATGTAAGCAGTGATCCAGTATCTAAATGCACAGGTTGAGGACATCCTGCGTTGAAGACATAGTTGATTCATCAAGGTCTGGAAACACTGCTATCCCTGAGCCTGTTACCATCTCAAAAACCTAAGGGCATTTGTTTGATTACTGTCTCATTCAGTCCTTACTTAGCCATGAGTGTCTCACAGGGACGCCCTGCTCCAGGATAGTGTCCTAGACTTTGTTTTCTATCTGGTTCAGCACTTCAGTAAATGGTCTGTTACCTGCCATTATGACCTGCATGCATTTGCTGAGCAGTTTCTCAAATCAAAACAAAATTATGTGGCTGTTTCTAGAAACCTGAGCCATTTTCAAGATGGTATGGAGTTAGAAGCACATGTAAGACACATCCGCACAATCAAAACGAATGTTTATACTGGACACATCTGGTCAGATGCATTCAGGAAAATAAGAAAATAGGCCAGACAATGCAAATAAGAACAAATACCTTGCACATTTTCAAATGCATGTTTTTAACTGTGTGGATACAAGAAAGTGACTTTATAAAGAAAACCTGTGTGTGTCTGTGTGTACGTGTAGATATACGTGTACATAATACACTGCTAGCCAAAAAGGAAACAAAGTAAGACTTTTAAAATGTTACTCTGGCTACTTTTAGAATGTACTAGTGTGGCTAGCGACTAAGCAGGTCATCTATGGGAAGAAACAACAGCATACTTCTAGTAATGGCATGATTTTTATAAGTCCTTCCTTGAACACAGGCTTAGATATTTCAAGACCTCCCTAGAAAAATTTTTCAGCACCTTCTGTGCTCCAAATTGAGTAGAGTTTGCATCATGTTTCAGTATAACTGAGTAACAGGCTGGCAAATTTTCTGCTTTCTTATTCACCAAAATCCAAAATAGAAGTCACAAAAACTCCTTCCTTCTCCCCCTTCTTCAAAAGTCATCCCACTGTGGCCCCCCAGGGAGGTAAAACTTGGTAAATAGAGCCAACCCTGAACGATAAAATTCCCAGCTGTAACTCTAGCACTTTGCTCAGTACTGTGAGCTTGCTAGAGCTGGCACATTTTTTATAATACAGAGGCATAAATGTGCTGTCGGAGACAGCGGAATCACAGCATCGCCTTTGGTGTCGCCTGACTGCCTTGGTCTAAAGAATTTTCCATAGGAGCAGCCTCCACAGCCCAGCAACAAAAGCTTCCATTGGTCATCTCACTTTTTTTTTTAAATTAGGGCCCTCTGTGACTTCATTTTTAATAAGATTTGTAGAAAACTCTTTTTCAGAATTTCACAGCATTCTTCCAAATACAGACTTTTAGAGTCTTATAGACTCTACAGATTACATAAAATGAACTGTGTGAATCTGTACCTCTGTTTGGGTGGGGTGGAGGGGTTATCTCACAGTGCACCAAACCAACTGTAAATCGTTCAAAAGCAAGATAGTGTTACATCATTTTGACCAGATGATACCTATTTTTTAAAGACTCGCTTACTTTATGTGTCCTTTGTCTTTTCAGAATTTGTTTTCTAGAGTAAAAATATTTAAATAAATGTACAAGTATGCAAAGTGCAAAGGCCATTTCCAATAGCACAGGTATGAATCTCAGGGATTCCAGAACTGTGTGCGAGAATAGTTTCTGAGCATCAGTTTCTTGAGATGCAAGATGGTGCTTCAGATTAGTAGCAATGAGTCCAAATTATTTTAGCATTGGGAGTATCTATGGGATAAGTGTTGAACTGAGAAATGGAAAGGAGGCTGTCTAAAGAATGTTATTTCTGGCATGGTTCTGAGTTTGTATGTGATGTTTTCTTTGTAACCACAACACATATAATTATGTAACCAACATTTTGCTTTTCAGAGTGACGTTTACAGCATAGTAACAGTGTACCATGCCAGTGTGGAAGGCAGTCAATGCACATGATTCTCTATAGTGATTACCACAGCCTTCCAAGTTGTCATTATGATGCCCATTTTTCAGATGGGGAACTGAAGCTAAGAATGCATCAGCAGTTTTCCCACAGTTAGATAAGTAGGGACCGGACCAAAGGTGTCAGGCTTTGTCCAGTCTTAAAACTCGAATCTACGAAAATAATTACAAGTAAACTGAAACCATTATATCCAAGATTTTTATGATATTCAATTTTTACTTTTGTGTTGTAAACAGTTCAAACACAGAAGTCAAAACAATATCATAGTCCAGAGTGTCACCCCTTCCCTGACTCTCTCCCAGGTTTTCCTTCCCAACCTTCCCCCAACAAGTTGTATAGTTCATTTTCAACATAGTGTCTGGTGAGTACCACCTTTGCATTTATTCACCATTTGTCCTTCCCTTTTTGGGCCCCCACTTAACCCTCCCCATATAACGGATAAACTTACAAACAAGACAAAAGGTACAGAAAACAAAAACAGGAACAAAGGGAGAAAAAAATAGAACAAAAAGCAAAAAACTTCTGTCAAACTTCAAGAAGGGGAAATTCTTAAATATACATATTTATCTTACAAAACTGGAAATAAGCTAAATGTTTAACTCCAAGGGACTGCTTACAGTATAGCATATCTGTTATGTAGAACTTTAAGACATTAAAATGTGTATAAGGTCTTGTAATAACATGCATTATTTATGCTGCATATTAAATTAAAAGTCAATATTCATAATTATGCATCTGGTATATAACAATCATTTTCTAAATATAAGAGACTGTAATTCTTGGAAAGAGGATTTTGTAGATTTTTGGTTACTACTTTCCTATACTTAAATTATATATCATAAGCATATTTTATTAAGAAAGAATTAATATTTGCTAGTTATTCAGAAAAAATACATTCATGTATTCATATAGAGATAACTTGTTTACCTGACTTTGTATGGAAATCGGGTTCATGGACTAGAATTTCCTATAAAACATTGTATTTCAGTTATCAAAAGCTATTTCTTTTTTGTTAATTTTTTCCATTTTTTTCAAGTTGTATGCCTTTATTTTTTCTTTTTTTTTTGTGGAAGCTGCATTTTATTTGAAAATCCACCCATTTTGCCAACATACATTTTAATATTGTAAACAAAAATATAATCTGCAGAGATATTTTTTCTTTTTATTATTATCTTTAGTTGTACAAAGGACTTATCATTTAACAAAACAGTTTATAAATATACTACATCTTCATGAATGTTACCCCTTTCAATATTTTCACCCATTCCTCCCCTATCGATTCTTTTCCCTCATTCTTTTTAATTTTGTAAGATATACATTGGATTCTTTTTTTTAATTAAGTTTTTTGTTGTGAAAATACTGTACAAAGGGGTTACAGTTACAAGAGCAAGGTAATGAGTACATTTCTTATCCAGCATTGTTGCCTCCTTGTTTTGTTAATATTAAGTTTTGATGTCTTACTTCTTTTTGGGGAGGGGAGGGACGGTCGGGTCGTGGGGCCTGAACTCTGGGCCTGAGCATTGTCCCTCAGCTCTTCAGCTCAAGGCTAGCGCTCTGCCACTTGAGCCACAGTGCCACTTCCGGCTTTTTTCTTTTTGCTTATGTGGTGCTGAGGAATCGAACCCTCGGCCTCATGCATGCAAGGCAAGCGCTCTACCACTGAGCCACTTTCCCAGCCCATCTTACTTCTTAAATGTATGTGCATATCTAGTTTTATTAGGATACACTTATTATAATTCAAACTTTTCTAACTGACTCAGGGTAATCATCTTGAATTACAGTTATATCATGTTTCTACTAATGCTGATAAGGCTGAGCAAGTATGAGTATTTTTTGTTTTTCTAAGCTGTTTCACATGGTATTGACCACTTGGTCCTCATAATGCTCTAAGATTATTTGCTTCTCTTCTCATTTACTCCTGAACTGCTATAATACTTTTAGTTCTTGTATCTTATTTTTATCATCTTAATTTCTTTGCTCTAGTTATCAAGTTACTTTTTTATGCAAAGCCTCTAAAATCCTAGTTCTTTTTCTGAAACATTGTTTCTAATCTATTTCTACCAAGAAAACAACTAACTATGCTTAGGTTATGGATAAAGTCCATGCATTAACTCATTGTTTTGGCAAGTGCTTGTAAACAATGCACTTTTGTATACTCAGCTCGGGAGAGGATATACAAAGATAAATAAGACCTGCTCTAAAAATAAATCTGCCCTCAAAGAAGTTTTCATCTAGCAGGATCACTGCGACTGTGCATCCTTTGCCAGAATTCATAGTAGAAATGGCTCTGCCCCATAAAAAGAGTACAGATAAAGCAGTCTTGGAGTTCAGAGGAGAGCTAACTCAGACCTGCACCAGAAGGGCTGACACTGGATGTGGACCATGAAAGAAAGGCAAGGAGGGTTTGAACACACAAAGATGAAAGAGAAGTCCATTTCTGGAACTATGAGCAAAGCATAGAATAATCAAAGGAGAAAGAATCTGCAAGGAAGAAGTTGAATTTAACTAGAGCATGGAGTGTGTGAAGTTTGAGTAGTGGGAAATAAAGTGATTAAAGTAGATTGAGACCAGAAAGTGAAAGGACTTGATTACCAGGCCAAGGAATTTAGACTTTACTCAGTGGACAATGGGGAGCTATTGAAAATTTTTAGTAGGAGAGTAACATAATCAGAGCTGTGCCTCCAGGAGATTAATCTAGCAACAGTGAGCAAAATGGATTGGAGTGGGGAGAAACCGAGGACACAGCAAAGGTAGGAGATTCACAATAGTCCAGCCAAAAGGCATCGCAGGCCCTAACTAGGACAGGGGCAGAGGGACTGATCAGAGACAGAGCTCTGATTTATAACACATGGAATGGTGGAAGAGAATTGATCCATTTAATTTGAAGAGCAAGGAAGAGGAAGACACCAAAGACACCGCTATGATCTTGAACCTGAGTGGAGCCATAAACAGAAGCAGAACAGGAGCAGGTCTGGGAGGAGAGAGCGCTGGTTTAATTTTGAACACTGAATGATGCTGAGTGGGTGTTCTGGAGAGGCCTACGGGCGTTGGACAGAGGCAATAAGCAGAGTTTATCAAAGTAACATGCAGAATGGATAGGTGGTCTATTTGATGCCAGTTTGGTGGTGTTTGTAGACCTTTAAAAAAAAAAAAAAGCATTTGTTTTTGTTCTTAACAGAAAGAAATGCCATAAAAGTGGTTTTCAGATCAGGGACACATTGTTTCACACAAAGACATATAAATCATATTATAAAATAATGAAGAAATTTAAAATATAGAGAGTAGGATAGATTTTATGCATTGGCTATAACTCCATATAAAATATGTTCCAAGCAAGGTACCAGTGGCTCACACCTGTAATCCTAGCTACTAAGGAGGCTGAGATCTGAAGATCATGGTTCAAAACCGAACCAAGCAGGAAAGTCCATGAGACTCTTCTCTCTGATAAGCTACTCAGAAAAAGCCAGGAGTAGTGCTGTGGCTCCAGTGGTAGAGTGCACTAGCCTTGAGCACAAAGAGGCTCAGGGACAGTGCCCAGGACCTGAGTTCAAACCCTAGGACCTGCATAAGAAACATATACTCCTGTGTGAGGCTACGTCTTTGCTTCTCAAATCCCTAATGAGGTAAAGAAAGAATTTGATTAAGACTCTTGTTCCTCATAGATGGCTACACTTGGCCAAAATTGATATTGGGTCAGAATAACTTGAAGAATAGGTCAAGGGTCAGAGACCTGTAATTTTTAGCTCCTGTGTTAGATACTGAAATGCATTCTAAGATGAAATCACTAGGCTACATAACCTCTTCAGTTTGTTCCATCTCTTACGTTCTAAAGCTTTATCAATATTTAGACAAAATGTGCATTTTTTCACAACTCATAAGTGAGAAAACATATCCAAAATGCAAATTTACTGTCAGATTCAATTCATCTATAACAAAATACTCCCCTCTCTTCTTTAGGTTAGAAGGATAATATATATTTAAAACATGTTTGAAGAGTGGTGTAATTTAGAAACCTTCTGTGATGGTATAAAATGTGAGAGATATGTGGAGGTGGGGTGGGAGGGGAAGGAAGCCAGAGAGGAGGAGACACATGCTCCAGCCATACTCAGGGACTGTCAGCATACCCAAAGTCAAGCGTGTCTGTGCTCTGCCGTTGATTGCAATATTCTAGGATTCTTATTCAAGCCTCTGGGCCTTGTACTGCTTATGATTGTACTTGTTACAATAAATATATATACATATATATGAGTATATATATACATATATACACATATATACTCATATATATTAATATTGAAAAGTATCTCTCTGAAGACCTATCACAGGTTTAAAGAGGTATAAAAGACACTGTTGGGACCCCAATTTGGCACATGAGCTTTTTCTTTAATGGGCTTGTCTTTAACATACCCTGCTTTGCTCAGTTTCTATCACACATTTCCTTATGTCGTTTTCACATAACTTCCATTGTTACAATACTGTTTCCACATTCATAGAATGTGCACTTTGAAGGTTCCAGGGAATCAAGGACATGCTAGCCTCATACTCAGGAGGGAAGGTCAGAACTGATACACCTCTTCTTTTTGGGTTTTGTTTAGAATATTTAGACAGGAATGGAGTTTGAACTCAGCATCTCATGCCTGCAAGACAAGTGCCCTGCCACTTCAGCCAGGCCCACAGCCACTTTTATTTTAGTTTATTTTTCGGACAGGCTCTTCTTTGCTCCCAGGGCTACCCTCAGACTATGATCCTTCGGCCTCTAGCTCCTGCATTGCTGAGATTACAAATGGGATCCATCAGGCCTGGCCTAGAGACATCTATTCTTTCTTCAGTTTACACGTTCTTTTTATCTAGCGAGAACGTATAACTTGACAGAATTAGCTGGAATATACATATTTGTATATTCTAGCCTATTGGTTAGAATTTGGAAAAATCTGAAAGTTACCATCTTTAAAATTAATGTTGATATCCATTTGCTTAACCAGCAGTTATTGAGGAGTTTACTCGAAGTGAAGAATTTCTAGTTTTTAAGGCAGGAATTAACAAGGAATTGGTTGTACACTGCTAACTACCAAAATTCTAGTTCTGGACACAAAGCAAAACTAAGGTAATGATAATACTAGAACTATTATTTAGCCCTTAGTAGCATCTTCACAGAATTCTGTCTGATGCCTCCTGCTTCCCTGAGAAAGCCTTCTCCCATCTCACCTGTGCCATACCCCCCACCCCCATCACCTTTCTTTCACTCTTCAACTCCATAGTTACCCATTTCCTTTCTCCAGATAATGGCTTTTTAACTTTAATTATACTTAGGCAGTCTGGTAACATCATTAACTTACTTCAGTGTATGAATGAGGCTTTAAATTCTTGGAGAAATGTATATACATATATATATATATATATAAAAAGAAGTGTATTGGAGAAATGTATATATATATATATATATATACATGTATATATATATATATAAAGAAGTGTATTGGTTGGGCACTGGTGGTGCATGCCTGTAATTGTAGCTACTCAAGAGGCTGAGATATGAGGATAGTTGAAGCCAGCCTAGGCAGAAAAGTCCCCATGAGATGCTTATTGCCAATTAACCATTCAAAAACTGGAAGTGGTACTGTAGCATAAAGTGGTAGATCACTAACCTTGAGCAAAAGAGCTCAGGGACAGCCTCCAGGTCCTAAGTTCAAGCCCCAGGACTAACAAAAAAAATAAGAGGAGGATGAGGAGGAGGAGGGGGACAGGGAGGGGGAGGGGGAACCCAACTGTGAGTGTATCCACTTCTCATTAATGACATGTGAAGACAAATATTTTTTATATTGTGAAAATACTGTACAGAGGGGTTACAATTACATGGGCAAGATAGTGAGTACATTTCTTATCAAGCATTGTAGCCTCCTCCTTTGTTTACCCTTCCCATCCCTTCCCAGCCTCCCTCCCCCCTCACCCAGTCCTCCCCCCCCAAGTTGTAAAGTTCGTTTTTGACATGACAACTTGTACTTCTCATTGTTGCAACAGGTCCACCTGTATCCTTATTTAAACGACTTGTTTTTCCCCTTCCCCTCCACAAATTATACCGACATCAAATACAGTGAAAGCAGGGGAAGACAAATATTTTTGAGTAAGACCCTCTGACACATCCTCTTTTTCCCCATTTTACAACACATAAAACTTTATTTGTCTTTGTAAAAGAGAAACACCCTGAAGTCAGCCCAACAACCCACTATCTAAACCCCATACATATTCTCCTCCTTTCCACTTTCTTTCTCTTGGCTCTACATCCCTGATATGCAATCTGATGCCCTGTGTACCAGACATCTCTTGCTTCAACAATGTTGGACTTTGGACTACCACCTGCCTCCTAGTCTACCCTCATTCACAGTATTGGCTGTGTCGCCTGTTCATAATCTTAATGCTGCTCTTTGAATCTGCCTCTCTGAATTTTATTCCTGTACCCTTGGAAATTGTTTAGTAAAACAGAGAAAGCATAAATCATGGAGTAAGATACCATTTCTAGATATATGACCTTGAGCCAGTTATTTATCATCTCTAAGCCCTTATCTTTTAATACAAAAACTTTGACTTTGGGGAAGATCAAAGATGATCTATTAATAGGCTCAGCAGCATATCATTCATGTAATGAATTAAGAGCTCAATACATGTAAGTTATTATTGCTAATATCAGAGATCTGGACCAGAGCTTGAACATTGTGCTCTTGTTTGGCTTTCTTGCTCACAGGTATTTTACTACCACTTGAACCATACCTGCATTGTTCATTGAAGATGGTTTGTCTTAGACTTTTCTGCCCTGGCTGGCTATAAATCTCATTCTTCAAGATCCGGAGTAGCTAGGATTACAGGCATGAGCAGGGGCTCCCAGTGCTGCCATTAGTATTATTTTCTCCAGTACTCTCAGCCATTGGATTTGTATCCTCTTTATTGGTCCTATCTAGAAAGAACTATTTCTTGAGGGTTGTTTCCAAGTTTTCTGAAGATGACCTTTTCAGGTATATTTTATATGTAAAGTAGACGATGACACAGAACACATTTTCTGAACAAAGAATTAGAACATGATTTTTATCAATACAAGCCGATACGTGAAGATAATAAAAGGCAAGACTTGAAACCATGCCTGTTCTTGGAAATCAGAAGCTTGTGGTTCCCATCCCTATTCTTAGAATGTGAATTCTATATGCTGGACAGAGATGCATTGCAGAATCAGGAGGCAATGCTAAATATAATTAAGACCCTGATCTCTCAGATAACTCATTGTACTAAGAAAGCAAGGTTGATTGCACAAAGGAAAGTTGTCTTTATTACAGGGAGATATTTTTTCATAAGAGAATATAAAAAGTTTGGAATCATATCTGGTTTGTATGCAAACTCTGCCATTTAAAAAAATCTGTGGAGGAAATGATCTAGTATAATTGCCTTAGTCAAATTATTTAATTTATGTCTAAACCTTAGTTTCCTTATCAGTAACACATTAATGATACCCATCTTGCAGCCATATTATGAACATTAGAAATTGTATATAAACATCTAGCATAATGTTTTGCCTAAATAAATGTATTTCCTGGAAATCTAAAGACAAGTTTCTCTTCAAGATGAAAAAGAAATAGAAATTTTGCCCACTTTCTACATATAACGAAGCTCTATAATTAAAAAAACAAGCACAAACCTATCTAATCAGTATAAGACATGGAAATAAACATTTTCACATTCACCTTTTTAACTCTAATTTGTCCAGTAAGTATATACAAATAGACAGATTGGATATAAATTAAGTACATTCTCAACATTTTCTGTGCTAGTCCTGGAGCTTGCACTCAGGATCTAGGTTCTATCTTTGAGCTTTTGTGTTCAGACTGATGCTCTACCTCTTGAGCCACATTTCTGTTTCTGGCTTATTTTTGATTAACTACTCTCATGGATTTTCCCAGGCTAACATTGAACTGTGATCCTCAGCTTGCACCCTCCTGAGTATCTAGATTACAGCCACGAGCCACTGGCATCAGGCTTCGTATTCAATGATTTTATTAAAAATGAGCTTTCAAAGGATATACTTAAGAGTGTAAAGGAAAAAGTAAGGTAATCTGAAGATGTGTGTCACTAAAACAGCCTTAAGAAACAATCACCTAATATTTTATGGAGAAATACAGAGACACTTAATGAAAGCTCACTCAAAAGAGACACCTAATTTCAGTATTTTAATGCCTGAATTCCAACTAGAAATTCCAAAGCTTCCATGTAAATAAATCTTGAGCATTTTAGATAAGTTGAAAAATTATGTACTGAGTATTTTTTGTTTCTTATTTCTAATGAATCAGTAATTTTGACCTTCGTTCCATATGCCTCTAATTTATGGTGAACAAAGTAATACTGATTTTTCAAAAATTAATACACATTCTCAAGCCACCAAGTTTCCAAATTATGATATTTCCAATGGCAAATGAAATAACATGCTGTCCATGTAGTTAGTGATTTGAGGCAATTTGAACATCATGATAAGAGAGGGGGGAATTACAAGCAGTGCTATAATTAAAGGTCTGTTGATTCTTCAGTTTAAATGCCATTGTTGAAAGATTTTTCACTCAGATGTCAAAGTCTGTGGCCAGCCAAAACTTGGCATGCTAGAACTGAGCCCAGGGAAACATTGTGTTCTACAGATTGAAAAACCAAAATCTGTTAAGAACAGAAATGTTGGGCTTGGGCTGATTTCTCATGAATCAGAACCAGAACATAGCCAAATACCACCTCCTCTTTATGAAAGGAAGTAGTGCAGGTGGGTGCTAATGGGAAATGTTTGTTCAGATGGAAAATGAAGGGCAATTCTCATTAGATATCAACATATAGTAGACAAGGTTAAAATTTTATATCATTGAAGTATGTATTCTTGAGATGTTTGAGACCTTTTTGGAAGCCTCCTCTGGTTAGTTCTTTGTAAGAAATGGGGAGAAGTATTTACCTATCTCCCAAGACTTTCACAGTGAAATTCCGTTTCACCCTATCACACATCTTGTTTGTGAGAAAAATTAAGACAACACTTTAACTCACTACTTAGAAATTATTGCCAAATACCATGGTACCCTTCTTTCATATGAAAGCTATAAGAGTTGCATTTAGAAAATCCATGGATTTTTTTTTTTAATTTCTCTTAGGTCTGTAGAATATTTTAAGTAACCTGAACCAGCTTTTAAAGACAAAGAAATACTTCAAAAAATAAAAATCAGATTTTTTTCTGGCTTCTCTCAAAAAAATCAGAGATCTGGCAACATTAGACCTGCACCCACACGTGTTACCAGAACTGGAACTGCATCGCAGCTGCTCCCTTTAGACAAGCCATGTTCCCTTCAGTGTGACAACGTCCCTGTCACTCCATTCTATGCGGGCTCTTGGGAAAAAAATTGGACTTTTCATTCTTTGGTTGTGGTAGTTGCATTCAGTTCCCTTGCTTTCCCTGGCTTGTACAATTAAGTATAAGACTTCAAAATTTTTTTTTTACAATAAATATTAGTATTCACAAAGGCTATGTATGCTCAGCGATAAAACTTTGAAAATGGTAGGACTCAAAATGTAAGCAAAGAGCCCCAAAATAAGTGGTTATTTAACTATATAATGGTTTATCCATAGAGTAGAATAAAGTGCAGCATTTTAAAATGTATTCTGTTGAAAAAGATTCATGTTGCAAGATAATGTAAAGGAAAATTATTTATTTTATCTGAGGAAAAAATATTTATACACACAAGAAAAAGCTAAAGTGATATCTTAGGACATTATCAAAAAATTATTTGCATACATGAAAAATACATATAAAAACAAGTCAGTAAATAAGTCCTAAGAGTAGCTTCTGTAGATATCTTTCCATGTGTCTTCCTCACTCTGTTTTTACCCAACAACTGAAATATATCCTGAAGCTATTTTTCAGTTTTCTATCTAAAACTGGTTTTTCTTCTTACCTTTATTCTTTAGAGAATGCAGTCAAGAATAAGATTACCATAGTTGTTTTAGATACGTGAAAAGAACTATTCTTGTTTGCCCACATGCTAGACTGCCACCGTGTTAAAGCAAGAGATCCAATTCCTGTGTTGGCCTTGAATTGATTTGTTCTTCTAAAACACCTTTAGATGACACTAAAAATTATTTAAATCATTTCAAAAACATCTTGGAACAGAAGAATTACACATAAACATGCACTTAACACAAACACAGAAACTCTTAGGGGCTAAAACTAAATCTCATCATAACAAAGGCATCAACTGTGTGCCAACTGTAGGAAGTAAAGCTCCCAGGTTAAAGCCATCTAAGCATTTATGGAAATTCTTCTGATTCCAGCACTTAGCACAGTGCCTGGCAGATAGGAAAGGCTTAAAATATACTTGTTGGATAAAATTTGAATAAATTCACACCCTTACCCAGTAATAATTAACCTGAATATCAAGAAAGTCAGTTGTCTTTTAAATAAAAAATGAAACAATGAAGTTTAAATTTTATTGATTGCTCTTAAATTTTCAATGTAATTTACTTCTGAGGTAATCATAACTTTTTCCCTGGGAGAAAAATGATTACGTGTACAGTTTTGTGCATTCATGAGTTTAGAGAACTTGTAGATAGAAAGGAGTATTTCATGGTCTTTTCAAACATAAGGATATTAAGACCAGCTCTTAAAAGTATTTTTTTCCTACCAGCAGTGCTATATGCAGTGCCAGCTCCTGTTTTTTGGTTATACTGCCTTCACCCATCTAACTCTCTTCTTGAACCATTCTAAACATTTGAACTCCATAATTTCTTCCTTCAAGGTTTCCTTATTCATCTAATGATTCTTCTTGTTCCTTCTTCTGCCTTGCTTTCTCCCCTTACTGTATTCACGAAATCTATGGGCAGGGTTTTGGATCACCTTCCTGCAGATCTGAGTGTTGCATTCTGGCCTGCACACTCTGATAACCCCAACAGCAGACAGAACATTTCCAGCTGAATGTTCCACCTGTAGCACTTCCAACTCCTGCTGATATCTTTTGAATATTCTAAAAGTTAATCACACTGATCTGGTTTGCTTTTCTGTCCCCATGTTTTAGTTCGTTCTGGACCCCTTCCCTAAAGCCTATCACCTCAAATTCTGACTACTGGATTCCCCTTTCTTAGATTCCAGGATTCTTCTGACACTTTGCCTTCTCCAAGTAACTTCCTTCAGTGTCCACCATGAAAGGTGTTTCTCAAGCCATTGAGCCCTTTGAAATTTTCTTAGTAACCCTTCGTGACATTTGTCCTCTTGTGAATTATGTTTTAGTTATGTGGTGGTTTACTTTCTCACATCTCCCAACTAATATGTCTTTGGCTCTTTATTAACCTCTGGGGCTACTTTCTAGAGCATAAGTCCTAACAGAGTCCTTTGCTCACAGCAGGTATTCATTAAATATATATTGAATTAAATTGACTTGCACATGTCTTATGATTTGAGAGACCCAGGAAGTCCACCTGTAGAAAATATCTCCTTTATTTTTCAAGCCATAATAACTTGCTTTGAGTACTTCCTCTTCTATGGATAGAGAATTTTCTACAAAACTGGGCCATTTGACCAAACAAGTAAACTGTTGGCTGGCAACGTGTAAGTTCTGCTAGCTTCCAAGATATACACATCATTCCCTATATGAGAAAACAAAAATGTTTATAAAATCAGGTATGATTTCAAGGGGGATGTGAATAGGAAAAGGTCCACAAAGGGGACACGAAATTAAGTATACCACTTGCCAGTAGATTGCCTCAGTTTTCTCATCTGTAGACTAGATTATAATAATAATTTCTATTGCATAGATATGTTATGAGAAGTACTTAGAATATATCAATACATTTCAGGAGCTAATATCTGTTAATTCAAGTATTTATATATAATGTACTTATAGAGGATATATAGTGTATATATGCTCATGTGTATATTATATACATAATCATGCATTCATACATATGCATATGTAATAATTGTTATTAACATTTAATTGTTATTTTACCCATGAACCTAATGTAGGCAGATTGTCCACTGATAAAGAATATAAAAGAGAAAGGATTTTAATCTAGGTTTGTTAAATCTAGGTTTGAAGCATGTCTACCACCTCTTTACCTTCTAGAAGTTCCTTAACCTCTCAAAACAGTGGAACACTCTATTAATTTTGAAGATTAAATAGTTTTTGCTCTATGCACTCTTTTTAAGATGTAGACTTTCTTTTGGTGACTCCAAGCCTTTCCCTGAACTTGACATTTGTTTTCTAGACAAATTGGATTTCAGCTTTTTTGTTCTGAACAAACTTAGGCAAAATGACTGGCACTGTTTCAGAAAAATCGTGGCAGTAGCAGCTACTAATTTCAAAATATTAATAATTAAATATAATAGTGAAATGCTAAAATATGTACTAATTAATATGCACCAAGGCTAAGAGAGGAAAAAAAATACTCACCAAACTGTAGCTAAATCCTGTAGTACAAACTTACATTTATTTTCTAATAAAATTTTTTCTACCTAAGAAATCATTAATTGTACTAATCCACAAATTTTACAGTTGGTCATTTTCTTAAGGCATGATAATTAGATGTTATTGAAAATAAAAAGTCCTTTCCATTTCATCCTACTTGAAGGCTCATGTGGGGAGCTGGGCAGAAGAGGAGAAACAAAGTAAAAGATAAAACAAAGTCTTAAAAAATATCTGCGAAGTCCAGGATATTTGGATCTGAGAGAAAAAGAACCTGTAATGTACCTTTCCTCATTTAGCCCTGTTGTTGGAGCCCTGTCATGTGGCTCGTAATGCTCTGAGGGACCTAGAGCAAGTGCTACAAATGCAACCAAAACTCTCATGAAAATGAGCCTCTTAGCAGTGTGCAAGCTGGCCTGCAATGGCCTCGGGAAATCCCCCCAGCTATTCGCATCCTTTTTATCCACTACATTCTCTGACTTAAAGGAAAACCTCACCGTCACCTCCTTGACCAGAATTGAGCAGACATTGATTTGGTTACCTACTGCTTTATTTATGCGTTTATTAGTCTTCATCATTTGTATTCCACTAGAACAAAAGAATATATCTTTTCTTTGCATTAATTTAAGTTTTAAAATGTGCATCTGTGGAAGAGTGTGTGTTTTTGCTTATTTAATAAGGACCTTCCTTTATAAATATTTCTCATCAAAATTATATATATAGTGTCTCGCCACCACTGTCATTGTACAAAAATGACCCTACTTGACACACTTAGCTGAATTCCTAAAAAATCTTGCGTGTAAAAGTGAGCTTTTATAAGAGAATCTTGTTTTTTATTCAGTTCTATAATTAGTCAGGTTAATGTCTCATAATAAAAACAAGTAGCCCAATGCATATTTTCTTAAATTAAGAATTGCAACTTTCACCTCATATATCTATGGACACTTTAGGTGCATTAATTGCCCCCCAAGAAAATCCATTAAAAAGTGAATCTAATTAAATATCAGATAGTTTGAAAGCAAATGCTATGTATAAAACACTATACTGGAAGCAGTAGGAAATTCAAAGAACTCTAAGTCAGAGATTTTCCTCCCACAGCAGAAAGTATACACAATTAAAGATTTAAGTAACTGCTCAAGATATACTGATGTATTCTTTACACAATTGCATTCATAATAAAACATGCCACAGTTTCCCTTCCACAGTTTTCCTGCCACATTTGTGGTAGAGTACATGTTCTCTTAAGTGAACAATCAATATATTTACTGCAAATTTCCCTTCAGGAATGCATGTTGAACTAATGAACATTTCTAACTAGATTTTTGGTATGAAGCAACCAAGGAACGGCTTTTTTTTGGGGGGGGGGGTGGTCCAATCATGGAGTCTGAACTCTGGGCCTGGGCACTGTCCCTCAACTCTTCAGCTCAAGGCTAGCACTCTATCACTTGAGCCACAGCTCCACTTCTGGCTTTCTTTTTTCTTCTGCTTATGTGGTGCTGAGGAATCGAACCCAGGGCCTCAAGAATGCAAGGCAAGCACTCTACCACTGAGCTACCTTCCCAGCCCAGGAATGGCTTTTAAAGATATCTTTGCCTGCCATGCTTTGGCTGCTATGCTCTCTAGGTTTTGTGTGTGTGTGTGTGTGTGTGTGTGTGTGTGTGTGTGTGTGTGTGTGTGTGTGTGTGTGTGTGTGTGTGTGTGTGTGTTTCTCTTTTTGCTTTAATTTTGTAAAAATGAGATTATTCTTACCTAGGGAATCTTCTCAAAGGCAAGTTGGTCAAAGTGGAACCAACCAGAACAAATTCCACTACAGTGTTTATTTAATATTTATCTAGTCATGATCAAAATAAAGATCATATGGGGATTTTTAAATAACATCCTGGAAGTGAAGCCATGGCTCTAAGTGGTAGAGCACTAGCCTTGACCAAAGCAGCTCAGGGACAGTGCCCAGGTTCTGAGTTCAAGCCCAACAACTGACAAAATCATTCAAGCAATCAGTATAACATCCTTAATTGCCACCTTAGTTATTCCTAAATAACTTGACTAATTTAAATTGAGGAAAATGCTGTGGAGACATGTCTAACTTACATGTCCAAAAGTATATTATGTACTTTCGGACATGTAAGTCCACAATGTATCATACATACCTTTGCTTCCCTGCTAAACAGTAAATAAGCAATGCATCAGTAAAACCAAGCAATTGGGATCCTTAGTTTTCAAAGTATTTTGGATACATCATCCATTTTGATCCTCAGAACAAGTTGTAAGATTGATAAGGTACATATTATACACATTTTACAAGTGAAAAATCTATAAAGTTTAAACAGACAGATGACTTCCTTAAGGACACAGAGCTCTTAAAAGGTGCAGCTGTTTCTCTTGATACACCCGTTATGACTGGCCCAGCAGAAACTATGACCCAAACAGAACCTTTGCTACACCACAACTGTCCATGTACACTTTAATCTTCAGAGGAATGAAGAGCCCTCAGGCCAAAAGGGATATTTGGAACAATTTCATGCAAGAAGGAAAAGACATAGTTAGCTGTCTTGTATGAGGTATTTTTTTTCTCACTTATACAGAGCCCTTGGTAAACATTGAATTTTCATTACTGAGAGATTGGATAAAATCCTGATGATTTTTTATGAAAATTATAGTTATGTTTAATCTGGTTGTACTTGTTCTTTTCAACCCACAAAGAGTGTGGAATCAATATCTCAAAAGGTCTCAATCTTGATTTGAACAGTCTTTCTCTTCGACCAGGATTTATG